>NC_082381.1:9225824-9525824 GCF_027477595.1 Haemorhous mexicanus
TGGCCTAGCAGTGACCTTTGGGTGGGCCTAAAAGCAAACAGAGCAGCAGCAGCAGGGAGGGGCTGAGACTCAGAGGCGGGGCCGTCCCTGTGGCCGCAGCCCTGTCAGGCAGTGCCTGCACGCTGGGTGTGGCTCTGCTCTCCCCACAAGCGAGGAACTGCAGCCCCTGCCTCAGAGCCAGTCAGAAACTCAGCCAAGCAAGACCAGAGCCGGGGGATGGGATGGCATGCCCTTCCCGTCTCTCTGGAGCATGGCTGCAGTCTTCCTGCATCTGTGTTTGGGCTGTTTTGAGCCCAGAGCCGGCCAGCTTGTGCTCTGCTGTGCCAAGAGTGTTCTGGGCGGGCAGGAGAAGGGCTGCGTGCACAGTGGGGAAGGGGCTGACCAGAGCCTCCTGTGGGAACAGGGCTCCGCTTCCAGGCTGGGAACAGCCTGCTTTTGCTGCCCTGAGCGTGGGCAGGAGCTCAGGCACAGGCAGAAGCAGCTGGAATCTCTTGTTTCTAGGGGACCCGGGGCTGCGCACCACAAGGGACATGGGGTAACAGACGGCGGGGGAAGGAAGATGAGTTCGAGCTGAAGTGCCTGTGCTGCCAGGAGCAGAAGTAATTCAGCCTTGCCAGGGTTTCTTAAGTGTGTGTTGGTGTTCCCTGGGAAATGTAGGCATTCGGGGAAATGCCCTTGGAAGAGAGGGGCTTGATTCCCAAGCAAAGTGCTTCTCCAGGAGCCCCGAGTGAGGTAGTGAGCTGTCTCCCTTTGGCTCCCTGCGCGCCTTTCCGTCCTTGAGGCCCCTTGCACTTGGCAGAGGGGCGTGAGAAGAGAGAAGGCTGTGAAGAGCAGCTTTGGCATCTGCTTGGGCCTGAGGAGACCAAGGCAAGCACCAGTGGCAGGGTTTGTTCGCCTCCTTTGATCACAGGACCGAGCCGGATCATCTCTGTCCAGCTGAGAACCCCAAATGTCTCTCAGAGAGCTGTGATTTCAAAGGCCTTTATGCACACATCAGTGCCATCTTTCCCCACAGGTGTGTTTCAACTCTTGGAGAGATGCGTTTGCCTCTCGCTTGCTGGAAGCTGCTCTGCTCAAGGGCCAGCACCAGGCTGGGCTGTGCGGGCCGATCAACCAGGGAGAGCCCTTTCCTGAGCACTTGGCCGGGGCTTGGTGAGTCCAGGGCTGTGTCAGACACCCGGGCCATTGGATTCCATCCAACCGGGGGCATCTTGGCTGGGGAGGTGGCAGCATGGCCAAGGGCCCTTTGTGACATGCTGCAGCAAGGTCACCAATGGACCGAGTGGGACAGGGTGTCAGAGCAGCCCTTTGTGACACGTGCTGACATAGGTGCTGCCAGCGCCGTGGCCAGGCCAGAGCGCTCGGTGCTCGCGACGGGAGAGGACGGGACAGAGCGGTGCTGTGAGGAGACCCCACACAGCCAGCTGGTTCTTTGCCGACCCGGAGCATTTCCGAGGTGTTCCTACTGCGGCTGGCCTCACGGCCAGACCTCAGAACTCGGTGAGTCGGAGCATTCCGAGGCAACTCCCATCCCTGCGGCAGGTGCCCTCGTGTCCGGGCCGTGCGACTTGGTGACCTCCATCTTTCACCAGGAGCCTCCTGTCATTGTGGCAGGAGCTCTCCAGAACAGGGCACAGGACTTGCTCTCCGGCTGTATTCCCGAAGCTCCTGTGTCGCAGGGGCCTGCAAAGCAGGACTGCGGCACTCGCTGCCTCAGACGTTGGACGGGGCATCTGTCTCGAAGGTGCCCTCGAGGTCAGAGAGCGGGATGGCGGGCAGAGTGCTCCGCCTCCTCAAGGCGCTTCGGGGGAAAAACGGCCCTGCAGCTGCCCCAGCACAGCAGAAGCCTGCAGAACCAGAGCAGTTGCAGCCACTGCAGGACGGTGAGTGGCAGAGCTGGGCCGCAGGGCAGGTGTCTGCAGCCGGCCTGGTCCCATCCCATCCCATCCCTTACCATCCCATCCCATGCCATCCCATCCCATGCCATCCCATCCCATGCCATCCCATCCCATGCCATCCCATGCCATCCCATGCCATGCCATCCCATGCCATCCCATGCCATCCCATCCCATCCCATGCCATCCCATCGATGCCATCCCATCCCATCCCATCCCATCCCATCCCATCCCATCCCATCCCATCCCATCCCATCCCATCCCATCCCATCCCATCCCATCCCATCCCATGCCATGCGATCCCATGCGATCCCATCCCATCCCATGCGATCCCATCCCATGCGATCCCATCCCATGCAATCCCATCCCATGCGATCCCATGCGATCCCATGCGATCCCATCCCATCCCATCTCATCCCATCCCATCCCATCCCATCCCATCCCATCCCATCCCATCCCATCCCATCCCATCCCATCCCATCCCATCCCATCCCATCCCATCCCATCCCATCCCTGTGGATGCGGCCACGGAAAGGTAGGGACAGGGGCTTGGGCTGCCACCCCAGTGGCTGTGCTCAATCCCTTTGGGCACGCAAGTCACTGTCCCTGCCTTGGGAGCTCAGGGCTGGGCTGTGTTCTCCGGCCTCTCCTGTGGCTCCTCATCTCTTACTGCGCTCTTTGCCAGATGCAGCCAAGGACCAGACTCGAGAGCAGGAGCCCGCCCATGGTTGCTTCCGCAGAGCAGCGCAGGTACCTGCGGCCGTCCTCACCTGGGCCAGGCCTGCTGGCAGTGCTTGGCCATGCCCCGCGCTTGGAGCAGACCATGGAACGTCCCTCTCTTCCCGCCCTTCCTTCTGCTGCAGGCACTGCGGAGGCTCCTGCGCCTTCGGCGCAGAAAGACCGGCGGCACCGCCACCGAGGGCAGGGCCCAGCCCGACTCCGGGCCCAGCCAGCTGCGGGCAGAGGCTGCTGCCAGCTCAGAGGACGCTGTGCTGGCAGCAGCCTCTGAGCAGGCCACGGCCAAGGGCAGGATGGAGGCTGACATGGTCCTGACGGAGGGCATGGCCGCCACAGCCTGCCAGGCTCAGGGCCTCATAGTCACCGAGGCAATGCCCACGCTGACCGGGACTCCTGCACCTGCGCTGGAGTTCTTCCAGCAGGGCTCTGCTTCTCCACAGCAGGTAAGCAGCCTGGGGCCAGGGCTGAAGGCCTCCCAGCATCACGTGGCCCCTCAAGCTATGTCTGCTAGGACCCCTCAGCCTTGGAGGCTATTCCTGTGGGATGGGAGGGCAAGCACTTCTTGAGGGAAGCTGGCCATGTTGCTCCTTCAGACAGCACTCCAAGTCTTCCCCATGCCGCCTCCTCCAGGTGCTAGCCACGGTCGGCGACCTTCTGCAGAGGCTCGCCTCCAGCACCAGTATGGACGCCGGGCTACAGATGGCGATTCTGAGCCTGGCTGAGCAACACCCTGCCCATGTGGTGATGAGCCTCCTATGCTGTGCCCCAGTGTGTGACAGGTACAAGGCACAGCTGCCTCGAGATCTTGGTGCTCAGCGGCCCGTAGAGTCCCTGGCCCTGTACAGCCTGTCCCGCGGGGTCTGCCAGACAGGCGGAGAGCTGCGGGAGCCCCAGGCCCCTCTCTTTCCTGAGTCTGCAGCCATGGTCCCTCCCAGCTCTGCAGGAAACTGGGGCTCTGTCACCCGGCCCCAGCATGGTGCACGGTGCTGACGCACAGCTCTGCTCCCACAGAGTCACGGCGCTGATGTGGAGAGCCATTGGCACATCAGAGGTGGCCGTGGAGGAAGTGCTTCCCGTGCTGGTCTGTGCCATCGAGGAGCAGCCAGCGTACAGCAGCTTCTACTGCCGCGGGGACAACGAGGCCATCTTTGCCCTGGCTGTGAGTTTCTGGAGCTGGCCTTTGCTGGCCCTCCAGGTCGCTTCTGCAGCAGCTCTCCACGCTCTCACCAGCCTGCAGCTCCCTGCCTGGGCTGAAAGCCGGCCTAGGGGCAGGCTCAGGGGCAGCAGGACGACTGCTCTCCCTGCGTCTACCCTCAGGCCCTGCCTCACAGACACCCTGGCACTGAGCGCTGCCTCGGGCTGCTTTGTCTCTTGCAGGCAACTCTGGTGCTCTGGAAGATTGCCCCCATGTCCGAGTGGCATTTTGCCATTCTCCTTCATTCTCCCCAACTCTTTGTGGCTCTGCTCTGGCAAATTGTCACCAGCACAGAGCGGATGCCAGGGGAGGTTGGGTACCGGAGCTTCTGGAGAGCGTGCCGGGAGGAACACGGCCTTCCCAGCCAGCCCAGCAGGTGCCAGTCGCCCTGTCCTTCCCACGCCCTCGTGGCCAGGGCCAGCGCTCCCAGAGTGACCTGGCCTTTGCTCCACACACAGGATTGCAGCGCAGACCATGAAGGCTCTGCTCTCCACACTGGGCTTCGACAAGAAGCTGGTGGCACTGGAGCACAAGCAGGTCTGGGAGAAGCTGCTCTGTGCCGACACCCAGTACGATGCAGCGGCTCTGCTGGCCAGGTCAGATTTCCTACTTCTGCCACCACCAACAGCATTTGTGCCCTGTGCCTGCAGTGCCCCACACAGTCCCCGGGCTTTTAAGCGAGAGGGCCCTGTCAGCCAGGGAAGGCCAAGCAGTCTGGAAAAGGCTGGGAGAGAAGGAAGCCCAGGAGCTGCTACATTCCAAAGGGGCCCATGTGCCCTTGCAGAGTTCTGGGGAAAGATCAGACCTCTGCGAGTCCCTCCCGGGACAGGTGTGCTCGTTGGCTGAGGGCCTTGGTGCCTTTGTCCTCTACCAGGGAGATGTGCTGTGCCTTGACCCCCTTGTGTCCCTTCATGGCCTTGCACCTGCTCAGCCTGCTAGTCGAGAAGCAGCCACGCTGGCATCTGCCTGCCCTGGCCTTCTTTGTGGAGGTGAGCCTGATGGCCAGCGCTGCCTGCCTGAGCTGCCTCCCAGCTCTGGGGCCTCTCGTAGCTGCAGCCGCCTGGGACGCTGCCCGCGCCCGCTGCTGCTGCTGCCTGGGCCCGGCCCTGTGCGGCTGCGGGCTCGTGCCGGCCGGCTCCCCTGACGCTGCCCTGCTGTGCCTTTCAGCTCATGGAGTGCCTGGACTTGAGCACATACGGTCCCAGTGCCCTGCTGCTGCTATCCAGGCTCCTGCCCAGCCAGTGCAGGGCCAGGCTGCGCCTGGCGCTCCGAGGCCTCGTGGTGCTCAGCCAGGAGCCCTCGCTGGTGAGAAGGGGGCAGCGGCTGAAGCCCCGCTGGCAGCGTGGGGCTGGACATTGCCCACCTCTGGGCTTGGCCGGACTTTGGCAGCAGAGGCAGCTGCTCCCAGCTCTCCTGCCTCCCGCTTCCGCTGCCCCAGTGGCCCAAACAGCTGTAGGTGCTGCGGCCCTTCATGGCTTCACAGCACGGCCTTGTCTTGCACACAGGACGGAGGAATACGCGGCCTGTATCCACACCTGGTGGAGCTGCTGGCTGACGCAGATGCAGAGATGGTCTGCATGAGCCTCTGTGTGCTCACGCACGTGCTCCAGGACAAAGACCTCATGCTACCCAGCGTCACCGCCCTGAAGCTGACTGAGCCACTCCTGCCACGCTTTGAGAGCGTAAGTCTCTGTGCCCCCCGCCAAGGGCACTGGACGCTGCCTGGAAACTCGGTGCTCTCTGCAGTTTTGGGCCTTTGCCCCAATGGGCCTGGAGTAGTTGGTGCTTAGGTCTTTTCCTTTCCTTCCAGGACAACAGGCACGTGCAGCTGCTCTCCATTCAGCTCTACTGCCAGGTGATGGAGCTGGTAGTGGAAGAGAGGGAAAATCCTCTCACGACAAGCGTCAGCCAGAGCCTGCTGCCTCTATTCTTGCACTGGCACGATGAGAACCCGCACGTGGCCGAGGTGAGGTTTTGTGCAATGCTGCCACAAACCTTGCAAGGGGCTTTGGCCGCCTCCATCCCGGCGCCTCACAGGCTCCAGCCTGCCCTGGCCATGGCACCGGGACACGGGTCCCATGTCCCTGGCTCTGGTGCCACCTGCGGGTCTCTGCTGCTCTCCAGGCCTCTGGCGAAGCCCTGCTTTGTGCGGCACGCTTCCTGAGGAGGAGGGACCTGGAGGAGCTGCTGAGGAAGGAGCAGAGGATAAAGTTCGCCGAGCAACTGGTAAGGACAGCCCGGCAGCCTGATCCTCGTCCTAGGTGCTCAGTGCCGGGGGTTGGCAGCAGCGGCCGTGCCCGGAGCCGCGCCTGGACCCACCAGCCTGCGCCCCCCACCCTGCTCCCTGCCACGGGCAGCGCAGGCCGGCTCGGCCGCTGCAGGACTCAGGGAGCGCCCGGATGAGGGGGAGAGCCCGCACCGAGCCTTCCCTGCTGGAGCTCCCCACAGCTGCTGCAGGACGAGAGCCGAGCGGCCGAGCACCTGCGCTGGGCGCTGCCATACCTGCAGAGCCCACAGAGGTCCGTGCGACAGGCGGCCGTCAGGATCATCGGTGAGCCACCAGCCTGGGGCCCCTCTCTGCCCATGGCCCAGCAGCTGCCCCAAGAGCCGGAGCTCCGCCTGGGGCGCCCGGAGCCGCACCCGCCCTCAGCGCTGCCGCTGCCCTCCCGCTACCGTGCGCTGGGGCGGCAGCAGGCGGCAGGGGCCAGCAGGAGCCCTGCCCGGCCAGGAGGGCGTGCGGCCACAGGGCTGGCAGTGCCCGTGTCAGGCAGCTGCGCCACCTGGGGCCGACACGGGCTCTGTCCATCCAGGGCTGGCTGGAGTGCTCGTGACCGGGCAGAAGGAGGAGCTCCAGGTCCTCACTGAGGGTGAGTCAGGGCAGCCGCGGGGCAGCGAGGACCGCCGTGGGCAGCTGCACGTCCCGGCCCCGGAGCTGCGCAGCATCCGTGGCCTGCACCGTCCGGCAAAAGCCATTGTCTCCCGCTCCCTCCTGGCCATGGCAAGACCCAGCTGGGATGGCTCTGCCAGGAGGCTTTCCTTGGATTCTCTCAGTCTGGCCTCTGACCGTGCCTCTGTTCCTCTCTTCCAGCTCTTCAAGCCCTGAAAGAAGATGAGAGCCCATCGTGCATCAGCATACTGATTCAGCTGACGTTCGAAAGAAGATCTGCAGCACTTCTTTCTTCTGCTGGATCAGATGAACCGTCATCCTTTAGGGATTTCCAGTTCCCATTGAAGATGGGAGCACCTGCAGAGCACGATGGACCCGGTGGAGCTCCAGGCACAGCTCTTGCTGCTCAGAGCTGAGCCTGTGGGAAGCTCCAGGAGCTCCTGCCATCTCTCTCCTTGTTGGCAGCTCCCTCCCTACAGCCCTCAGGCCCTGCCCATCCCCGTTCTTGTCTCTCTGCTCACCCCTTTGCTTCACTTTCCCCGTAATAAACAGTTTGGTGTTTTTCCAAAACCCTAAGATGGGAGCACCTGCAGAGCAGGATGCACCAGCTGGAGCTCCAGGCACAGCTGTCACTGATCAGAGCTGAGCCTGTTGGAAGCTTCAAGACCTCCTGCCATCTCTCTCCTTGTTGGCAGCTTTCCCCCTGCAGCCCTCAGGCCCCGCCCATCCCCTCTTTACCTCCAAGCTAACCCCTTCCCTTTTGGTTTCCCTTAATAAACAGTTTGGGTTTTTTGCTTGAACCGAGTCTCCGTGGAGCTGAAGAGGTGCAAAACCTGAGCCCGGGGACACGCAGGGCCCCACTGCCCCTCTCCTCCACGCTGCCTTCTGTGCACGGACAGAGAGGAACAAGGGCACCTCAGGCTGCAAAGGTCCCTGTCCTGCTGCTACAGCTGAACAGTGCCGTGGAGTTAAAGGTAGTACTGAGCACGCTGAAGGGGACAAGGAGCCTGGGTTGTAGAAGAGCCAACTTGAGGATTCTCTGAAGCCAGCCCTGAGGGTTTCCATAGCAAGCATCCACCAGGGGCAAAGGAGCTTGCAATGCCGGAAGGTTTCACAAAGAGCTTCTGAAAGCACAGCAATGCTCCATTCCTACACAGGGATAGGAAGAGCGCAGAACCAGAGACCTGCGTGGCCTAGCAGTGAGCTTTGGGTGGGCCTAAAAGCAAACAGAGCAGCAGCAGCAGGGAGGGGCTGAGACTCAGAGGCGGGGCCGTCCCTGTGGCTGCAGCCCTGTCAGGCAGTGCCTGCACGCTGGGTGTGGCTCTGCTCTCCCCACAAGCGAGGAACCGCAGCCCCTGCCTCAGAGCCAGTCAGAAACCCAGCCAAGCGAGACCAGAGGCAGGGGACCCTTCCCATCTCTCTGGGCCATGGCTGCAAAGCCTGGGCTGTGCTGAGCCCAGAGCCGGCCAGCTTGTGCTCTGCTGTGCCAAGAGTGTTCTGGGCGGGCAGGAGAAGGGCTGCGTGCACAGTGGGGAAGGGGCTGACCCGAGCCTCCTGTGGGAACAGGGCTCCGCTTCCGGGCTGGGAACAGCCTGCTTTTGCTGCCCTGAGCGTGGGCAGGAACTCAGGCATGTAGAACATTAATAATTTACGTTAGAGTGGGCAAAATGTAATGAGTCTATAGAAAGAATTTTTTGGAATGACAGAACTTTCGACAATTCCCTCTGAGCTGATTTTTTACTAATAGGGGTTTTAAAGAACTATTTCTAAAATTACAAATTGTTTGGTTTATTTATTGATTTTTTTTGTGTTCTTGGGTTTGACATGAATATGCAACCAGTTATGTAAAGACATTGTTTACAAACAGCCAGTAGCTTTCAAGAATAATTTAAAATATGAAATAGTATAGATACAATAGGGAGACATCTCTAAAGAGGAACCCCTAGATTTACTTGGAAGAGAAAATAGTATTCTAATACTAGTTTTATTTTTAAAAGTCCAATTTAACATGCAAAAAAGCGAAGTGCAAGTCTCTGAAGTGTGTGCTTTTTTGAGTTTTAGAGGTTTATTCACTGATACGGTGATCTATGTCTCCTTTATGTATAGTTCTAATTTCTTCTAGTAAATTAAAACTATCAAAAGTTGCTCAGAGTCTCTTGAGGTTTTCTTTTGGTTTAAGGCTTTTAAGCAATAGTTTTAAACTGGTAATACGCATATGTAACAGAGGTGCAATGATTTGAAGGAGGAAAATATATCACAAAATAAGAACTTTTATAAAATTATCATTTCTTTCCTTATCCCTAAAAAGGAAGAGTCTGCAGCCATTTCTGGCAGTATTTCATGCCATTTGAAGCAGACAGAATTTTATTAGGGGAAGGAGGAGCTGGGAGAGCATTCTCAGGTAGATTATTACTTATTTCTGCTGTAAGCTCAGATGTTCTTCGTCAAAAAGGAGAAATACCTGACAGAAATACCCAAGAGCCTCCATGTATTGGGAGCCCAGGAAAAGTAATCCAGAATAGTAAACATCTGATCTTACAATTATCTCATTTTCTAGTTGAAACTTCTATTTCTCCTTTGATTTTGGCAGGGTATTTTTTTATTGTTTTGTTTTGGAATTTTTTTTTGTGTTTGTTTTTCTGCTTATTTTTGTGGTTTTCGGTTTTTTTGGGTTTTGGGTTTTTGGGGGTTTGGGTTTTTTTTTTTTTCTTTGGTGGTTTTTTTATGTTTTGGTCTTGGGTTTTTTGGCTTTTTGTTTGTTGTTTTGTTTGGGGGTTTTTGGTGGTTGGTTTGGTTTTTGGGGGCTTTGGGGGTTTTTTGGTTAAATTACCTCTCACTTCTGTTTCATTGACAGAAGTTTATTTTAGAACATTGGAATAACACAGGAGTCATTTCACAGAACTGCAGAATCAGAGAATGTGTGTTGTTAGAAGTTTCAATGGAGAAACTTCACAGGTGGAATTTTTGTGTCAAAATCTTTGTCTGGATTGTAGAACAGAGTTAGTGTAACAAAGGCAGAGGAGTGTAAAATCAAAATTACGTCTAAAAGTATCAACACAAACGCTGCACATCTTGATATTCCTATCAGTTTGATCCCCTCAAGGACCCTCAGGATGCCTCAACAGTCCTCACAAGTTCTTCAACTGTCGAATCAGCTGTACCCAAAAGAAATCTGGAAGTTCCAGAGATTTCTAGATGAAGCAGAGAAATAAAACTGTAGCCAGATCAAGGCGTCCATAGTTTGTTGAAAATTAGACAGAAGAAAAAGCTAATTTATTTTCCCAGTGACACTACTAGGTACCATTCTTTCAAAAAAAATCCGTGATTATGAAAAAAAAAAAAAAAACTGATGAAAGAACCAAGCTATGGATCCTTAGGAAAGAACCACAACAGATCAAAACCAAAAACAAACAAACAAAAAAGCCGCACAAAAAAAACTACAGAAAGACCCAGGATTTTTTGACAACTGATTTCACAGTTTTATGTAACATTATTTCAGAACTACTATAAATATGAATGATTTACCAGTTTCTTTAAGCTGAATTTGGAGATTCTATTTTATAATTCTATTAGGATAGGTTCAAAAACTCTCTGAGTGATTTTCAAATTAAACCTAGTCCTAATTTCTTTGTCAATATATTTATTAATCACACGAATTTGTACCAGTATAAACACGATATGTATTTAGATGTCGAAAATTCTTGACAAATCCAAAAGGTTTTAAAGCATACCTACAGCACATTCAAGGCCAGGCATAAATTCTTCACCTACAACTGCATCTGTGCAAAGGAAATCATCTGCAACCATTCCTATGGAAGTCTTTCCTGAAAAAATGGTATATGGGAAAATAGGAATATGGTACAAAGATTGCCCTTGAAAGAGTGTTTTTACAATTATTTTGTAGATGTTGTATCCCATTTCTCAATTTCCATTATTTGAAATATTATATATTTCTGCATGGTCTAGGAAGAACAGGAATTTCAGCTTTAAGATCCAGCTCTCTAGATGAATATATAGATATTTCTCCTCCAGTTCCAAAATATTTCTTAGATCAGTCCACAGCAGTATGGGAGACAGTGCCCCTCATTCCAACTGGAAAATAATTTTTAAGGCATTGGATCTCTGAGGTGGAGTTCAGTACCAGAATCACAGCACAGTCCAACTGGAATAGCAGTTTCTGAAAGGAAAACAGAGATTAAAAATGTATGGACACATAAAGTCCTGGCCATCTACACATCTTTGTACTGGCCTTCCTCATACTAAAATGAACGTGTCTAGAGTCAGGTTATACAAATATTACTCACGGCCTACTTGCACCCCTGTGAGAGTCTCTCCGAAATAGCTTCAACCTGCCTCACAACTGTCATTGAGAGACCGCTCAGAAGACCCCTTTGTCCCATTCCTAGCCACAGTGGAAAGTTACCCGCCAAGCCAGGAGGCTTCATGACCTGAAAGCGTTGCTAAGTCGTTGTTTCCACAGGTGCAGTCTCCTGCACGCTGCACCGAGCTCAATGAGAAGAGGGGGACATTGTGCCCTCCTCCCAACAATAGCCTTGGAAATTGTCCCACCTCTTGACCTGGCTGGACTTTCCCCGAGCTTTTGGGTGGTCCCCCACAGAAGACTTCTCTCGTTACAACCACCATGACAGACAAGCTGAGATGACAGAAACCTCTCCACCAGAGAAGAGCCCGAGAAATCCCCATGTGAGAAAGGCCTCCCTCACACTTTCCAAGGACTGGGACTGGAGCCCCCAGCCCGGGGAGGTGCATGGGGGGAGGCGAGCTGACCAAAGCAAGATGGATGTTGCAGGTGTGGGCACTGGACCACGAAGACAAGGGCCTTCGTCTGTTGCAAGGTGGACTGTGTGTACCCCTTTTCCAAATACCATTCTTTCTACCAGAAGATACAATAGATTTGGTTTCGAAATAATCCCCTTCCCCCTCATCAAGAAAAGTATAATTAGGGTCCAGAATGGACTGCATCGCTGAGATCTCCCCGGACGTGACCTGGTGATCCTCTTTGGCTGAAAACCGAAGGACCTCCGCCATTCTCGCGTTTGGGAGCTATAACCCCTTTTCCTTATTTTCCTTATTTTTCCCTTTTCCCCCTAATTCCTCCCCAACACATTTTTTGCTGTGGTTGTTTCAATAAAGTCCATTGTGTTGATTAAAGTGCAAACCCCCTTGTACCGTGTTGGTTTTTTGCACCCTGAAATCAATCTAAAGAACCTCTACGAAACCCGTCCGCAGAGATGGCTCGTAACAACCCCAAACCACCCAAAACTGTTTTCTTTCTTTCTGTCACCCTCTGGGTAATTTTTTAATCTTCTTCTCCACTCTTCCCAGGCACTTACTACCACAGCAATTGTTCCTCCTGGTAATTTTATTTTAGCCTACACAGGTGATTTGGGCCAACAAAAAGGAAATGTGCAGCAGGGGGATTAATGCTGCTGGCTGAAATTCTGCCATCATTAAAATCTATGGGAACTTTGCAATTGATTTCAGCCAGTGTCACTGTTAGGCCGGTCGTGACATTCACACGTGACCAAGCTCCAAGAAGAAAAAAAAGTTTTTATTCTACATGTTCTTCAGTTTATATACTCTTAACAAAGCGTGACCTTAAGTCATGAACTACATCACATTAACTTCTTCTAGTCATTGGTGCAAAGCAATCAGCGTCAATGTTATTGGCAAAAGTTTTACAGAAATTTAAGAAAGCACATATGCACATGTAGTTAGGCTCGTAGTCTAGCTTACAAAAATTCTCATGTATCTTTTTTTATCAGTTTCCATGCTGATGGCCTTGTCTTCTTCCTTGTAATGGATACACTCGAAAATCATCAAGTGTTATTTCTTCTATTAACTCAGCTTTGCTTGCAGGCCAGCTGTCAAGCCACTCCATAAGGTCACACCACAGATGAGGCTGAACAAAGCTTTGTATGTTTTAAAGTTTTTAAAGGGCTCGAATGCAGAACCCCATCCACCAATTTGGAGGCATTTTTCAAATAACACACAGGCCAAGCTGAAAGAAAATCCCCCTGTTTTAATTAGAAACCCAGAGCCCGGACAAATTGAAGGTCCTTTCCCATTAATCCCTTGGGGCAAAGGGTGTGCTTCTGTCCCTACAGGTGCAGGAATTAAGTGGGGGCCAGCCAAAATCGTCAAACGACATCGCACCCCAGGACGTGTTGACGAGTCCAAAACCGAGGGAGCAAGTACGCAGACGTGAGCCGAACAGAGGGATCCCGGGTCACGCCTGACGCTCCTTGTTCATCGCTGGAACCTGCAAACTCCAATTTTCTGTTATTTATAGGTGTGTCAGTTGTTGGTTTTGTAGACCTGATTTTTGGCAAAGGTGCAGTTTTGGTTTTGTTGTGTTATAAATCCCCTCTATTGGACTTTCAAGTGTGAAATCTTATTTTAAAATCAAAAAGCAAAATTCTTAGATTGATGGAGGATTTTTGCCAAAACTTAGCTCATGAAAAGGATGGAGCGAAATGATATGCTGGTGTTGGTGGGTTTTAATTGCTTCTTGTAGTGCAGATTGGTCTTTGGAACAACCAAAAACAAATGTTTGGGTGACCTCAGCCAAGGCAGCAGGCTCAGATACCATATGTCTGTCTGATTCAGAACCAGAAAAGCCTTTCTCAACCTGTCTACTTGGTGTGCCAGTAAAGCATGTGCCCCTGGTCAAAAAGCAACCTAATAGGGAGCCTGGTGAAATTGGCAATGGGAGCAATCCCATATTGAATTGGAACATCTGGGCCAAAGAACTTCCCAAAGCAGTATCTGAACCCCAAGAATTAGAGATCCTTGGTTCTTTAACAATGGATTTTTGCTTTACATTTATAGCTAATGATCGGTGAGAAGGTGATCCTCCAAAGCACAATGTTACTCCCCATTATTTTGCATACAGAAATTCAAGTTTTTGCTGTAATTATTCACACAGTTGGGATGTGCTTTCTGAGGCCGATCAACATCCATGACAGTTGCCAAAAGGATATTGGTTCATCTGTGGAGATAGGGCTTGGCAGGGCATTCCATCACGCCTTGAAGGTGGCCCATGTAGCACCGCGATGCTCACTGTGGTAGCAGCTACTGCTAAAGCAGTCATGAAGAAGAAACGTAGGGGAACAAGATCTGCTCATCATGATGATGAAAACTGCAGGAGTGATTTCATGCCTTGGAAAACTGCCAAAAGGCTTTCAGCAGGTTTCTTTTTACCCCAGCTGGCTTCAGCAATGGCACTGATCGGGTTGGATGTTGGCTGAGTATACAGACTAATGCCACATCCACTGCAATCAGTGATATGTTGACCAATGTTCACAGTGTTAGACACGCTACCCTTGAAAAGAGAGCAGCAATTGATTTTCTTTTACTGGCACAAGGACATGGTTGTGAGGAGTTTGAAGGATTGTGCTGTATGAACCTGTCTGATATTCTGAATCCATCCACAAAAGCATACAAAGGCTGAAAGATTGGACAGCTCCAATTCAAGAAGATGGTGGCTCCTGGTTAGATGATTTGTTCCAAGAATGGAGCTTTGCACCTTGGCTAAGGGAACTTTGTAAGATAGCTCTCTAGGTATTGGGTGTTCTGGTGGTTATATTCGTAGTGATACCCCGCATGCTCCGGTGTGTGCGACAAACGATGGACAAAACTATCAAAGAAGATTTTATCAAACAAACAAGAGAGGTAGGAAACGGATTCAAAGAGAGTTCTCGAAATCTTACCGAGATGGTGGCTGAAGGTAAAGACTTGAAGGAAGGTTTTGAATTAAGACCTTGGAACCGAAAAGACTTTTTCGAACAATGACTTGTAATTATTGTCAGGCAGGATTTCTGCCCTTTGAACTGACTGGCCTTTCACAGCACTAAACTGCTGTGTTGTAATAGAGCAATGCTTAGTGCAAGCTAAAGGTGCTTTCAGTCAGTAATAGGCAGAAACATTAGAGCAAGGCTACGAAATGCAAGGTGGTAATAATCGACACGGTTCCAAAGGTTTCTTTTTGGGTGAACCGAGAGGGGGAATTGTGGGAATCCACAAAATCAGATGGTTTTGGGAAAGCTGCTAAAGGCAGGCCTCAGAGACAACAGAACTGTGATTAGAGCTAAGCAGTAGCCATGAGAGAGGTCAGCAGAAAAATTACAAAAAAAGTAGAAAAGCAGGGTCAAATAGAACAGTGGTCTGTGTATTAACGCTTGACTAGGATAACTCCCTAAGCTGCAGAAAAGTTTATGTAGGAAGATATTGGGAAGTTTGAAGCCTTATAATGGAGCTCTGTGCATTGTCTTTTAAGGCTTACAAGCAGGTATTGTATGTGAAAGAAGCAGGCATTGTTTTAACTGAGGGTACGTGTGCTTCCAGCGGTTGGATAGAACCACTGTCAATATGCTTCTGCTTTGTGTGATTGGTCAACAAGCTTATAAAGTAAGTTGCAACATTATGTTCTTGATCTGCTGCCTGGGATGTGAGCTGATGGCATCTTCCCATTGTCATATCCAAGTAATGAGACTGATGCTGAAAAATAAAACAGCTCAAGTAACATTCCAAAGAAGCCCCGTCCCGTTTCTGATTCATAAATAAACCCCTGGTGGCGATAGGAAGGTTTCACAAAGAGCTTCCTGAAAGCACAGCACTGCTCCACCCCTACACAGGGACAGGAAGAGGGCAGAAGCAGACACCAGCATGGCCTAGCAGTGAGCTTTGGGTGTGCCTAAAAGCAAACAGAGCTACAGCAGCAGGGAGGGGCTGAGACTCAGAGGCGGGACCGTCCCTGTGGCCGCAGCCCTGTCAGGCAGTGCCTGCACGCTGGGTGTGGCTCTGCTCTCCACACAAGCAAGGAACTGCAGCCCCTGCCTCAGAGCCAGTCAGAAACCCAGCCAAGCGAGACCAGAGGCAGGGGACCCTTCCCATCTCTCTGGGCAATGGCTGCAAAGCCTTGGGTGTGCTGAGCCCAGAGCCGGCCAGCTTGTGCTCTGCTGTGCCAAGAGTGTTCTGGGCGGGCAGGAGAAGGGCTGCGTGCACAGTGGGGAAGGGGCTGACCAGAGCCTCCTGTGGGAACAGGGCTCCGCTTCCGGGCTGGGAACAGCCTGCTTTTGCTGCCCTGAGGGTGGGCAGAAGCTCAGGCACGTGAAGAAGCAGCTGGCAGCTCTTGTTTCTGGGGGACCCGGGGCTGTGCACCACAAGGGACACTAGGAAACAGACGGCGGGGGAAGGAAGATGAGTTCGAGCTGGAGTGCCTGTGCTGCCAGGAGCAGAAGTAATTCAGCCTTGCCAGGGTTTCTTAAGTGTGTGTTGGTGTTCCCTGGGAAATGTAGGCATTTGGGGAAGTGCCTTTAGAAGAGAGGGGCTTGATTCCCAAGCAAATTGCTTCCCCAGTAGCCCCCGAGTGAGGTAGTGAGCTTTCTCCCTTTGGCTCCCTTTCATGAACCATCCTTACAAACCGGCTTCCTGATGGTTCGTGGGTTGATCTCAGGGTGCAAAAAGGACCCACAAGTAAAAAGGGGCTTTGCAATGATAATCAAAACAAATGCACCTTTATTGAATGAACACAGCAAAATGTGATAGAGGGTTTAAGGGAGAGAAAATGATAGAGAAATAGAGAGAAAAAGAGGGAGACACAGCTGACAAATCCAGAGACAAAGTCCTGTGGTCCCGTCCAGCTGAGGATCTGCCTGTCCCGTCCAGTTGAGGATCCGTCAGGGAGATCTCAAAACCTCTAGCTAACTCAGAGGTTTTTATTATGAGAACTCTATTGGAAATTGCAAGGGGGGAAACAGATACAATAAAGAACAGATGTAACAGATAGTCCATGTTCTCAGCATGAAGCCAGAGCCATTGTTTTTATGGTCAACTGCCCACACCTGCAACATCCATTTTGCCTCCTCCCTACACACCTCCCCCTGGACTGGGCTTTCAGTCCCAGTCCTTGGAAAGTGTGAGAGAGGCCTTTCCACATCAGGATTTCAAGTCTCAGTTTTTTTTCTGGTGGAGAGGCTCCTGTTATCTCAGTTGTCAAGGTGGTTACAAATGAGCAAGAGGGCTCTTCTTTGGGGGACCACCCCCAAAACTCAGGAGAAGTCCAGCCAGGCCCAGAGGTAGGACAGCTTCCAAGGCTATTGTTGCAAAGAGGGCACAGTGCCCTCTTCTTCTTCTCCTTGGGCTCAGTGTAGCACATAGCAAACTCACCGATGAAAACAAGAACTTAGCAATGCTCTCAGGTCTCGGGGCTGTTATAAATGGGGTTCAATTTGTGTTGAGAAGGATAGATATTATACTTCTTTTTGGAATTAATTATAACATTTCACTTTTCGTAGCTTATAAAGCTTCATTTGAATTGACATTTTTATTCTGAAACCCTTGTGAAACTGCCATATTTTGCTTCCCACACTAAATACTTCTTTGAGCCACCATTTTTTTCCTTTTGTTTCCCACCAAAGATGCCTTCTTTGTTTCATTTCCCACGTCAAACACTTCTTTAAGTTGCCATCTTTTTCTTGTCTCTTACGATAAGGAACTTGTTAAAGTAACCGTTATTATTACATTTTCCACAAAAATTAATATTTGCTTTCTCTTTCTCATTATTAACTAATACTTATCCCTCATTTAAAAAAAAAAAATTGTAATTGCTTTGTAAAGATGGGACAGTGTGCTGGAAAAAGTGCCAGCAGGAAGAGAAACTGAAAGGAAGCTTGGAAGAAAATACCTCCTAGTAGTCTTTAGGTGACCTTTTAATATATTGGGATACTAATGAGGGAATGAAGGATCTAGATAAAATAGAAATGATAAGATACCCTACAGAAATATGGCCTAAAGAGAGTATTGCTGAAGGACTTGTTTATTAGCCCTGGTACAAGACCAAAGGAAGATGGCTATGTATAGCTTGAAACAGATATGTTAATACCTGAGTAGAAGCTTGAGAGGAAGAGATTAGGTATGCTAAATATTGGTTAGAAAGGGAGAAACAGGAAGAGGAAAGAAAATATATCAAGTATCCAGGGAAGAACAAAAAGAAGAAGCTAAGCTACCAGAAAGGAGGTGGGATCCTTTAGACCATCTTGCCTCACCTCCCCCTCCTGATCCCTTAGATTACCTCCCGTTACCTCCTCCTCCACCTCCTACCATAGACCACCTTCCTCCTCCCCCTCCAACCTTGTACCCCTCGGTACCCTCTCACAAGGTGGATGCCATTTCAGTATCTACTCCCACAGGAGTTTTAAAATCACCTCAACCTTTTCATTCAAGCTGTCCTGCTCCCGGCATCCCCTCTTCTGTATCACCTCCCCTCCCAAACATACCAGAACCTGCCTGTTCTAGTAGTCCTTCCGTTTCACAGACTCCCTCCAGTTCTGTCAAGTACCCAGACACCGGTCTCTAGTACCGCTCAGAGTATCCATACCCCTCAGTCTTGGCTCCCAAAACTTTCCAAAATACACCTCTTTACTTTTCCCCCATACTTCAACCCATAAGCCAAAGTGCCTCTTCCCCTATTCTTATTGCTGGAACATCACAGAACATTCCTTTTCATTTGTCCCCCATACCCCTACATACTGAGAGCCCAAACCAGGAGGAAAGTGTGCAAACAAAAGGTCAGGGAATGCAAAGGGCCTGTTGTTGTAAGAATCTAGAGGAAAAGAAGTTAATTGAACCAGATGAGCATGTAGCAAGCCACTAATATAATACAAGGTTCCAAGCAAAGAAAATTCAAGATGAAGGTGGGAGGACTGAAAAATTCTTTCCTCAAAGGGAAGAGCCTATGGGGTGAGCCAGAGGCAATACTGGTTTTGTGAATGCCCCATTAACTGCCTCTGAGGTTAGAAATTGTAAGAAAGAAATTAAACCTTTCTTAGAAGATCCCATAGGCATCTCACAGCAACCAGATCAGTTTTTGGGACCCAATATTTACACATGGGAAGAATTTATTTCAATTTTAGAACTATTCTTTTCCTCAGAGGAAATACAAATGATTCGTGCAGCAGGCATGAAAATTTGGGAGAGGGAGAATCGAGGTGGTCTCAGAGGGGAAGAGAAGATGCCTCTCAATCCACCCAACTGGGAGCCGAATCAAGAGGAGGGAAGAACAAGTATGAGACAATACAGAACTCCAATTAGAAGAGGGATAAGAGAAGCCGTCCCTAGAACAAATAACACTAAACTGGCAGTTGACAGCCATCAGAAACAAGATGAGTCACCTAGTGCCTGCTTAGAGAGATTCCAAAGAAATTTTCACTTGTATTCTAGTGTTGATCTCAACAGTCCAGAAGGACAAGTACTAGCCCAAATTCAATTTGCAACAAAAGCCTGGGTAGACGTCAGGAGAAAAGTAGGAAAGCTGGACGATTGGCAAGAAAACGGAAGGAATGAGTTATTACAGGAGGCACAAAAAGTATATTTAAGGAGGGAGGAAGAAAAGACGGGGACAAAAGCCAAATCATGGTAGCAGTGGCTAGGGAAAGTGCAGGGTTCAGAAGCAGTGAATCAACAGGAGCGAGAAAAGGCGAGTACGCAGGGCCTCGAGGAGGTGAATTCAAAGAACGACCAAGTAGCAAGAAAGAGCCAAATAGAGATAGCAGAACATCTGGGGTGGAAGGAAGACCACCTCGGGCAGATATCATATGTTTTTCTTGTGGAGAAAAGGGACACAGCAGGAGTTTTTGTAGAAAAAGAAGAATAGGTGAAGCCATTGCACAAGAACAGGACACCCTCGGAAAGAAGGCCAACAGGAGATGACTATAGGGGTGTCAGGGGCTCTACGTTCTGAGGGATGATATCGGTCATCCAAAGGAGCCTCTGGTAAACTTAGAAATTGGCCCTCAGAGCGAAGAAATTGAATTTCTAGGTGACACTGGGGCAGATGGTTCAAGTGTTTCAAAAATCCCTAAAGGATGCAAACTAAGGAAGAGAAGATGTAAAGTTCGAGGGGCTGAAAACAATCCCTTTGAAGTACCCATCACTGAAGAAGTGTCTATAAAAGGAAGTTTCAGAGAAGGCTGTGCAGACCTGCTCTACTTGCCAGAATTAGATTCTAACCTTCTAGGCTGGGATTTACAGGTGCAACTAAAGATAGGAGAAGTACCTGAGGGAAAACGTATGGTAGCAAAGATGATTGTTTTGAGGGCAGAAGATGAAAAGGGAATAAATCCAAGGGTGTGGGCAGAAGAGGGAGGCCATGGACTGTTAAACATTCCACCCATAGAAGTTCAAATGAAACCTGACCTTCCTCCAATAAGAATTAAACAATACCCGATTTCTATGGAAGGGAAACAAGGACTGACACCTGTCATTAAAAACCTAATTGAAGAAGGAACTCTGGAACCATGTCTGTCCCCACATAACACTCCTATATTACCTATAAAGAAACCAGATGGTACACATGGGTTAGTCCAAGACCTACAAGAAGTCAATAAGCAAACCGTTACCCGATAGCCAGTGGTAGCCAAGCCATACAACTTGTTCAGTAAAGTACCATCAAAACATGCATGGTTTAGTGTTATAGATCTGAAAGATGCTTTTTGGTCCTGCACACTTGAAAAAGAAAGTAGAAAACGGTTTGCATTGAATTGGGAGGATGAGGAAACTGGGAGGAAACAACAGCTGCAAGGCACAAGGTTACCTCAGGGATTCACAGAGTCACCAAATTTGTTTGGCCAATCTCTAGCAGAAATCATAAAACAATTTACAGCCGAAGGAAATTCCAAGGTTCAACAGTATGTAGATGATTTGTTAATTTTTGGAGAACCAGAAGAGGAGGTACAAGCAACAAGGGTTAATCTACTGAACTTCCTGGTTCAAAAACGGTTAGGAGTATCCAAAAAGAAGTTACAATTTGTTGAACCTGAAGTAAAATATCTGCATCACATAACTGGGAAAGGATACAAGAAATTAGATGCTGATTGAATTCAGGGCACACTATCCTTACCAGCACCTAAAACAAAAATGGATGTCAGGAAATGACTTGGATTAATTGGATACTGTGGACTATGGATATATGGACACACAAAATTAGTTCAATTCCTAGATAACAAATTGGTTGAAGATGAGCCTATAAATTGGGAGCGAAGATTATGAGAAACTGCTGGAAGAATTAAAGGAAAAATGAGCAAATGCCCCAGGGTTAAGTTTACGGGATTTGTATAGACTCTTTGAACTGTTTGTTGACGTAGAAGAAGGACTAGCTTCTGGTGTCGTTGTACAAGAACGGTGTGGAGTGCGGAAGCTCATTGCCTACATCTCAAAATGATGAGAGCCGGCTGTCAGAGGTTGGCCTGCTTGTCTCCAAGCGGCAGCTGCAGCTGTAGTTCTCCTAGAAGAAGGTTACAGTTAACTGGAGGTAATAAAATCAAAGTGTATCCTCCCCGTGATTTAAAGAGTATCCTGAGTAAAAGAGCATGTCAGTGGATTTCAGACAGTAGACTTTTAAAGTATGAACTGATTTTAAACAACAGTGAAAATATAGAATGAGCTACAACAAGAATTCAGGACCCTGAACAGTTCTTCTATGGAGAACCAGAGGAATATTGGGAACATCACTGTCTGGAAACTAGAGATCTACAGATAAAAGTCAGAGAGGATCTATTGGAACAACCTTTGACTGAGGGAGAAATACTTTTTAGAGATGGTTCATCACGAGTAGTTGATGGGAAAAGAGTATCAGGATATGCCATAGTAGATGGACATACAATGACAGTTGTGGAAAAAGGAAAGCTTCCTGTGAATTGCACTGCACTGTGCTGTGAGATTGATGCACTATTAAAAGCACTGAAATGGTTGGACAAGAAGAGTGGCACTATATTCACTGATTCTAAATATGCTTATGGGGTAGTAGGTACCTTCAGGAAAATCTGGGCGGAGAGAGAATTTGTTAACTCAAAAGGAAAAACCTTAATTCATGAAGGCCTCAGAAGAGCAGTGCTAGAAGCTTTGAAAGGGCCTAAAGGAAAAGCAGTAGTACACACAAAAGGACACCATAGAGGTCATACTAGAGAAATCAAGGGGAACAGCTTGGCAGATCTAACTGCAAAGAGGGCAGAACTGGAGAATTCAGAAAAGATCCTCAAACTAAATGAAATAGGAGATGAGAACGAGGAAGATGGAGGAAAGGAGGAGATCCCTGTATTTAATGAAAAAGAACAAGAAGACTTACTAAAACACGGTGCAGAAAAAATGAAAAAGGAGGATGGAGGATGCCAGAGGGTAGACAAGTATTAAACAAAGCATTAACTAGGAAGATATTAGAGGACCCACATGTCTCAACCCATTGAGGCACTCAAGCTTTGTGTGATCATCTTAGGAGAACTTATGTATGCATTGGGGTGTGGGAAATTGCCAAACGAATAACCAGAGAATGTTTGATATGCCAGAAGATCAATAGAAATGTAAGGAGAAAATTACCTCCAGGGGGAAGAGAGTTAGCAAAAAGATCATTTCAATGTATACAAACAGACTTGACGGAATTACCAGAGGTCCAGAGCTATAAGTATTTCCTAGTAATAACAGACCATCTAACTTATGGGGTGGAGGCATAGCCAACAAGGAAAGCAACTGCAGAGACTGTAAGCAAAATTTTATTAGAATAAATCCTACCCGGATATGGAATAATTCATACTATTGACTCTGATAGAGGTCCTCATTTTACAGCTACCATATTACAACAACTAATGAATGCCTTCAATATCATCTGGAAATTTCATACTCCATGGAGACCCCAAAGTTCTGGGAGGCTAGAAAGAATGAATCAGACTCTCAAGAGAACTCTTCCAAAATTAACAGAGGAAACAATGATGAATTGCTTGAAATATCTCCCTCTGGCACTAATGAGAGTAAGGCCTAAAGCAAGGGCAGATATAGGAGTTTCACCTTAGGATATGATAGTTGTTTTACATTCCTAACTACTTCAGGAAATGCTGGAACATACGAAGAAGGAGAAAGGGCTGTGAGAAAATATAGGAAGACTATAACCTGCACTTCAGAAGAATTAAGAAATGAGGGATATCTTCCTCAAACTACTCCCATTGATTTCAAAATCCACCAATTCCAACCTGGTGACTGGGTATTAACCAAGACCTGGAGAGAACAACCGTTATTCCCAAAGTGGGAAGGTCCATTCTGACTTTTACTGATGACAGAAACAGCTATTGGAACAGAGCAAGGAGGATGGGCACATGTCACCGAGTGAAAGGGCCAGTTTCAGCACCCGAGGGACTCTCCCCGACCTCAGCTAAGTAACACTAAGCTGATTCCAAGGAAGAAGACATCAGAAACACCATGAGAAGACACAGAAGTTATGAGGTTTAATGGAACTTTGTTAGATTTATTGTTAAATACCTAATTGAAAGTTTGTATTTTTTTTTCCCCTATTTAGTGGGGGTGAAATTCTATGAGTTGTCAAAGACGTGTTTTAATCTCTGGTATTTTTTAATACGGATCCTGAGATTCAGGAAAAGATGGAGCATTCTCCCATGCATCTAACAATCTGGCCCTAAAAGACAGAAGAAACAGGTTGATACAAAAGGGAAGGAGAACTCCTGCAGCAGGAACTGGGAAGAATCTCCCAGAAATAAACAAGGAAAGTGGGGGGCAAGACCGGATCAGGTTATATTCTTACCACAGATTCGCTGATCCTCTGTGGAGGGGAGACATGGCTGGGAGAGGAGCCTGTACCAGACTCTCACTGCTCTGGGAGAAATGCCACCATCCTCTGTATGCAGGAGATTCTTGGACCGCTGTCCTTAGAACCCACACGTATCCGAGCTCCCCAATTGTATCAACTTTTTGTTGTTAACAGCTTGTATGTAAGACAGGAAAACGTATTGGCTATACGAAAAAAGAGGGAATTTCAAACAGAAGGTAATGAGGGAAGGTCCTATGAAAGGAAAATGGATCTGTACAGAAAAGAGACTGATTGAAGGAAAGATGAGACATGGGGTTTATGATCCAGGTTTATTGAAAGAAAGCTGCTATTCCAAGAACATGGAGTAGAAACAGCCCAGAACTCCGAGTTTGCCAAGTCAGCCACTGAGATATATAAGCAATACCAGAAATTGAGACAACTATACACCACTGAAGAAGAAACTAATTAAGATACTGTCGAATATGTTGATGCAGGCTAAAGCCTGATCAAAGTTTTAGATGGGGGAGTTGTTATAAATGGGTTCAATTTGTGTTGAATTGGGGCTGGGTTGGGAATTGTTGTTTTGGGGTGAGTTGCTGGGTGTTTGTTGTGGCTCCTGGGGAGGGGAGGTCCAGGCTTTGGTGGGGGCGATGGTCGAAGGGGTTGATTGGACAGGGGATGTGACCAATCATTCGATGCCTCGAGAAAATGATTGGTCCAGAATGAATATCCATAATGACTAATGAGATTACCCGAAAAACGACCAATCAATGTATGGATCCAAAAGCCACCAATCCTGGACCAGAGAGGGGTTATAAAATGAGGGTTTTGGTGGGGTTCGGGGTTTTTCCTCTCCCTCTGAAGGGGCCTACATTTTGGGGGAGAACCCAGCATGTTTGAGTCACTTTCTAATCTTTGCGTTGTTGCATGGGAGTTTGGGCTTATCTCAAACTCCCCGTCCTCTGTAGTTTGTTTTAATAAACGAGAGGCTTTTACCTTCTCAAAATCTGGCCTCGTTCAAATGCATAACAGGGCCCTTGGCATGTAAATCTCTCGTAAAGAGTCAGATTTTTTGCAGGGGTGTTTTTTCTTCAATGGTCCCCAAAGATGATCGTGAGGAGGATGGTGGATATTTTCACACAGACTCTAAAACACCCTGTGCTCCTTTCCGTCCTTGAGGCCCCTTGCACTTGGCAGAGGGGCGTGGGGAGGGAGAAGGCTGTGAAGAGCAGCTTTGGCATCTGCCTGGGCCTGAGGAGACCAAGGCAAGCAGCAGCGGCAGGGTGTGATTGCCTCCTTTGAACACAGGACAGAGCCGGATCATCTCTGTCCAGCCGAGAACCCCAAACGCCTCTCAGAGAGCTGGGATTTCAAAGGCCTTTATGCACACATTAATGCCATCTTGCCTCTCTTGTGTATTTGAACTCTTGGCAAGATGTGTTTGCCTCTCGCTTGCTGGAAGCTGCTCTGCTCCAGGGCCAGCACCAGGCTGGGCTGTGCGGGCTGATCAACCAGGGCGAGCCCTTCCCTGAGCACTTGGCCGGGCTTGGTGAGTCCAGGGCTGTGTCAGACACCCGGGCCATTGGACTCCATCCAACCAGGGACACCTTGGCTGGGGAGGTGGCAGCATGGCAAAGAGCCCTTTGTGACATGCTGCAGCAGGGTCACTAAGGAACCAAGTGGGACAGGGTGTCGGAGCAGCCCTTTGTGACACGCGCTGACATAGGTGCTGCCAGCGCCGTGGCCAGGCCAGAGCGCTCGGTGCTCGCGACGGGAGAGGACGGGACAGAGCGGTGCTGTGAGGAGACCCCACACAGCCAGCTCGTTCTTTGCCGACCCGGAGCATTTCCGAGGTGTTCCTCCTGCGGCTGGCCTCACGGCCAGACCTCTGGACTCGTTGACCCGGAGCTTCCCAAG
The DNA here is from genome assembly GCF_027477595.1 of Haemorhous mexicanus. Lineage (NCBI taxonomy): Eukaryota > Metazoa > Chordata > Aves > Passeriformes > Fringillidae > Haemorhous > Haemorhous mexicanus. The sequence goes on from NC_082381.1 coordinate 9,251,069, forward strand.
GTATCTCACATCCCTGCGGCCGGTGCGCTCGTGTCCGGGCCGTGGGACTTGGTGACCTCCATCGTTCACCAGGAGCCTCCTGTCATTGTGGCAAGAGCTCTCCAGAACAGAGCACAGGACTTGCTGTCCTGCAGTCTTCCCGAAGCTCCTGTGTCGCAGGTGCCTGCAAGGCAGGACTGAGGCACTCACTGACTCGGACCTTTGACGGGGCATCTGTCTCGAAGGTGCCCTCGAGGTCAGAGAGCGGGATGGCGGGCAGAGTGCTCCGCCTCTTCAAGGGGCTTCAGGGGAAAAATGGCCCTGCAGCTGCCCCAGCGCAGCAGAAGCCTGCAGAGCCAGAGCAGTTGCAGCCACTGCAGGACGGTGAGTGGCAGAGCTGGGCCGCAGGGCAGGTGCCTGCAGCCTGCCTGGCCCCATCCCATCCCATGCCATCCCATGCCATCCCATGCCATCCCATGCCATCCCATCCCATCCCATGCCATGCCATGCCATGCCATGCCATCCCATCCCATCCCATCCCATCCCATCCCATCCCATCCCATCCCATCCCATCCCATCCCATCCCATCCCATCCCATCCCATCCCATCCCATCCCATCCCATCCCATCCCATCCCATCCCATCCCATCCCTGTGGATGCAGCCACGGAAAGGAAGGGACAGGGGCTTGGGCTGCCACCCCAGTTGCTGTGCTCAATCCCTTTGGGCACGCAAGGCGCTGTCCCTGCCTGGGGAGCGCAGGGCTGGGCTGTGTTCTCCGGCCTCTGCCGTGGCTCCTCATCTCTTACTGCGCTCTTTGCCAGATGCAGCCAAGGACCGGACTCAAGAGCAGGAGCCCGCCCATGGTTGCTTCCGCAGAGCAGCGCAGGTACCTGCGGCCGTCCCCACCTGGGCCAGGCCTGCTGGCAGTGCTTGGCCATGCCCCGCGCTTGGAGCAGACCATGGAACGTCCCTCTCTTCCCGCCCTTCCTTCTGCTGCAGGCACTGCGGAGGCTCCTGCGCCTTCGGCGCAGAAAGACCGGCGGCACCGCCACCGAGGGCAGGGCCCAGCCCGACTCCGGGCCCGGCCAGCTGCAGGCAGAGGCTGTTGCCAGCTCAGAGGACGCTGTGCTGGCAGCAGCCTCTGAGCAGGTCACGGCCAAAGGCAGGGTGGAGGCTGACATGGTCCTGACGGAGGGCATGGCCGCCACAGCCTGCCAGGCTCAGGGCCTCATAGTCACCGAGGCAATGCCCACGCTGACCGGGACTCCTGCACCTGCTCTGGAGTTCTTCCAGCAGGGCTCTGCTTCTCCACAGCAGGTAAGCAGCCTGGGGCCAGGGCTGAAGGCCTCCCAGCATCACGTGGCCCCTCAAGCTATGTCTGCTAGGACCCCTCAGCCTTGGAGGCTATTCCTGTGGGATGGGAGGGCAAGCACTTCTTGAGGGAAGCTGGCCATGTTGCTCCTTCAGACAGCACTCCAAGTCTTCCCCATGCCGCCTCCTCCAGGTGCTAGCCACGGTCGGCGACCTTCTGCAGAGGCTCGCCTCCAGCACCAGTATGGACGCCGGGCTACAGATGGCGATTCTGAGCCTGGCTGAGCAACACCCTGCCCATGTGGTGATGAGCCTCCTATGCTGTGCCCCAGTGTGTGACAGGTACAAGGCACAGCTGCCTCGAGATCTTGGTGCTCAGCGGCCCGTAGAGTCCCTGGCCCTGTACAGCCTGTCCCGCGGGGTCTGCCAGACAGGCGGAGAGCTGCGGGAGCCCCAGGCCCCTCTCTTTCCTGAGCCTGCAGCCATGCTCCCTCCCAGCTCTGCAGGAAACTGGGGCTCTGTCACCCGGCCCCAGCACGGGGCACGGTGCTGACGCACAGCTCTGCTCCCACAGTGTCACCGCGCTGATGTGGAGAGCCATCGGCACATCAGAGGTGGCCGTGGAGGAGGTGCTTCCCGTGCTGGTCTGTGCCATCGAGGAGCAGCCAGCGTACGGCAGCTTCTACTGCCGCGGGGACAACGAGGCCATCTTTGCCCTGGCTGTGAGTTTCTGGAGCTGGCCTTTGCTGGCCCTCCAGGTCGCTTCTGCAGCAGCTCTCCACGCTCTCGCCAGCCTGCAGCTCCCTGCCTGGGCTGAAAGCCGGCCTAGGGGCAGGCTCAGGGGCAGCAGGATGACTGCTCTCCCTGCGTCTACCCTCAGGCCCTGCCTCACAGACACCCTGGCACTGAGCGCTGCCTCGGGCTGCTTTGTCTCTTGCAGGCAACTCTGGTGCTCTGGAAGATTGCCCCCATGTCTGAGTGGCATTTTGCCATTCTCCTTCATTCTCCCCAACTCTTGGTGGCTCTGCTCTGGCAAATTGTCACCAGCACAGAGCGGATGCCAGGGGAGGTTGGGTACCGGAGCTTCTGGAGAGCGTGCCGGGAGGAACACGGCCTTCCCAGCCAGCCCAGCAGGTGCCAGTCGCCCTGTCCTTCCCACGCCCTCGTGGCCAGGGCCAGCGCTCCCAGAGTGACCTGGCCTTTGCTCCACACACAGGATTGCAGTGCAGACCATGAAGGCTCTGCTCTCCACACTGGGCTTCGACAAGAAGCTGGTGGCTCTGGAGCACAAGCAGGTCTGGGAGAAGCTGCTCTGTGCCGACACCCAGTACGATGCAGCGGCTCTGCTGGCCAGGTGAGATCTCCTACTTCTGCCACCACCAACAGCATTTGTGCCCTGTGCCTGCAGTGCCCCACACAGTCCCTGGGCTTTTAAGCGAGAGGGCCCTGTCAGCTAGGGAAGGCCAAGCAGTCTGGAAAAGGCTGGGAGAGGAGGAAGCCCAGGAGCTGCAACATTCAAAAGGGGCCCATGTGCCCTTGCAGAGTTCTGGGGAAAGATCAGACCTCTGCGAGTCCCTCCCGGGACAGGTGTGCTCGTTGGCTGAGGGCCTTGGTGCCTTTGTCCTCTACCAGGGAGATGCGCTGTGCCTTGACCCCCTTGTGTCCCTTCATGGCCTCGCACCTGCTCAGCCTGCTGGTCGAGAAGCAGCCACGCTGGCATCTGCCTGCCCTGGCCTTCTTTGTGGAGGTGAGCCTGATGGCCAGCGCTGCCTGCCTGAGCTGCCTCCCAGCTCTGGGGCCTCTCGTAGCCGCAGCCGCCTGGGACGCTGCCCGCACCCGCTGCTGCTGCTGCTGCCTGGGCCCGGCCCTGTGCGGCTGCGGGCTCCTGCCGGCCGGCTCCCCTGACGCTGCCCTGCTGTGCCTTTCAGCTCCTGGAGTGCCTGGACTTGAGCACATATGGTCCCAGTGCCCTGCTGGTGCTATACAGGCTCCTGCCCAGCCAGTGCAGGGCCAGGCTGCGCCTGGCACTCAGAGGCCTCGTGGTGCTCAGCCAGGAGCCCTCGCTGGTGAGAAGGGGGCAGCGGCTGAAGCCCCGCTGGCAGCGTGGGGCTGGACATTGCCCACCTCTGGCCTTGGCCGGACTTTGGCAGCAGAGGCAGCTGCTCCCAGCTCTCCTGCCTCCCGCTTCCACTGCCCCAGTGGCCCAACCAGCTGTGGGTGCTGCGGCCCTTCATGGCTTCACAGCACGGCCTTGTCTTGCACACAGGACGGAGGAATACGCGGCCTGTATCCACACCTGGTGGAGCTGCTGGCTGACGCAGACGCAGAGATGGTCTGCATGAGCCTCTGTGTTCTCACGCACATGCTCCAGGACAAAGACCTCATGCTACCCAGCGTCACCGCCCTGAAGCTGGCTGAGCCACTCCTGCCACACTTTGAGAGCGTAAGTCTCTGTGCCCCCCGCCAAGGGCACTGGACGCTGCCTGGAAACTCGGTGCTCTCTGCAGTTTTGGGCCTTTGCCCCAATGGGCCTGGAGTAGTTGGTGCTTAGGTCTTTTCCTTTCCTTCCAGGACAACAGGCAAGTGCAGCTGCTCTCCATTCAGTTCTACTGCCAGGTAATGGAGCTGGTAGTGGAAGAGGGGGAAAATCCTCTCACTACAAGCGTCAGCCAGAGCCTGCTGCCTCTATTCTTGCACTGGCACGATGAGAACCCGCACGTGGCCGAGGTGAGGTTTTGTGCGATGCCTCCACAAACCTTGCAAGGGGCTTTGGCCGCCTCCATCCCGGCGCCTCACAGGCTCCAGCCTGCCCTGGCCATGGCACAGGGACACGGGTCCCATGTCCCTGGCTCTGGTGCCACCTGCGGGTCTCTGCTGCTCTCCAGGCCTCTGGCGAAGCCCTGCTTTGTGCAGCTCGCTTCCTGAGGAGGAGGGACCTCGAGGAGCATCTGAGGAAGGAGCAGAGGATGAAGTTCGCCGAGCGCCTGGTAAGGACAGCCCGGCAGTCAGAGCCCTACCCCGGGTGCTCACTGCGAGGGGGCTGCCAGAAGCGGCACTGCCCGGAGCCGCTCCCGGGCCGGCCACCCTGCACTCCCCACCCTGCTTCCTGCCCCGGGCCATGCGGGCCGGCTCGGCCGGTGCTGGGCTCAGAGAGTGCCAGGCTGAGGGGCCGAGCCCGCGCCGAGCATTCCCTGCTGGCGCTCCCCACAGCTGCTGCAGGACGAGAGCCGAGCGGCCAAGCACCTGCGCTGGGCGCTGCCGTACCTGCAGAGCCCACAGAGGTCCGTGCGACGGGCGGCCATCAGGATCATCGGTGAGCCACCAGCCCGGCGCCCTTCCCTGCCCCTGTCCGGGCAGTGGGAGCCGCGCCCGGGACGCCGGAGCCGCGCCCGCCCTCGGTGCTGCCGCCGCCCTCCCGCAGCCGTGCCCTGGGGCGGCAGCAGGCGGCAGGGGCCAGCAAGAGCCCTGCCCGGCCAGGAGGGCGTGCGGCCACAGGGCTGGCAGCGCCCGTGTCGGGCAGCTGCGCCACCTAGGGCCGCCACGGGGCTCTGTCTTGCCAGGGCTGGCCGGAGTGCTCATGACCGGGCAGAAGGAGGAGCTCCTGGTCCTCACTGAGGGTGAGTCAGGGCAGCCGCGTGGCAGCGAGGACCGCCGTGGGCAGCTGCACGTCCCGGCCCCGGAGCCGCGCAGCATCCGTGGCCTGCACCGTCCGGCCGAAGCCCTTGTCCTCCCGCTCCCTCCTGGCCATGGCAAGACCCAGCTGGGATGGCTCTGCCAGGAGGCTTTCCTTGGATTCCCACAATGTGGCCTCTGACTGTGCCTCTGTTCCTCTCTCTCCCAGCTCTTCAAGCCCTGAAAGAAGATGAGAGCCCGTCGTGCACCAGCGTATTGATACAACTGACGTTCGAAAGAAGATCTGCAGCACTTCGTTCGTCTGCTGGATCAGTTGCACCATCATCCTTTGGAGATTTCCAGTTCCCATTGAAGATGGGAGCACCTGAGGAGCACGATGGACCTGCTGGAGCTCCAGGCTCAGTGCTTGCTGCTCAGAGCTGAGCCTGTGGGAAGCTCCAGGAGCTCCTGCCATCTCTCTCCCTGTTGGCACCTCCTTCCCTACAGCCCTCCAGCCAAGCCCATCCCCTTTTTTGTCTCTCTGCTCACCCCTTTGCTTCACTTTCCACTTATAAACAGTTTGGGTTTTTCCAAAACCTTTAGGTGGGAGCACCTACAGAGTAGAATGCACCAGCTGGAGCTCCAGGCACAGCTCTAGCTGCTCAGAGCTGAGCCTGTCAGCAGCTCCAGGAGCTCCTGCCATCTCTCTCCCTCTTGGCAGCTCCCTCCCTGCAGCCCTCAGGCCCTGCCCATCCACTCTTTACCTCCCACCTCACCCCTTCCCTTTGCTTTCCCTTAATAAACAGTTTGAGTATTGCACTTGACTCACGTCTCCGTGGAGCTGAAGCGGCGCAAAACCTGAGCCCGGGGACACGCAGGGCCCTGCTGCCCCTCTCCTCCACGCTGCCTTCTGTGCATGGACAGAGAGGAACAAGGGCACCTCAGGCTGCAAAGGTCCCTGTCCTGCTGCTCCAGCTGCACAGAGCCGTGCAGTTAAAGGTCGTGCTGAGCACGCTGAAGGGGACAAGGAGCCTGGGCTGTAGAAGAGCCAACTTGAGGATGCTCTGAAGCCAGCCCTGAGGGTGTGCATGGCAAGCATCCACCGAGGGCAAAGGAGCTTGCAATGCCGGAAGGTTTCACAAAGAGCTTCCTGAAAGCACAGCAATGCTCCATTCCTACACAGGGACAGGAAGAGGGCAGAAGCAGACACCAGTGTGGCCTAGCAGTGTGCTTTGGGTGGGCCTAAAAGCAAACAGAGCTACAGCAGCAGGGAGGGGCTGAGACTCAGAGGCGGGGCAGTCCCTGTGGCCGCAGCCCTGTCAGGCAGTGCCTGCACGCTGGGTGTGGCTCTGCTCTCCCCACAAGCAAGGAACCGCAGCCCCTGCCTCAGAGCCAGTCAGAAACCCAGCCAAGCAAGACCAGAGACGGGGGATGGGATGGCATGCCCTTCCCGTCTCTCTGGAGCATGGCTGCAGTCTTCCTGCATCTGTGTTTGGGCTGTGCTGAGCCCAGAGCCGGCCAGCTTGTGCTCTGCTGTGCCAAGAGTGTTCTGGGCGGGCAGGAGAAGGGCTGCGTGCACAGTGGGGAAGGGGCTGACCAGAGCCTCGTGTGGGAACAGGGCTCCGCTTCCGGGCTGGGAACAGCCTGCTTTTGCTGCCCTGAGCATGGGCAGGAGCTCAGGCACAGAAAGAAGCAGCTGGAATCTCTTGTTTCTAGGGGACCCGGGGCTGCGCACCACAAGGGACACGGGGTAACAGACGGCGGGGGAAGGAAGATGAGTTCGAGCTGAAGTGCCTGTGCTGCCAGGAGCAGAAGTAATTCAGCCTTGCCAGGGTTTCTTAAGTGTGTGTTGGTGTTCCCTGGGAAATGTAGGCATTCGGGGAAATGCCCTTGGAAGAGAGGGGCTTGATTCCCAAGCAAAGTGCTTCCCCAGGAGCCCCGAGTGAGGTAGTGAGCTGTCTCCCTTTGGCTCCCTGCGTGCCTTTCCGTCCTTGAGGCCCCTTGCACTTGGCAGAGGGGCGTGAGAAGAGAGAAGGCTGTGAAGAGCAACTTTGGCATCTGCCTGGGCCTGAGGAGACCAAGGCAAGCACCAGTGGCAGGGTTTGTTTGCCTCCTTTGATCACAGGAAAGAGCCGGATCATCTCTGTCCAGCCGAGAACCCCAAATGTCTCTCAGAGAGCTGTGATTTCAAAGGCCTTTATGCACACATCAGTGCCATCTTTCCTCTCAGGTGTGTTTCAACTCTTGGAGAGATGCGTTTGCCTCTCGCTTGCTGGAAGCTGCTCTGCTCAAGGGCCAGCACCAGGCTGGGCTGTGCGGGCCGATCAACCAGGGAGAACCCTTTCCTGAGCACTTGGCCGGGGCTTGGTGAGTCCAGGGCTGTGTCAGACACCCGGGCCATTGGATTCCATCCAACCGGGGGCATCTTGGCTGGGGAGGTGGCAGCATGGCCAAGGGCCCTTTGTGACATGCTGCAGCAGGGTCACCAAGGGACCGAGTGGGACAGGGTGTCAGGGCAGCCCTTTGTGACACACGCTGACATAGGTGCTGCCAGCGCCGTGGCCACGCCAGAGCGCTCGGTGCTCGCGACGGGAGAGGACGGGACAGAGCCGTGCTGTGAGGAGACCCCACACAGCCAGCTCGTTCCTTGCCGACCCGGAGCATTTCCGAGGTGTTCCTCCTGCGGCTGGCCTCACGGCCAGACCTCAGAACTCGGTGAGTCGGAGCATTCCGAGGCAACTCCCATCCCTGCGGCAGGTGCCCTCGTGTCCGGGCCGTGCGACTTGGTGACCTCCATCTTTCACCAGGAGCCTCCTGTCATTGTGGCAGGAGCTCTCCAGAACAGGGCACAGGACTTGCTCTCCGGCTGTATTCCCGAAGCTCCTGTGTCGCAGGGGCCTGCAAAGCAGGACTGCGGCACACGCTGACTCAGACCTTTGACGGGGCATCTGTCTCGAAGGTGCCCTCGAGGTCAGAGAGCGGGATGGCGGGCAGAGTGCTCCGCCTCCTCAAGGGGCTTCGGGGGAAAAATGGCCCTGCAGCTGCCCCAGCGCAGCAGAAGCCTACAGAGCCAGAGCAGTTGCAGCCACTGCAGGACGGTGAGTGGCAGAGCTGGGCCGCAGGGCAGGTGCCTGCAGCCAGCCTGGCCCCATCCCATCCCATCCCATCCCATCCCATCCCATGCCATCTCATGCCATCCCATGCCATGCGATCCCATGCGATCCCATGCGATCCCATCCCATCCCATCCCATCCCATGCCATGCGATCCCATGCGATCCCATGCGATCCCATGCGATCCCATGCGATCCCATCCCATCCCATCCCATCCCATCCCATCCCATCCCATCCCATCCCATCCCATCCCATCCCATCCCATCCCATCCCATCCCATCCCATCCCATCCCTGTGGATGCAGCCACGGAAAGGAAGGGACAGGGGCTTGTCCTGCCACCCCAGTGGCTGTGCTCAATCCCTTTGGGCACGCAAGTTGCTGTCCCTGCCTTGGGAGCTCAGGGCTGGGCTGTGTTCTCCGGCCTCTCCCGTGGCTCCTCATCTCTTACTGCGCTCTTTGCCAGATGCAGCCAAGGACCAGACTCAAGAGCAGGAGCCCGCCCATGGTTGCTTCCGCAGAGCAGCGCAGGTACCTGCGGCCGTCCCCACCTGGGCCAGGCCTGCTGGCAGTGCTTGGCCATGCCCCGCGCTTGGAGCAGACCATGGAACGTCCCTCTCTTCCCGCCCTTCCTTCTGCTGCAGGCACTGCGGAGGCTGCTGCGCCTTCGGTGCCCAAAGTCCGGCGGCACCGCCACCGAAGGCAGGGCCCAGCCCGACTCCGGGCCTGGCCAGCTGCAGGCAGAGGCTGCTGCCAGCTCAGAGGACGCTGTGCTGGCAGCAGCCTCTGAGCAGGCCACGGCCAAGGGCAGGGTGGAGGCTGACATGGCCCTGACGGAGGGCATGGCCGCCACAGCCTGCCAGGCTCAGGGCCTCATAGTCACCGAGGCAATGCCCACGCTGACCGGGACTCCTGCACCTGCTCTGGAGTTCTTCCAGCAGGGCTCTGCTTCTCCACAGCAGGTAAGCAGCCTGGGGCCAGGGCTGAAGGCCTCCCAGCATCACGTGGCCCCTCAAGCTATGTCTGCTAGGACCCCTCAGCCTTGGAGGCTATTCCTGTGGGATGGGAGGGCAAGCACTTCTTGGGGGAAGCTGGCCATGTTGCTCCTTCAGACAGCACTCCAAGTCTTCCCCATGCCGCCTCCTCCAGGTGCTAGCCACGGTCGGCGACCTTCTGCAGAGGCTCGCCTCCAGCACCAGTATGGACGCCGGGCTACAGATGGCGATTCTGAGCCTGGCTGAGCAACACCCTGCCCATGTGGTGATGAGCCTCCTATGCTGTGCCCCCACGTGTGACAGGTACAAGGCACAGCTGCCTCGAGATCTTGGTGCTCAGCGGCCCGTAGAGTCCCTGGCCCTGTACAGCCTGTCCCGCAGGGTCTGCCAGACAGGCGGAGAGCTGCAGGAGCCCCGGGCCGCTCTCTTTCCTGAGTCTGCAGCCATGCTCCCTCCCAGCTCTGCAGGAAACTGGGGCTCTGTCACCCGGCCCCAGCATGGGGCACGGTGCTGACGCACAGCTCTGCTCCCACAGTGTCACCGCACTGATGTGGAGAGCCATCGGCACATCAGAGGTGGCCGTGGAGGAAGTGCTTCCCGTGCTGGTCTGTGCCATCGAGGAGCAGCAAGCGTACGGCAGCTTCTACTGCCGCGGGGACAACGAGGCCATCTTTGCCCTGGCTGTGAGTTTCTGGAGCTGGCCTTTGCCTGCCCTCCAGGTCGCTTCTGCAGCAGCTCTCCACGCTCTCGCCAGCCTGCAGCTCCCTGCCTGGGCTGAAAGCCGGCCTAGGGGCAGGCTCAGGGGCAGCAGGACGACTGCTCTCCCTGCGTCTACCCTCAGGCCCTGCCTCACAGACACCCTGGCACTGAGCGCTGCCTCGGGCTGCTTTGTCTCTTGCAGGCAACTCTGGTGCTCTGGAAGATTGCCCCCATGTCCGAGTGGCATTTTGCCATTCTCCTTCATTCTCCCCAACTCTTGGTGGCTCTGCTCTGGCAAATTGTCACCAGCACAGAGCGGATGCCAGGGGAGGTTGGGTACCGGAGCTTCTGGAGAGCGTGCCGGGAGGAACACGGCCTTCCCAGCCAGCCCAGCAGGTGCCAGTCGCCCTGTCCTTCCCACGCCCTCGTGGCCAGGGCCAGCGCTCCCAGAGTGACCTGGCCTTTGCTCCACACACAGGATTGCAGCGCAGACCATGAAGGCTCTGCTCTCCACACTGGGCTTCGACAAGAAGCTGGTGGCTCTGGAGCACAAGCAGGTCTGGGAGAAGCTGCTCTGTGCCGACACCCAGTACGATGCAGCGGCTCTGCTGGCCAGGTCAGATCTCCTACTTCTGCCACCACTGCCAGCATTTGTGCCCTGTGCCTGCAGTGCCCCACACAGTCCCCAGGCTTTTAAGCGAGAGGGCCCTGTCAGCTAGGGAAGGCCAAGCAGTCTGGAAAAGGCTGGGAGAGGAGGAAGCCCAGGAGCTGCTACATTCCAAAGGGGCCCATGTGCCCTTGCAGAGTTCTGGGGAAAGATCAGACCTCTGCGAGTCCCTCCCGGGACAGGTGTGCTCGTTGGCTGAGGGCCTTGGTGCCTTTGTCCTCTACCAGGGAGATGCGCTGTGCCTTGACCCCCTTGTGTCCCTTCATGGCCTCGCACCTGCTCAGCCTGCTGGTCGAGAAGCAGCCACGCTGGCATCTGCCTGCCCTGGCCTTCTTTGTGGAGGTGAGCCTGATGGCCAGCGCTGCCTGCCTGAGCTGCCTCCCAGCTCTGGGGCCTCTCGTAGCCGCAGCCGCCTGGGACGCTGCCCGCGCCCGCTGCTGCTGCTGCCTGGGCCCGGCCCTGTGCGGCTGCGGGCTCGTGCCGGCCGGCTGCCCTGACGCTGCCCTGCTGTGCCTTTCAGCTCCTGGAGTGCCTGGACTTGAGCACATACGGTCCCAGTGCCCTGCTGCTGCTATCCAGGCTCCTGCCCAGCCAGTGCAGGGACACACTGCGCCTGGCGCTCAGAGGCCTCGTGGTGCTCAGCCAGGAGCCCTCGCTGTTGAGAAGGGGGCAGCGGCTGAAGCCCCGCTGGCAGCGTGGGGCTGGACATTGCCCACCTCGGGGCCTGGCTGCCCTTTGGCAGCAGAGCCAGCTGCTCCCAGCTCTCCTGCCTCCCGCTTCCGCTGCCCCAGTGGCCCACCCAGCTGTGGGTGCTGCAGCCCTTCATGGGTTCACAGCACGGCCTTGTCTTGCACACAGGACGGAGGAATACGCGGCCTGTATCCACACCTGGTGGAGCTGCTGGCTGACGCAGACGCAGAGATGGTCTGCATGAGCCTCTGTGTGCTCATGCACGTGCTCCAGGACAAAGACCTCATGCTACCCAGCGTCACCGCCCTGAAGCTGGCTGAGCCACTCCTGCCACGCTTTGAGAGCGTAAGTCTCTGTGCCCCCCGCCAAGGGCACTGGACGCTGCCTGGAAACTCGGTGCTCTCTGCAGTTTTGGGCCTTTGCCCCAATGGGCCTGGAGTAGTTGGTGCTTAGGTCTTTTCCTTTCCTTCCAGGACAACAGGCACGTGCAGCTGCTCTCCATTCAGCTCTACTGCCAGGTGATGGAGCTGGTAGTGGAAGAGGGGGAAAATCCTCTCACGACAAGCGTCAGCCAGAGCCTGCTGCCTCTATTCTTGCACTGGCACGATGAGAACCCGCACGTGGCCGAGGTGAGGTTTTGTGCGATGCTGCCACAAACCTTGCAAGGGGCTTTGGCCGCCTCCTCCCCGGCGCTTCACAGGCTCCAGCCTGCCCTGGCCATGGCACAGGGACACGGGTCCCATGTCCCTGGCTCTGGTGCCACCTGCGGGTCTCTGCTGCTCTCCAGGCCTCTGGCGAAGCCCTGCTTTGTGCGGCACGCTTCCTGAGGAGGAGGGACCTCGAGGAGCTGCTGAAGAAGGAGCAGAGGATGAAGTTCGCCGAGCGCCTGGTAAGGACAGCCCGGCAGTCAGAGCCCTACCCCGGGTGCTCACTGCGAGGGGGCTGCCAGAAGCGGCCCTGCCCGGAGCCGCGCCCGGGCCCGCCACCCTGCGCCCCCCACCCTGCTTCCTGCCCCGGGCCGTGCGGGCCGGCTCGGCCGGTGCTGGGCTCAGAGAGTGCCCGGCCGAGGGGCAGAGCCCGCGCCGAGCATTCCCTGCCGGTGCTCCCCACAGCTGCTGCAGGACGAGAGCCGAGCGGCCGAGCACCTGCGCTGGGCGCTGCCGTACCTGCAGAGCCCACAGAGGTCCCTGCGACGGGCGGCCGTCAGGATCATCGGTGAGCCACCAGCCCGGCGCCCCTCCCTGCCCCTGGCCCAGCCCCTGTCCCGGCAGTGGGAGCTGCGCCCGGGACGCTGGAGCCGCGCCCGCCCTCGGTGCTGCCGCCGCCCTCCCACAGCCATGCCCTGGGGCGGCAGCGTGCGGCAGGGGCCGGCAGGAGCCCTGCCCGGCCAGGAGGGCGTGCGGCCACAGGGCTGGCAGCGCCCGTGTCGGGCAGCTGTGCCGCCTGGGGCCGCCACGGGGCTCTGTCTTGCCAGGGCTGGCCGGAGTGCTCATGACCGGGCAGAAGGAGGAGCTCCAGGTCCTCACTGAGGGTGAGTCAGGGCAGCCGCGTGGCAGCGAGGACCGCCGTGGGCAGCTGCACGTCCCGGCCCAGGAGCTGCGCAGCATCCGTGGCTAGCACCGTCCGGCCGAAGCTCTTGTCCTCCCGCTCCCTCCTGGCCGTGGCAAGACCCAGCTGGGATGGCTCTGCCAGGAGGCTTTCCTTGGATTCCCACAATGTGGCCTCTGACTGTGCCTCTGTTCCTCTCTCTCCCAGCTCTTCAAGCCCTGAAAGAAGATGAGAGCCCGTCGTGCACCAGCGTATTGATACAGCTGACGTTCGAAAGAAGATCTGCAGCACTTCGTTCGTCTGCTGGATCAGTTGCACCATCATCCTTTGGAGATTTCCAGTTCCCATTGAAGATGGGAGCACCTGAGGAGCACGATGGACCTGCTGGAGCTCCAGGCTCAGCGCTTGCTGCTCAGAGCTGAGCCTGTGGGAAGCTCCAGGAGCTCCTGCCATCTCTCTCCCTGTTGGCATCTCCTTCCCTACAGCCCTCCAGCCAAGCCCATCCCCTTTTTTGTCTCTCTGCTCACCCCTTTGCTTCACTTTCCACTTATAAACAGTTTGGGTTTTTCCAAAACCCTAAGGTGGGAGCACCTACAGAGTAGAATGCACCAGCTGGAGCTCCAGGCACAGCTCTAGCTGCTCAGAGCTGAGCCTGTCAGCAGCTCCAGGAGCTCCTGCCATCTCTCTCCCTCTTGGCAGCTCCCTCCCCGCAGCCCTCAGGCCCTGCCCATCCACTCTTTACCTCCCAGCTCACCCCTTCCCTTTGCTTTCCCTTAATAAACAGTTTGAATATTGCACTTGACTCACGTCTCCGTGGAGCTGAAGCGGCGCAAAACCTGAGCCCGGGGACATGCAGGGCCCTGCTGCCCCTCTCCTCCACGCTGCCTTCTGTGCACGGACAGAGAGGAACAAGGACACCTCAGGCTGCAAAGGTCCCTGTCCTGCTGCTCCAGCTGCACAGAGCCGTGCAGTTAAAGGTCGTGCTGAGCACGCTGAAGGGGACAAGGAGCCTGGGCTGTAGAAGAGCCAACTTGAGGATGCTCTGAAGCCAGCCCTGAGGGTGTCCATGGCAAGCATCCACCGAGGGCAAAGGAGCTTGCAATGCCGGAAGGTTTCACAAAGAGCTTCCTGAAAGCACAGCACTGCTCCACCCCTACACAGGGACAGGAAGAGGGCAGAAGCAGACACCAGTGTGGCCTAGCCATGAGCTTTGGGTGGGCCTAAAAGCAAACAGAGCAGCAGCAGCAGGGAGGGGCTGAGACTCAGAGGGGGGGCCGTCCCTGTGGCCGCAGCCCTGTCCGGCAGTGCCTGCACGCTGGGTGTGGCTCTGCTCTCCCCACAAGCGAGGAACCGCAGCCCCTGCTTCAGAGCCAGTCAGAAACCCAGCCAAGCAAGACCAGAGCCGGGGGATGGGATGGCATGCCATTCCCGTCTCTCTGGAGCATGGCTGCAGTCTTCCTGCATCTGTGTTTGGGCTGTGCTGAGCCCAGAGTTGGCCAGCTTGTGCTCTGCTGTGCCAAGAGTGTTCTGGGCGGGCAGGAGAATGGCTGCGTGCACAGTGGGGAAGGGGCTGACCAGAGCCTCCTGTGGGAACAGGGCTCCGCTTCCGGGCTGGGAACAGCCTGCTTTTGCTGCCCTGAGCGTGGGCAGGAGCTCCGGCACAGGAAGAAGCAGCTGGAATCTCTTGTTTCTAGGGGACCCGGGGCTGCGCACCACAAGGGACACGGGGTAACAGACGGCGGGGGAAGGAAGATGAGTTCGAGCTGAAGTGCCTGTGCTGCCAGGAGCAGAAGTAATTCAGCCTTGCCAGGGTTTCTTAAGTGTGTGTTGGTGTTCCCTGGGAAATGTAGGCATTCGGGGAAATGCCCTTGGAAGAGAGGGGCTTGATTCCCAAGCAAAGTGCTTCCCCAGGAGCCCCGAGTGAGGTAGTGAGCTGTCTCCCTTTGGCTCCCTGCGCGCCTTTCCGTCCTTGAGGCCCCTTGCACTTGGCAGAGGGGCGTGAGAAGAGAGAAAGCTGTGAAGAGCAGCTTTGGCATCTGCCTGGGCCTGAGGAGACCAAGGCAAGCACCAGTGGCAGGGTTTGTTCGCCTCCTTTGATCACAGGACCGAGCCGGATCATCTCTGTCCAGCTGAGAACCCCAAATGTCTCTCAGAGAGCTGTGATTTTAAAGGCCTTTATGCACACATCCGTGCCATCTTTCCTCTCAGGTGTGTTTCAACTCTTGGAGAGATGCGTTTGCCTCTCGCTTGCTGGAAGCTGCTCTGCTCAAGGGCCAGCACCAGGCTGGGCTGTGCGGGCCGATCAACCAGGGAGAACCCTTTCCTGAGCACTTGGCCGGGGCTTGGTGAGTCCAGGGCTGTGTCAGACACCCGGGCCATTGGATTCCATCCAACCGGGGGCATCTTGGCTGGGGAGGTGGCAGCATGGCCAAGGGCCCTTTGTGACATGCTGCAGCAGGGTCACCAAGGGACCGAGTGGGACAGGGTGTTGGAGCAGCCCTTTGTGACACACGCTGACATAGGTGCTGCCAGCGCCGTGGCCACGCCAGAGCGCTCGGTGCTCGCGACGGGAGAGGACGGGACAGAGCCGTGCTGTGAGGAGACCCCACACAGCCAGCTGGTTCTTTGCCGACCCGGAGCATTTCCGAGGTGTTCCTACTGCGGCTGGCCTCACGGCCAGACCTCAGAACTCGGTGAGTCAGAGCATTCCGAGGCAACTCCCATCCCTGCGGCAGGTGCCCTCGTGTCCGGGCCGTGCGACTTGGTGACCTCCATCGTTCACCAGGAGCCTCCTGTCATTGTGGCAGGAGCTCTCCATAACAGAGCACAGGACTTGCTCTCCGGCTGTATTCCCGAAGCTCCTGTGTCGCAGGGGCCTGCAAAGCAGGACTGCGGCACTCGCTGACTCAGACCTTTGACGGGGCATCTGTCTCGAAGGTGCCCTCGAGGTCAGAGAGCGGGATGGCGGGCAGAGTGCTCCGCGTCTTCAAGGGGCTTCGGGGGAAAAATGGCCCTGCAGCTGCCCCAGCGCAGCAGAAGCCTGCAGAGCCAGAGCAGTTGCAGCCACTGCAGGACGGTGAGTGGCAGAGCTGGGCCGCAGGGCAGGTGCCTGCAGCCAGCCTGGCCCCATCCCATCCCATCCCATGCCATCCCATCCCATGCCATCCCATCCCATGCCATCCCATCCCATGCCATCCCATCCCATCCCATCCCATCCCATCCCATCCCATGCCATCCCATCCCATCCCATCCCATCCCATCCCATCCCATCCCATCCCATCCCATCCCATCCCATCCCATCCCATCCCATCCCATCCCATCCCATCCCATCCCATCCCATCCCATCCCATCCCATCCCATCCCATCCCATCCCATCCCATCCCATCCCTGTGGATGCGGCCACGGAAAGGAAGGGACAGGGGCTGAGGCTGCCACCCCAGTGGCTGTGCTCAATCCCTTTGGGCACGCAAGTCGCTGTCCCTGCCTTGAGAGCGCAGGGCTGGGCTGTGTTTATCGGCCTCTCCCGTGGCTCCTCATCTCTTACTGCGCTCTTTGCCAGATGCAGCCAAGGACCAGACTCAAGAGCAGGAGCCCGCCCATGGTTGCTTCCGCAGAGCAGCGCAGGTACCTGCAGCCGTCCCCATTTGGGCCAGGCCTGCTGGCAGAAAGACCGGCGGCACCGCCACCGAAGGCAGGGCCCAGCCCGACTCCGGGCCCAGCCAGCTGCGGGCAGAGGCTGCTGCCAGCTCAGAGGACGCTGTGCTGGCAGCAGCCTCTGAGCAGGCCACGGCCAAGGGCAGGGTGGAGGCTGACATGGTCCTGACGGAGGGCATGGCCGCCACAGCCTGCCAGGCTCAGGGCCTCATAGTCACCGAGGCAATGCCCACGCTGACCGGGACTCCTGCACCTGCTCTAGAGTTCTTCCAGCAAGGCTCTGCTTCTCCACAGCAGGTAAGCAGCCTGGGGCCAGGGCTGAAGGCCTCCCAGCATCACGTCGCCCCTCAAGCTATGTCTGCTAGGACCCCTCAGCCTTGGAGGCTATTCCTGTGGGATGGGAGGGCAAGCACTTCTTGGGGGAAGCTGGCCATGTTGCTCCTTCAGACAGCACTCCAAGTCTTCCCCATGCCACCTCCTCCAGGTGCTAGCTACGGTCGGCGACCTTCTGCAGAGACTCGCCTCCAGCACCAGTATGGACGCCGGGCTACAGATGGCGATTCTGAGCCTGGCTGAGCAACACCCTGCCCATGTGGTGATGAGCCTCCTATGCTGTGCCCCAGTGTGTGACAGGTACAAGGCACAGCTGCCTCGAGATCTTGGTGCTCAGCGGCCCGTAGAGTCCCTGGCCCTGTACAGCCTGTCCCGCGGGGTCTGCCAGACAGGCGGAGAGCTGCGGGAGCCCCAGGCCCCTCTCTTTCCAGAGCCTGCAGCCATGCTCCCTCCCAGCTCTGCAGGAAACTGGGGCTCTGTCACCCGGCCCCAGCACGGGGCACGGTGCTGACGCACAGCTCTGCTCCCACAGTGTCACCGCGCTGATGTGGAGAGCCATCGGCACATCAGAGGTGGCCGTGGAGGAAGTGCTTCCCGTGCTGGTCTGTGCCATAGAGGAGCAGCCACCGTACGGCAGCCTCTACTGCCGCGGGGACAACGAGGCCATCTTTGCCCTGGCTGTGAGTTTCTGGAGCTGGCCTTTGCTGGCCCTCCAGGTCGCTTCTGCAGCAGCTCTCCACGCTCTCCCCAGCCTGCAGCTCCCGGCCTAGGGGCAGGCTCAGGGGCAGCAGGACAACTGCTCTCCTTGCGTCTACCCTCAGGCCCTGCCTCACAGACACCCTGGCACTGAGCGCTGCCTCAGACTGCTTTGTCTCTTGCAGGCAACTCTGGTGCTCTGGACAATTGCCCCCATGTCCGAATGGCATTTTGCCATTCTCCTGCATTCTACCCAACTCTTGGTGGCTCTGCTCTGGCAAATTGTCACCAGCACAGAGCGGATGCCAGGGGAGGTTGGGTACCGGAGCTTCTGGAGAGCGTGCCGGGAGGAACACGGCCTTCCCAGCCGGCCCAGCAGGTGCCAGTCGCCCTGTCCTTCCCACGCCCTCGTGGCCAGGGCCAGCGCTCCCAGAGTGACCTGGCCTTTGCTCCACACACAGGATTGCAGCGCAGACCATGAAGGCTCTGCTCTCCACCCTGGGCTTCGACAAGAAGCTGGCGGCTCTGGAGCACAAGCGGGTCTGGGAGAAGCTGCTCTCTGCTGACACCCAGCACCATGCAGCGGCTCTGCTGGCCAGGTGAGATCCCCTACTCCTGCCACCACCGACAGCATTTGTGCCCTGTGCCCACAGTGCCCCACAGAGTCCCCGAGCTTGGAAGAAAGAGTGCCTTGTCAGTGAGGGAGGGCTGAGCTGACTGGAAAAAGCTGGGGAGGACGAAGCCCAGGAGCAGCCGCCTC
This sequence comes from Haemorhous mexicanus, assembly GCF_027477595.1. Classification (NCBI taxonomy): domain Eukaryota; kingdom Metazoa; phylum Chordata; class Aves; order Passeriformes; family Fringillidae; genus Haemorhous; species Haemorhous mexicanus. The sequence continues at coordinate 9,269,124 of NC_082381.1, forward strand.
TCAAGGGGTCCATGTGCCCGTACAGAGAGCTGGGGAAAAAATAGACCTCTGCCAGTCAATCCTGGGACAGGTTTGCCCACTGGCTCAGGGCCTCTGTGCCTTTTTCCCCTACCAGGGAGATGCGCCGTGCCTTGACCCCCTTGTGTCCCTTCATGGCCTCGCATCTGCTCAGCCTGCTGGTCGGGAAGCAGCCACGCTGGCACCTGCCTGCCCTGGCCTTCTTTGTGGAGGTGAGCCTGATGGCCAGCGCTGCCTGCCTGAGCTGCCTCCCAGCTCTGGGGTCTCTCGTAGCCGCAGCCGCCTGGGACGCTGCCCACGTCTGCTGCTGCTGCTGCCTGGGCCCAGCCCTGTGCGGCTGTGGGCTCCTGCCGGCCGGCTCCCCTGACGCTGCCCTGCCGTGCCTTTCAGCTCCTGGAGTGCCTGGACTTGAGCACATACGGTCCCAGTGCCCTGCTGGTGCTATCCAGGCTCCTGCCCAGCCAGTGCAGGGACACACTGCGCCTGGCGCTCAGAGGCCTCGTGGTGCTCAGCCAGGAGCCCTCGCTGGTGAGAAGGGGGCAGCGGCTGAAGCCCCGCTGGCAGTGTGGGGCTGGACATTGCCCACCTCTGGGCCTGGCTGCCCTTTGGCAGCAGAGGCAGCTGCTCCCAGCTCTCCTGCCTCCCGCTTCCGCTGCCCCAGTGGCCCAACCAGCTGTGGGTGCTGCGGCCCTTCACGGCTTCACAGCACGGTTTCGTCTTGCACCCAGGACGGAGGAATACGCGGCCTGTATCCACACCTGGTGGAGCAGCTGGCTGACCCAGACACAGAGATTGTCTGCATGAGCCTCTGTGTGCTCACGCACGTGCTCCAGGACAAGGACCTCATGCTACCCAGCGTCACCGCCCTGAAGCTGGCTGAGCCTCTCCTGGAACACTTTGAGAGTGTAAGGCTCTGTGCCCCCTGCCAAGGGCACTGGACGCTGCCTGGAAACTCTGTGCTCTCTGCAGTTTTGGGCATTTGCCCCAATGGGCTGGGAGCAGTTGGCGCTTAGCACTTTTCCTTTCCTTCCAGGACAACAGGCACGTGCAGCTGCTCTCCATTCAGCTCTTCTGCCAGGTGATGGAGCTGGTAGTGGAAGAGAGGGAAAATCCTCTCATGACAACTGTCATCCAGAGCCTGCTCCCTCTGTTCTTGGGCTGGCACGATGAGAACCCGCACGTGGCCAAGGTGAGGTTTCGTGCGATACTGCCGCACCCCTGGTAGGGGACTCGACCACCGCCTGCCCAGGCGCCTGGCAGGCTGCAGCCTGCCCTGGCCATGGCACATGGACATGGGTCCTGTGGCCCGGGCTCTGGTGCCAACTGCAGCTCTGTGCTGCTCTCCAGGCCTCTGGCGAAGCCCTGCTTTGTGCTGCACGCTTCCTGAGGAGGAGGGACCTGGAGGAGCTGCTGAGGAAGGAGCAGAGAATGAAGTTCGCCGAGCACCTGGTAAGGACAGCCCGGCAGCCTGACCCTGGTCCTAGGTGCACAGTGCGGGGGGTTGGCAGCAGCGGCCGTGCCCGGCGCCGCGCCTGGACCCACCAGCCTGCGCCCCCCACCCTGCTCCCTGCCACGGGCAGCGCGGGCCGGCTCGGCCGCTGCAGGACTCAGGGAGCGCCCGGATGAGGGGGAGAGCCCGCACCGAGCCTTCCCTGCTGGCGCTCCCCACAGCTGCTGCAGGACGAGAGCCGAGCGGCCGAGCACCTGCGCTGGGCGCTGCCGTACCTGCAGAGCCCACAGAGGTCCGTGCGACGGGCGGCCGTCAGTATCATCGGTGAGTCACCAGCCTGGGGCCCCTCCCTGCCCCGGACCCAGCCCCTGTCCCAGCAGTGGGAGCCGCGCCTGGGGTGCCCGGAGCCGCACCCGCCCTCGGCGCTGCCGCCGCCCTCCCGCAGCCGTGCCCTGGGGCGGCAGCGTGCGGCAGGGGCCAGCAGAAGCCCTGCCCGGCCAGGAGGGCGTGCGGCCACAGGGCTGGCAGCGCCCGTGTCAGGCAGCTGTGCCACCTGGGGCCGACACGGGCTCTGTCCATCCAGGGCTGGCCGGAGTGCTCGTGACCGGGCAGCAGGAGGAGCTCCAGGTCCTCACTGAGGGTGAGTCAGGGCAGCCGCGTGGCAGCGAGGACCGCCGTGGGCAGCTGCACGTCCCGGTCCCGGAGCTGCGCAGCATCCGTGGCTAGCACCGTCCGGCAAAAGCCCTTGTCTCCCGCTCCCTCCTGGCCATGGCAAGAGCCAGCTGGGATGGCCCTGGCAGGAGGCTTTCCTTGGATTCTCTCAGTCTGGCCTCTGACCGTGCCTCTGTTCCTCTCTTCAAGCTCTTCAAGCCCTGAAAGAAGATGAGAGCCCATCGTGCATCAGCATACTGATTCAGCTGACGTTCGAAAGAAGATCTGCAGCACTTCTTTCTTCTGCTGGATCAGATGAACCGTCATCTTTTAGGGATTTCCAGTTCCCATTGAAGATGGGAGCACCTGCAGAGCACGATGGACCCGGTGGAGCTCCAGGCACAGCTCTTGCTGCTCGGAGCTGAGCCTGTCAGCAGCTCCAGGAGCTCCTGCCATCTCTCTCCTTGTTGGCAGCTCCCTCCCTACAGCCCTCAGGCCCTGCCCATCCCCTCTTTACCTCCCAGCTCACCCCTTCCCTTCGCTTTCCCTTAATAAACAGTTTCGGTTTTTTGCTTGAACTGCGTCTCCGTGGAGCTGAAACGGCGCAAAACCTGAGCCCGGGGACACGCAGGGCCCTGCTGCCCCTCTCCTCCACGCTGCCTTCTGTGCACGGACAGAGAGGAACAATGGCACCTCAGGCTGCAAAGGTCCCTGTCCTGCTGCTCCAGCTGAACAGTTCCGTGGAGTTAAAGGTCGTACTGAGCACGCTGAAGGGGACAAGGAGCCTGGGTTGTAGAAGTGCCAACCTGAGGATGCTCTGAAGCCAGCCCTGAGGGTTTCCATAGCAAGCATCCACCGAGGGCAAAGGAGCTTGCAATGCCGGAAGGTTTCACAAAGAGCTTCCAGAAAGCACAGCAATGCTCCACCCCTACACAGGGACAGGAAGAGGGCAGAACCAGAGACCTGCGTGGCCTAGCAGTGAGCTTTGGGTGTGCCTAAAAGCAAACGGAGCAGCAGCAGCAGGGAGGGGCTGAGACTCAGAGGCGGGACCGTCCCTGTGGCCACAGCCCTGTCAGGCAGTGCCTGCACGCTGGGTGTGGCTCTGCTCTCCCCACAAGCGAGGAACCGCAGCCCCTGCCTCAGAGCCAGTCAGAAACCCAGCCAAGCGAGACCAGAGGCAGGGGACTGTTCCCATCTCTTTGGGCCATGGCTGCAAAGCCTGGGGTGTGCTGAGCCCAGAGCCGGCCAGCTTGTGCTCTGCTGTGCCAAGAGTGTTCTGGGCGGGCAGGAGAAGGGCTGCGTGCACAGCTGGGAAGGGATTGATCAGAGCCTCCTGTGGCAACAGGGCTCCGCTCCCAGGCTGGGAACAGCCTGGTTTTGCTACACTGAGCACGGGTAAGAGGTCAGGCATGTGAAGAAGCAGCTGGCAGCTCTTGTTTCTAGGGGGCCCGGGGCTGCTCGCCGTAAGGGACACTGGAAAAGAGACACAGGGGAAGGAAGATGAGTTCTAGGTGGAGTGCCTGTGCTGCCAGGAGCAGAAGTAATTCAGCCTTGCCAGGGTTTCTTAAGTGTGTGTTGGTGTTCCCTGGGAAATGTAGGCATTTGGGGAAATACCTTTGGAAGAGAGGGGCTTGAATCCCAGGCAAAGCACTTCCCCAGGAGCCCCCAGTGAGGTAGTGAGCTGTCTCCCTTTGGCTCCCTCAGCTCCTTTCCATCCTTGAGGCCCCTAGCACTTGGCAGAGGGGCATGGGAAGGGAGAAGGCTGTGAAGAGCAGCTTCGGCATCTGCCTGGGCCTGAGGAGACCAAGGCAAGCACCAGCGGCACGGTGTGTTCCCTCTTTTTGATCACAGGACAGAGCCAGATCATCTCTGCCCAGCCAAGAGCCCCAAATGCCTCTCAGAGAGCTGTGATTTCAAAGGCCTTTATGCACACATTAATGCCGTCTTCTCTCTCTGGTGTGTTTGTACTCTTGGTAAGATGTGTTTCCCTCTTGCCTGCTGGAAGCTGCTCTGCTCCAGGGCTGGCACCGAGCTGGGCTGTGCAGGCCAGGTACGGGGGAGCGGCCTTCTCTGAGCACTTGGCCGGGCTTGGAGAGTCAAGGGCTGCGTCAGACACTCGGGGCATTGGATTCCCTCCAACCGGGGGCACTTTGGCCGGGGAAGGGGCAGCCCTGTGGCACGCATCAGTGTAGCCAAGGGCCCTTTGTGACATGCTGCAGCAGGGTCAGCAAGTGACCAAGTGGGACAGGGTATCAGAGCAGCCCTTTGTGACTCAGGCTGACATAGGTGCTGGAAGCACCGTGGCCAGGCCAGAGCGCTCGGTGCTCGCGACGGGAGAGGACAGGACAGAGCTGTGCTGTGAGGAGACCCCACACAGCCGGCTCGTTTCTTTGCCAACCCGAAGCATTTCCGAGGTGTTCCTCCTGCGGCTGGTCTCACGGCCAGACCTCAGGACTCAGTGACTCGGAGCATTCCGAGGCATCTCCCATCCCTGCAGCCGGTGCCTTCGTGGCGAGGCCGTGGGACTTGGTGACCTCCATCTTTCACCAGGAGCCTCCTGTCCTTGTGGCAAGAGCTCTCCAGAACAGAGCACCAAACTTGCTGTCCTGCAGTCTTCCCGAAGCTCCTGTGTCGCAGGTGCCTGCAAGGCAGGACTGCGGCACTCGCTGACTCGGACCTTTGACGGGGCATCTGTCTCGAAGGTGCCCTCGAGGTCAGAGAGCGGGATGGCGGGCAGAGTGCTCCGCCTGTTCAAGGGGCTTCGGGGGACAAATGGCCCTGCAGCTGCCCCAGCACAGCAGCAGCCTGCAGAGCCAGAGCAGTTGCAGCCGTTGCAGGACGGTGAGTGGCGGAGCTGGGCCGCAGGGCAGGTGCCTGCAGCCGGCCTGGCCCCATCCCATCCCATCCCTTACCATCCGATCCCTTCCCTGTGGATGTAGCCACGGACAGGTTGGGACAGGTGCTGGGGCTGCACCACCAATGGTCGTGCTCCATTCCTTGGGCACCCAGGTCACTCTCCATGCCTGGGGAGCGCAAGGCAGGGCTGTGTTCTCCGGCCTCTCCCGCAGCCCCTAAGCTCTGCTGTGCTTTCTGTTTTCCAGATGCAGCCAAGGACCTAACTCGAGAGCAGAAGTCCGCCAGTGGCTGCTTCCGCAGAGCAGCGCAGGTACCTGCAGCCGTCCCCACCTGGGCCAGGCCTGTTGGCACTGCTCGGCCCCGCCCCGCGCTTGGAGCAGACCAGTGAACGTCCCTCTGTTCCCGCCCTTCCTTCTCCTGCAGGCACTGCGAAGGCTCCTGCGCCTTCGGCACAGAAAGTCCGGCGGCATGGCCACCGAGGGCAGGGCCCAGCCCGACTCCGGGCCCGGCCAGCTGCAGGCAGAGGCTGTTGCCAGCTCAGAGGACGCTGTGCTGGCAGCAGCCTCTGAGCAGGCCATGGCCGATGGCTGGGCGGAGGCTGACATGGCCCTGACTGAGGGCATGGCCGCCACAGCCTGCCAGGCTCAGGGCATGCCAGCCACCCAGGCCATGCCCACGCTGACCGGGACTCCTGCACCTGCTCTGGAGCTCTTGCAGAAGGACGCTGCTTCTCCGCAACAGGTAAGCAGCCTGGGGCCAGGGCTGAAGGCCTCCCCGTATCATGTGGCCCCTCAAGCAACATCAGCTGTGGCCCCTCAGTCTTTGAGGCCCTCCCAGTGGGGTGGGAAGGAAAGCACTTCTTGAGGGAAGCTGGTCAAGTTGCTCCTTCAGACAGCACTCATAGTTTTTCCCATGCCGCCTCCTCCAGGTGCTAGACATGGTCGGCGTCCTTCTGCAGAGGCTCGCGTCCAGCAACGCCGTGGACGCCGGGCTGCAGATGGCAATTCTGAGCCTGGCTGAGCAACACCCTGCCCAAGTGGTGATGAGCCTCTTATGCTGTGCCCCAGTGTGTGACAGGTACGGGGCACAACTGCCTTGAGATCTGGGTGCTCAGCTGCCCGTAGGGCCCCTGGCCCTGTACAGCCTGTCCCGCAGGGTCTGCCAGACAGGCCAAGAGCTGCAGGAGCCTCAGGCCCCTCTCTTTCAAGAGCCTGCTGCCATGCTCCCTCATGGCTCCTCAGGGCACTGGAGCTCTGTCAGCAGGCAGCACGGTGCACGGTGCTGACGCACAGCTCTGCTCCCACAGTGTCACCGCGCTGATGTGGAGAGCCATCGGCACATCAGAGGTGGCCGTGGAGGAGGTGCTTCCCGTGCTGGTCTCTGCCATCGAGGAGCAGCCAGCATACGGCAGCTTCTACTGCCGCGGGGACAACGAGGCCCTCTTTGCCCTGGCTGTGAGTTTCTGGAGCCGGCCTTTGCTGGCCCTCCAGTTTTCCTCTGCAGCAGCTCTCCATGCTCTCGCCAGCCTGCAGCTCCCTGCCTGGGCTGAAATTCGGCCGAGGGACAGGCTCAGGGGCAGCAGGGAAGCTGCTCCCCCTCCCTCTCCCCTGAAGCCGTGCCTCACGGACACCCTGGCACTGAGCGCCGCCTCAGACTGCTTTGTCTCTTGCAGGCAACTCTGGTGCTCTGGACAATTGCCCCCATGTCCGAATGGCATTTTGCCATTCTCCTGCATTCTCCCCAACTCTTGGTGGCTCTGCTCTGGCAAATTGTCACCAGCACAGAGCGGATGCCAGGGGAGGTTGGCTACCGGAGCTTCTGGAGAGCGTGCCGGGAGGAACACGGCCTTCCCAGCCAGCCCAGCAGGTGCCAGTCGCCCTGTCCTTCCCACGCCCTCGTGGCCAGGGCCAGCGCTCCCAGAGTGACCTGGCCTTTGCTCCACACACAGGATTGCAGCGCAGACCATGAAGGCTCTGCTCTCCACCCTGGGCTTCGACAAGAAGCTGGCGGCTCTGGAGCACAAGCGGGTCTGGGAGAAGCTGCTCTGTGCCGACACCCAGTACGATGCAGCGGCTCTGCTGGCCAGGTGAGATCCCCTACTCCTGCCACCACCGACAGCATTTGTGCCCTGTGCCCACAGTGCCCCACAGAGTCCCCGAGCTTGGAAGAAAGAGTGCCTTGTCAGTGAGGGAGGGCTGAGCTGACTGGAAAAAGCTGGGGAGGACGAAGCCCAGGAGCAGCCACCTCTCAAGGGGTCCATGTGCCCGTACAGAGAGCTGGGGAAAAAATAGACCTCTGCCAGTCAATCCTGGGACAGGTTTGCCCACTGGCTCAGGGCCTCTGTGCCTTTTTCCCCTACCAGGGAGATGCGCCGTGCCTTGACCCCCTTGTGTCCCTTCATGGCCTCGCACCTGCTCAGCCTGCTGGTCGGGAAGCAGCCACGCTGGCACCTGCCTGCCCTGGCCTTCTTTGTGGAGGTGAGCCTGATGGCCAGCGCTGCCTGCCTGAGCTGCCTCCCAGCTCTGGGGTCTCTCGTAGCCGCAGCCGCCTGGGACGCTGCCCGCGCCCGCTGCTGCTGCTGCCTGGGCCCGGCCCTGTGCGCCTGCGGGCTAATGCCGGCCGGCTCCCCTGACACTGCTCTGCTGTGCCTTTCAGCTCCTGGAGTGCCTGGACTTGAGCACATACGGTCCCAGTGCCCTGCTGGTGCTATCCAGGCTCCTGCCCAGCCAGTGCAGGGACACACTGCGCCTGGCGCTCAGAGGCCTCGTGGTGCTCAGCCAGGAGCCCTCGCTGGTGAGAAGGGGGCAGCGGCTGAAGCCCCGCTGGCAGTGTGGGGCTGGACATTGCCCACCTCTGGGCCTGGCTGCCCTTTGGCAGCAGAGGCAGCTGCTCCCAGCTCTCCTGCCTCCCGCTTCCGCTGCCCCAGTGGCCCAACCAGCTGTGGGTGCTGCGGCCCTTCACGGCTTCACAGCACGGTTTCGTCTTGCACCCAGGACGGAGGAATACGCGGCCTGTATCCACACCTGGTGGAGCTGCTGGCTGACCCAGACACAGAGATAGTCTGCATGAGCCTCTGTGTGCTCACGCACGTGCTCCAGGACAAGGACCTCATGCTACCCAGCGTCACCGCCCTGAAGCTGGCTGAGCCTCTCCTGGAACACTTTGAGAGTGTAAGGCTCTGTGCCCCCTGCCAAGGGCACTGGACGCTGCCTGGAAACTCTGTGCTCTCTGCAGTTTTGGGCATTTGCCCCAATGGGCTGGGAGCAGTTGGCGCTTAGCACTTTTCCTTTCCTTCCAGGACAACAGGCACGTGCAGCTGCTCTCCATTCAGCTCTTCTGCCAGGTGATGGAGCTGGTAGTGGAAGAGAGGGAAAATCCTCTCATGACAACTGTCATCCAGAGCCTGCTCCCTCTGTTCTTGGGCTGGCACGATGACAACCCGCACGTGGCCAAGGTGAGGTTTCGTGCGATACTGCCGCACCCCTGGTAGGGGACTCGACCACCGCCTGCCCAGGCGCCTGGCAGGCTGCAGCCTGCCCTGGCCATGGCACATGGACATGGGTCCTGTGGCCCGGGCTCTGGTGCCAACTGCAGCTCTGTGCTGCTCTCCAGGCCTCTGGCGAAGCCCTGCTTTGTGCTGCACGCTTCCTGAGGAGGAGGGACCTGGAGGAGCTGCTGAGGAAGGAGCAGAGAATGAAGTTCGCCGAGCACCTGGTAAGGACAGCCCGGCAGCCTGACCCTGGTCCTAGGTGCACAGTGCGGGGGGTTGGCAGCAGCGGCCGTGCCCGGCGCCGCGCCTGGACCCACCAGCCTGCGCCCCCACCCTGCTCCCTGCCACGGGCAGCGCGGGCCGGCTCGGCCGCTGCAGGACTCAGGGAGCGCCCGGATGAGGGGGAGAGCCCGCACCGAGCCTTCCCTGCTGGCGCTCCCCACAGCTGCTGCAGGACGAGAGCCGAGCGGCCGAGCACCTGCGCTGGGCGCTGCCGTACCTGCAGAGCCCACAGAGGTCCGTGCGACGGGCGGCCGTCAGTATCATCGGTGAGTCACCAGCCTGGGGCCCCTCCCTGCCCCGGACCCAGCCCCTGTCCCAGCAGTGGGAGCCGCGCCTGGGGTGCCCGGAGCCGCACCCGCCCTCGGCGCTGCCGCCGCCCTCCCGCAGCCGTGCCCTGGGGCGGCAGCGTGCGGCAGGGGCCAGCAGAAGCCCTGCCCGGCCAGGAGGGCGTGCGGCCACAGGGCTGGCAGCGCCCGTGTCAGGCAGCTGTGCCACCTGGGGCCGACACGGGCTCTGTCCATCCAGGGCTGGCCGGAGTGCTCGTGACCGGGCAGCAGGAGGAGCTCCAGGTCCTCACTGAGGGTGAGTCAGGGCAGCCGCGTGGCAGCGAGGACCGCCGTGGGCAGCTGCACGTCCCGGTCCCGGAGCTGCGCAGCATCCGTGGCTAGCACCGTCCGGCAAAAGCCCTTGTCTCCCGCTCCCTCCTGGCCATGGCAAGAGCCAGCTGGGATGGCCCTGGCAGGAGGCTTTCCTTGGATTCTCTCAGTCTGGCCTCTGACCGTGCCTCTGTTCCTCTCTTCAAGCTCTTCAAGCCCTGAAAGAAGATGAGAGCCCATCGTGCATCAGCATACTGATTCAGCTGACGTTCGAAAGAAGATCTGCAGCACTTCTTTCTTCTGCTGGATCAGATGAACCGTCATCTTTTAGGGATTTCCAGTTCCCATTGAAGATGGGAGCACCTGCAGAGCACGATGGACCCGGTGGAGCTCCAGGCACAGCTCTTGCTGCTCGGAGCTGAGCCTGTCAGCAGCTCCAGGAGCTCCTGCCATCTCTCTCCTTGTTGGCAGCTCCCTCCCTACAGCCCTCAGGCCCTGCCCATCCCTGTTCTTGTCTCTCTGCTCACCCCTTTGCTTCACTTTCCCCTTAATAAACAGTTTGGTGTTTTTCCAAAACCCTAAGATGGGAGCACCTGCAGAGCAGGATGCACCAGCTGGAGCTCCAGGCACAGCTGTCGCTGATCAGAGCTGAGCCTGTTGGAAGCTTCAAGACCTCCTGCCATCTCTCTCCTTGTTGGCAGCTTTCCCCCTGCAGCCCTCAGGCCCCGCCCATCCACTCTTTACCTCCCAGCTCACCCCTTCCCTTTTGCTTTCCCTTAATAAACAGTTTGGGTTTTTTGCTTGAACCGAGTCTCCGTGGAGCTGAAGAGGTGCAAAACCTGAGCCCGGGGACACGCAGGGCCCTGCTGCCCCTCTCCTCCACGCTGCCTTCTGTGCACGGACAGAGAGGAACAATGGCACCTCAGGCTGCAAAGGTCCCTGTCCTGCTGCTACAGCTGAACAGTGCCGTGCAGTTAAAGGTCGTGCTGAGCACGCTGAAGGGGACAAGGAGCCTGGGCTGTAGAAGAGCCAACTTGAGGATGCTCTGAAGCCAACCCTGAGGGTGTCCATGGCAAGCATCCACCAGGGGCAAAGGAGCTTGCAATGCCGGAAGGTTTCACAAAGAGCTTCTGAAAGCACAGCAATGCTCCATTCCTACACAGGGATAGGAAGAGGGCAGAACCAGAGACCTGCGTGGCCTAGCAGTGAGCTTTGGGTGGGCCTAAAAGCAAACAGAGCAGCAGCAGCAGGGAGGGGCTGAGAATCAGAGGCGGGACCGTCCCTGTGGCCACAGCCCTGTCAGGCAGTGCCTGCACGCTGGGTGTGGCTCTGCTCTCCCCACAAGCGAGGAACCACAGCCCCTGCCTCAGAGCCAGTCAGAAACCCAGCCAAGCGAGACCAGAGGCAGGGGACTGTTCCCATCTCTCTGGGCCACGGCTGCAAAGCCTGGGCTGTGCTGAGCCCAGAGCCGGCCAGCTTGTGCTCTGCTGTGCCAAGAGTGTTCTGGGCGGGCAGGAGAAGGGCTGCGTGCACAGTGGGGAAGGGGCTGAGCAGAGCCTCCTGCGGGAACAGGGCTCCGCTCCCGGGCTGGGAACAGCCTGGTTTTGCTGCCCTGAGGGTGGGCAGGAGCTCAGGCACGTGAAGAGGCAGCTGGCAGCTCTTGTTTTTAGGGAGTCAGGGGCTGCGCGCCGCAAGGCACCCAGGGAGACAGACACGGGGGGGGGGAAGGAAGATGAGTTCTAGGTGGAGTTCCTGTGCTGCCAGGAGCAGAAGTAATGTAGCCTTGCCAGGGTTTCTTAGGTAGGTGTTGGTGTTCCCTGGGAAATGTATCCCTTTGGGGAAATGCCTTTGGAAGAGAGGGGCTTGATTCCGAAGCAAATTGCTTCCCCAGGAGCCCGGAGTGAGGTAGTGAGCTTTCTCCCTTTGGCTCCCTGTCACGAACCGTCCTTACAAACGGGTTTCGTGATGGTTCATGGGTTGATCTCAGGGTGCAAAAAGGACCCACAAGGTGTAAGGGGCTTTGCAATCATAATCAAAAGAAATGCACCTTTATTGAATGAACACAGCAAAATGTGATAGAGGGTTTAAGGGAGAGGAAATGATAGAGAAATAGAGAGAAAAAGAGGGAGATATAGCTACCAAATCCAGAGACAAAGTCCTGTGGTCCCGTCCAGTTGAGGATCTGCCTGGTACTTCAGGCAGATCTCAAAACCTCTAGCTAACTCAGAGGTTGTTATTATGAGAACTCTGTTGGAAATTGCCAGGGGGGAAACAGATACAACAAAGAACAGATGTAACAGATAGTCCATGTTCTCAGCAGGAAGCCAGAGCCATTGTTTTTGTGGTCAACTGCCCACACCTGCAACATCCATTTTGCCTCCTCCCTACACACCTCCCCCTGGACTGGGCTTTCAGTCCCAGTCCTTGGGAAGTGTGAGAGAGGCCTTTCCACATCAGGATTTCACGTCTCAGTTTTTTTTCTGGTGGAGAGGCACCTGTCATCTCAGTTGTCAAGGTGGTTACAAACGAGCAAGAGGACTCTTCTTTGGGGGACCACCCCCAAAACTCAGGAGAAGTCCAGCCAGGCCCAGAGGTAGGACAGCTTCCAAGGCTATTGTTGCAAAAAGGGCACAGTGCCCTCTTCTTCTTCTCCTTGGGCTCAGTGTAGCACATAGCAAACTCACCGATGAAAACAAGAGCTTAGCAATGCTCTCAGGTCTCAGGGCTGTTATAAATGGGGTCCAATTTGTGTTGAAAAGAATAGATATTATATTTCTTTTTGGAATTAACTTTGACATTTCACTTTTTGTAGCTTATAAAGGTTCATTTGAGTTGACATTTTTGTTCTGAAACCCTTGTGAAACTGCCATATTTATTTTGCTTCCCACACTAAATACTTCTTTGAGCCACCGGTTTTTTCTGTTTTGTTTCCCACCAAAGACGCCTTCTTTGTTTCATTTCCCACGTCAAACACTTCTTTAAGTTGCCATCTTTTTCTTGTCTCTTACGAAAAGGAACTTGTTAAAGTAACCGTTATTATTACATTTTCCACAATAATTAATATTTGTTTTCTCTTTCTCATTAATAACTAATACTTATCCCTAATTTAGAAAAAAAAAAAATTGTAATTGCTTTGTAAAGATGGGACAGTGTGCTGGAAAAAGTGCCAGCAGGAAGAGAAACTGAAAGGAAGCTTGGAAGAAAATACCTCCTAGTAGTTTTTTAGGTGACCTTTTAATATATTGGGATACTAATGAGGGAATGAAGGATCTAGATAAAATAGAAATGATAAGATACCCTACAGAAATATGGCCTAAAGAGAGTATTGCTGAAGGGCTTGTTTATTAGCCCTGGTACAAGACCAAAGAAAGATGGCTATGTACAGCTTGAAACAGATATGTTAATACCTGAGTAGAAGCTTGAGAGGAAGAGATTAGGTATGCTAAATATTGGTTAGAAAGGGAGAAACAGGAAGAGGAAAGAAAAGTATATCAAGTATCCAGGGAAGAAGAAAAAGAAGAAGCTAAGCTACCAGAAAGGAGGTGGGATCCTTTAGACCATCTTGCCTCGCCTCCCCCTCCTGATCCCTTAGATTACCTCCCGTTACCTCCTCCTCCACCTCCTACCATAGACCACCTTCCTCCTCCCCCTCCAACCTTGTATCCCTTGGTACCCTCTCACAAGGTGGATGCCATTTCAGTATCTACTCCCACAGGAGTTTTAAAATCACCTCAACCTTTTCATTCAAGCTGTCCTGCTCCCGGCATCCCCTCTTCTGTATCACCTCCCCTCCCAAACATACCAGAACCTGCCTGTTCTAGTAGTCCTTCCGTTTCACAGACTCCCTCCAGTTCCGTCAAGTACCCAGACACCGGTCTCTAGTACCGCTCAGAGTGTCCATACCCCAGTCTTGGCTCCCAAAACTTTCCAAAATACACCTCTTTACTTTTCCCCCATATTTCAACCCATAAGCCAAAGTGCCTCTTCCCCTATTCTTATTCCTGGAACATCACAGAACATTCCTTTTCATTTGTCCCCCATACCCCTACATACTGAGAGCCCAAACCAGGAGGAAAGTGTGCGAACAAAAGGTTGGGGAATGCAAAGGGCCTGTTGTTGTAAGAATCTAGAGGAAAAGAAGTTAATTGAACCAGATGAGCATGTAGCAAGCCACTAATATAATACAAGGTTCCAAGCAAAGAAAATTCAAGATGAAGGTGGGAGGACTGAAAAATTCTTTCCTCAAAGGGAAGAGCCTATGTGGCGAGCCAGAGGCGGTATTGGTTTTGTGAATGCCCCATTAACTGCCTCTGAGATTAGAAATTGTAAGAAAGAAATTAAACCTTTCTTAGAAGATCCCATAGGCATCTCACAGCAACCAGATCAGTTTTTGGGACCCAATATTTACACATGGGAAAAATTTAATTCAATTTTAGAACTATTCTTTTCCTCAGAGGAAATACAAATGATTCATGCAGCAGGCATGAAAATTTGGGAGAGGGAGAATCGAGGTTGTCCCAGAGGGGAAGAGAAGATGCCTCTCAATCCACCCAACTGGGACCCGAATCAAGAGGAGGGAAGAACAAGTATGAGACAATACAGAACCCCAATTAGAAGAGGGATAAGAGAAGCCGTCCCTAGAACAAATAACGCTAAAGTGGCATTTGACAGCCATCAGAAACAAGATGAGTCACCTAGTGCCTGCTTAGAGAGAGTCCAAAGAAATTTTCACTTGTATTCTAGTGTTGATCTCAACAGTCCAGAAGGACAAGTACTAGCCCAAATTCAATTTGCAACAAAAGCCTGGGTAGACGTCAGGAGAAAAGTAGGAAAGCTGGACAATTGGCAAGAAAACGGAAGGAATGAGTTATTACAGGAGGCACAAAAAGTATATTTAAGGAGGGAGGAAGAAAAGACCGGGACAAAAGCAAAATCATGGTAGCAGTGGCTAGGGAAAGTGCAGGGTTCAGAAGCAGTGAATCAACAAGAGCGAGAAAAGGTGAGTACGCAGGGCCTCGAGGAGGTGAATTCAAAGAACGACCAAGTAGCAAGAAAGAGCCAAATAGAGATAGCAGAACATCGGGGGTGGAAGGAAGACCACCTCGGGCAGATATCATATGTTTTTCTTGTGGAGAAAAGTGACACAGTAGGACTTTTTGTAGAAAAAGAAGAATAGGTGAAGCCATTGCACAAGAACAGGACACCCTCAGAAGAAGGCCAGCAGGAGATGACTATAGGGGTGTCAGGGGCTCTACGCTCTGAGGGATGATATGGGTCATCAAAAGGAGCCTCTGGTAAACTTAGAAATTGGCCCTCAGAGCGAAGAAATTGAATTTCTAGTTGACACTGGGGCAGATGGTTCAAGTGTTTCAAAAATCCCTAAAGGATGCAAACTAAGGAAGAGAAGATGTAAAGTTCGAGGGGCTGAAAACAATCCCTTTGAAGTACCCATCACTGAAGAAGTGTCTATAAAAGGAAGTTTCAGAGAAGGCTGTGCAGACCTGCTCTACTTGCCAGAATTAGATTCTAACCTTCTAGGCTGGGATTTACAGGTGCAACTAAAGATAGGAGAAGTACCTGAGAGAAAACGTATGGTAGCAAAGATGATAGTTTTGAGGGCAGAAGATGAAAAGGGAATAAATCTGAGGGTGTGGGCAGAAGAGGGAGGCCATGGACTGTTAAACATTCCACCCATAGAAGTTCAAATGAAACCTGACCTTCCTCCAATAAGAATTAAACAATACCCGATTTCTATGGAAGGGAAACAAGGACTGACACCTGTCATTAAAAACCTAATTGAAGAAGGAACTCTGGAACCATGTCTGTCCCCACATAACACTCCTATATTACCTATAAGGAAACCAGATGGTACACATGGGTTAGTCCAAGACCTACGAGAAGTCAATAAGCAAACCGTTACCCGATAGCCAGTGGTAGCCAAGCCATACAACTTGTTCAGTAAAGTACCATCAAAACATGCATGGTTTAGTGTTATAGATCTGAAAGATGCTTTTTGGTCCTGTCCACTTGAAAAAGAAAGTAGAAAATGGTTTGCATTGAATTGGGAGGATGAGGAAACTGGGAGGAAACAACAGCTGCAAGGCACAAGGTTACCTCAGGGATTCACAGCGTCACCAAATTTGTTTGGCCAATCTCTAGCAGAAATCATAAAACAATTTGCAGCCGAAGGAAATTCCCAGGTTCTACAGTATGTAGATGATTTGTTAATTTTTGGGGAACCAGAAGAGGAGGTACAAGCAACAAGGGTTAATCTACTGAACTTCCTGGGGCAAAAAGGGTTAGGAGTATCCAAAAAGAAGTTACAATTTGTTGAACCTGAAGTAAAATATCTGGAACACATAACTGGGAAAGGATACAAGAAATTAGATGCTGATTGAATTCAGGGCACACTATCCTTACCAGCACCTAAAACAAAATGGATGTCAGGAAATGACTTGGATTAATTGGATACTGTGGACTATGGATAATAGATGGACACACAAAATTAGTTCAATTCCTAGATAACAAATTGGTTGAAGATGAGCCTATAAATTGGGAGCGAAGATTATGAGAAACAGCTGGACGAATTAAAGGAAAAATGAGCAAATGCCCCAGGGTTAAGTTTACCGGATTTGGATAGACTCTTTGAACTGTTTGTTGACGTAGAAGAAGGACTAGCTTCTGGTATCGTTGTACAAGAACGGTGTGGAGTGCGGAAGCCCATTGCCTACATCTCAAAATGATGAGAGCCGGCTGTCAGAGGTTGGCCTGCTTGTCTCCAAGCGACAGCTGCAGCTGTAGTTCTCCTAGAAGAAGGTTACAAGTTAACTGGAGGTAACAAAATCCAAGTGTATCCTCCCCGTGATTTAAAGAGTATCCTGAGGAAAAGAGCATGTCAGTGGATTTCAGACAGTAGACTTTTAAAGTATGAACTGATTTCAAACAACAGTGAAAATATAGAATGAGCTACAACAAGAATTCAGGAGCCTGAACAGTTCTTCTATGGAGAACCAGAGGAATATTGGGAACATCACTGTCTGGAAACTAGAGATCTACAGATAAAAGTCAGAGAGGATCTATTGGAACAACCTTTGTCTGAGGGAGAAATACTTTTTAGAGATGGTTCATCACGAGTAGTTGATGGGAAAAGAGTATCAGGATATGCCATAGTAGATGGACATACAATGACAGTTGTGGAAAAAGGAAAGCTTCCTGTGAATTGCTCTGCACGGTGGTGTGAGATTGATGCACTATTTAAAGCACTGAAATGGTGGGACAAAAAGAGTGGCGCTATATTCACTGATTCCAAAAATGCTTATGGGGTAGTAGGTACCTTCAGGAAAATCTGGGCGGAGAGAGAATTTGTTAACTCAAAAGGAAAAACCTTAATTTATGAAGGCCTCAGAAGAGCAGTGATAGAAGCTTTGAAAGGGCCTAAAGAAAAAGCAGTAGTACACACAAAAGGACACCATTGAGGTCATACTAGAGAAATCAAGGGGAACAGCTTGGCAGATCTAACTGCAAATGGGGCAGAACTGGAGAATTCAGAAAAGATCCTCAAACTAAATGAAATAGGAGATGAGAACGAGGAAGATGGAGGAAAGGAGGAGATCCTTCTATTTAATGAAAAAGAACAAGAAGACTTACTAAAACACGGTGCAGAAAAAATGAAAAAGGAGGATGGAGGATGCCAGAGGGTAGACAAGTATTAAACAAAGCATTAACTAGGAAGATATAGAGGACCCACATGTCTCAACCCATTGAGGCACTCAAGCTTTGTGTGATCATCTTAGGAGAACTTATGTATGCATTGGGGTGTGGGAAATTGCCAAACTAATAACCAGAGAATGTATGATATGCCAGAAGATCAATAGAAAAGTAAGGAGAAAATTACCTCCAGGGGGAAGAGAGTTAGCAAAAAGATCATTTCAATGTATACAAACAGACTTGACGGAATTACCAGAGGTCCAGAGCTATAAGTATTTCCTAGTAATAACAGACCATCTAACTTATGGGGTGGAGGCATAGCCAACAAGGAAAGCAACTGCAGAGACTGTAAGCAAAATTTTATTAGAATAAATCCTACCCGGATATGGAATAATTCATACTATTGACTCTGATAGAGGTCCTCATTTTACAGCTACCATATTACAACAACTAATCAATGCCCTAAATATCATCTGGAAATTTCATACTCCATGGAGACCCCAAAGTTCTGGGAGGCTAGAAAGAATGAATCAGACTCTCAAGAGAACTCTTCCAAAAATAACAGAGGAAACAATGATGAATTGCTTGAAATGTCTCCCTCTGGCACTAATGAGAGTAAGGCCTAAAGCAAGGGCAGATATAGGAATTTCACCTTAGGAAATGATGGTTGTTTTACATTCCTAACTACTTCAGGCAATGCTGGAACATACGAAGAAGGAGAAAGGGCTGTGAGAAAATATAGAAAGACTATAACCTGCACTTCAGAAGAATTAAGAAATGAGGGATATCTTCCTCAAACTACTCCCATTGATTTCAAAATCCACCAATTCCAACCTGGTGACTAGGTATTAACCAAGACCTGGAGAGAACAACCGGTATTCCCAAAGTGGGAAGGTCCATTCTGAGTTTTACTGATGACAGAAACAGCTATTGGAACACAGCAAGGAGGATGGGCACATGTCACCCGAGTGAAAGGGCCAGTTTCAGCACCCGAGGGACTCTCCCCGACCTCAGCTAAGTAACACTAAGCTGATTCCAAGGAAGAAGACACCAGAAACACCATGAGAAGACACAGAAGTTATGATGTTTAATGGAACTTTGTTAGATTTATTGGTAAATACCTAATTGAAAGTTTGTATTTTTTTCCCTCTATTTAGGGGGGGTGAAATTCTATGAGTTGGCAATGAAGTGTTTTAATCTCTGGTATTTTTTAATACGGATCCTGAGATTCAGGAAAAGATGGAGCATTCTCCCATGCATCTAACAATCTGGCCCTAAAAGACAGAAGAAACAGGTTGATACAAAAGGGAAGGCAAACTCCTGCAGCAGGAACTGGGAAGAATCACCCAGAAATAAACAAGGAAAGTGGGGGGCAAGACTGGATCAGGTTATATTCTTACCACAGATTTGCTGATCCTCTGTGGAGGGGAGACATGGCTGGGAGATGAGCCTGTACCAGACTCTCACTGCTCTGGGAGAAATGCCACCATCCTCTGTATGCAGGAGATTCTTGGACTGCTGTCCTTAGAACCCACACGTATCCGAGCTCCCCAATTGTATCAACTTTTTGTCGTTAACAGCTTGTATGTAAGACTGAAAAACGTCTTGGCTATACGAAAATAGAGGGAATTTCAAACAGAAGGTAATGAGGGCAGGTCCTATGAAAGAAAAATGGATCTGTACAGAAAAGAGACTGATTGAAGGAAAGATGAGACATGGGGTTTATGAACCAGGTTTATTGAAAGAAAGCTGCTACTACGGGAACATGGAGTAGAAACAGCCCAGAACTCTGAGATTGCCAAGTCAGCCACTGAGATATATAAGCAATACCAGAAATTGAGACTACTATACACCACTGAAGAAGAAACTAATTAAGATACTGTCGAATATGTTGATGCAGGCTAAAGCCTGATCAAAGTTTTAGAGGGGGGAGTTGTTATAAATGGGTTCAATTTGTGCTGAATTGGGGCTGGGTTGGGAATTGTTGTTTTGGGGTGAGTTGCTGGGTGTTTGTTGTGGCTCCTGGGGAGGGGAGGTCCAGGCTTTGGTGGGGGCGATGGTCGAAGGGGTTGATTGGACAGGGGATGTGACCAATCATTCGATGCCTCGAGAAAATGATTGGTCCAGAATGAATATCCATAAGGACTAATGAGATCACCGGAAAACGACCAATCAATGTATGGATCCAAAAGCCACCAATGCTGGACCAGAGAGGGGTTATAAAATGAAGGTTTTGGTGGGGTTCGGGGTTTTTCCTCTCTGTCTGAAGGGGCCTACATTTTGGGGGAGAACCCAGCACGTTTGGGTCACTTTCTAATCTTTGCGTTGTTGCATGGGAGTTTGGGCTTATCTCAAACTCCCCGTCCTCTGTAGTTTGTTTTAATAAACGAGAAGCTTTTACCTTCTCAAAATCTGGCCTCGTTCAAATGCATAACAGGGCCCTTGGCATGTAAATCTCTCGTAAAGAGTCAGATTTTTTGCAGGGGTGTCTTTTCTTCAGTGGTCCCCAAAGATGATCGTGAGGAGGATGGTGGATATTTTCACACAGACTCTAAAACACCCTGTGCTCCTTTCCGTCCTTGAGGCCCCTTGCACTTGGCAGAGGGGCGTGGGGAGGGAGAAGGCTGTGAAGAGCAACTTTGGCATCAGCCTGGGCCTGAGGAGACCAAGGCAAGCACCAGTGGCAGGGTTTGTTCGCCTCCTTTGGTCTCAGGACAGAGCCGGATCATCTCTGTCAAGCCGAGAACCCCAAATGTCTCTCAGAGAGCTGTGATTTCAAAGGCCTTTATGCACACATCAGTGCTATCTTTCCTCTCAGGTGTGTTTCAACTCTTGGAGAGATGCGTTTGCCTCTCGCTTGCTGGAAGCTGCTCTGCTCCAGGGCCAGCACCTTGCTGGGCTGTGCGGGCCGATCACCAGGGAGAACCCTTCCCTGAGCACTTGGCCGGGGCTTGGTGAGTCCAGGGCTGTGTCAGAAACCCGGGCCATTGGATTCCATCCAACCGGGGGCATCTTGGCTGGGGAGGTGGCAGCATGGCCAAGGGCCCTTTGTGACATGCTGCAGCAGGGTCACCAAGGGACCGAGTGGGACAGGGTGTCGGAGCAGCCCTTTGTGACACGCGCTGACATAGGTGCTGGCAGCGCCGTGGCCAGGCCAGAGCGCTCGGTGCTCGCGACGGGAGAGGACGGGACAGAGCGGTGCTGTGAGGAGACCCCACACAGCCAGCTCGTTCTTTACTACCCCGAAGCATTTCCAAGGTGTTCCTACTGGGCTGGCCTCACGGCCAGACCTCAGAACTCGGTGAGTCGGAGCATTCCGAGGCATCTCCCATCCCTGCGCCCGGTGCCCTCGTGTCCGGGCCCTGGGACTTGGTGACCTCCATCTTTCACCAGGAGCCTCCTGTCATTGTGGCAGGAGCTCTCCAGAACAGGGCACAGGACTTGCTCTCCGGCTGTCTTCCCGAAGCTCCTGTGTCACAGGTGCCTGCAAAGCAGGACTGCGGCACTCGCTGCCTCAGACCTTTGACGGGGCATCTGTCTCGAAGGTGCCCTCGAGGTCAGAGAGCGGGATGGCGGGCAGAGTGCTCCGCCTCTTCAAGGGGCTTTGGGGGACAAATGGCCCTGCAGCTGCCCCAGCGCAGCAGAAGCCTGCAGAGCCAGAGCAGTTGCAGCCACTGCAGGACGGTGAGTGGCAGAGCTGGGCCGCAGGGCAGGTGCCTGCAGCTGGCCTGGCCCCATCCCATCCCATCCCATCCCATCCCATCCCATCCCATGCGATCCCATCCCATCCCATCCCATCCCATCCCATCCCATCCCATCCCATCCCATCCCATCCCATCCCATCCCATCCCATCCCATCCCTGTGGATGCGGCCACAAAAAGGAAGGGACAGGGGCTGAGGCTGCCACCCCAGTTGCTGTGCTCAATCCCTTTGGGCAAGCAAGGCGCTGTCCCTGCCTGGGGAGCGCAGGGCTGGGCTGTGTTCTCCGGCCTCTCCCGTGGCTCCTCATCTCTTACTGCGCTCTTTGCCAGATGCAGCCAAGGACCGGACTCGAGAGCAGGAGCCCGCCCATGGTTGCTTCCGCAGAGCAGCGCAGGTACCTGCGGCCGTCCCCACCTGGGCCAGGCATGCTGGCAGTGCTTGGCCATGCCCCGTGCTTGGAGCAGACCATGGAACGTCCCTCTCTTCCCGCCCTTCCTTCTGCTGCAGGCACTGCGGAGGCTCCTGCGCCTTCGGCGCAGAAAGACCGGTGGCACCGCCACCGAAGGCAGGGCCCAGCCCGACTCCGGGCCCGGCCAGCTGCAGGCAGAGGCTGTTGCCAGCTCAGAGGACGCTGTGCTGGCAGCAGCCTCTGAGCAGGTCACAGCCAAGGGCAGGGTGGAGGCTGACATGGTCCTGACGGAGGGCATGGCCGCCACAGCCTGCCAGGCTCTGGGCCTCATAGTCACCGAGGCAATGCCCACGCTGACCGGGACTCCTGCACCTGCTCTGGAGTTCTTCCAGCAGGGCTCTGCTTCTCCACAGCAGGTAAGCAGCCTGGGGCCAGGGCTGAAGGCTTCCCAGCATCACGTGGCCCCTCAAGCTATGTCTGCTAGGACCCCTCAGCCTTGGAGGCTATTCCTGTGGGATAGGAGGGCAAGCACTTCTTGGGGGAAGCTGGCCATGTTGCTCCCTGGAACAGCACTCCAAGTCTTCCCCATGCCGCCTCCTCCAGGTGCTAGCCACGGTCGGCGACCTTCTGCAGAGGCTCGCCTCCAGCACCAGTATGGACGCCGGGCTACAGATGGCGATTCTGAGCCTGGCTGAGCAACACCCTGCCCATGTGGTGATGAGCCTCCTATGCTGTGCCCCAGTGTGTGACAGGTACAAGGCACAGCTGCCTCGAGATCTTGGTGCTCAGCGGCCCGTAGAGTCCCTGGCCCTGTACAGCCTGTCCCGCGGGGTCTGCCAGACAGGCGGAGAGCTGCGGGAGCCCCAGGCCCCTCTCTTTCCTGAGCCTGCAGCCATGCTCCCTCCCAGCTCTGCAGGAAACTGGGGCTCTGTCACCCGGCCCCAGCACGGGGCACGGTGCTGACGCACAGCTCTGCTCCCACAGTGTCACCGCGCTGATGTGGAGAGCCATCGGCACATCAGAGGTGGCCGTGGAGGAAGTGCTTCCCGTGCTGGTCTGTGCCATCGAGGAGCAGCCAGCGTACGGCAGCTTCTACTGCCGCGGGGACAACGAGGCCATCTTTGCCCTGGCTGTGAGTTTCTGGAGCTGGCCTTTGCTGGCCCTCCAGGTCGCTTCTGCAGCAGCTCTCCACGCTCTCACCAGCCTGCAGCTCCCTGCCTGGGCTGAAAGCCGGCCTAGGGGCAGGCTCAGGGGCAGCAGGACGACTGCTCTCCCTGCGTCTACCCTCAGGCCCTGCCTCACAGACACCCTGGCACTGAGCGCTGCCTCGGGCTGCTTTGTCTCTTGCAGGCAACTCTGGTGCTCTGGAAGATTGCCCCCATGTCTGAGTGGCATTTTGCCATTCTCCTTCATTCTCCCCAACTCTTGGTGGCTCTGCTCTGGCAAATTGTCACCAGCACAGAGCGGATGCCAGGGGAGGTTGGCTACCGGAGCTTCTGGAGAGCGTGCCGGGAGGAACACGGCCTTCCCAGCCAGCCCAGCAGGTGCCAGTCGCCCTGTCCTTCCCACGCCCTCGTGGCCAGGGCCAGCGCTCCCAGAGTGACCTGGCCTTTGCTCCACACACAGGATTGCAGCGCAGACCATGAAGGCTCTGCTCTCCACACTGGGCTTCGACAAGAAGCTGGTGGCTCTGGAGCACAAGCAGGTCTGGGAGAAGCTGCTCTGTGCCGACACCCAGTACGATGCAGCGGCTCTGCTGGCCAGGTGAGATCTCCTACTTCTGCCACCACTGCCAGCATTTGTGCCCTGTGCCTGCAGTGCCCCACACAGTCCCTGGGCTTTTAAGCGAGAGGGCCCTGTCAGCTAGGGAAGGCCAAGCAGTCTGGAAAAGGCTGGGAGAGAAGGAAGCCCAGGAGCTGCGACATTCCAAAGGGGCCCATGTGCCCTTGCAGAGTTCTGGGGAAAGATCAGACCTCTGCGAGTCCCTCCCGGGACAGGTGTGCTCGTTGGCTGAGGGCCTTGGTGCCTTTGTCCTCTACCAGGGAGATGCGCTGTGCCTTGACCCCCTTGTGTCCCTTCATGGCCTCGCACCTGCTCAGCCTGCTGGTCGAGAAGCAGCCACGCTGGCATCTGCCTGCCCTGGCCTTCTTTGTGGAGGTGAGCCTGATGGCCAGCGCTGCCTGCCTGAGCTGCCTCCCAGCTCTGGGGCCTCTCGTAGCTGCAGCCGCCTGGGACGCTGCCCGCGCCCGCTGCTGCTGCTGCCTGGGCCCGGCCCTGTGCGGCTGCGGGCTCCTGCCGGCCGGCTCCCCTGACACTGCTCTGCTGTGCCTTTCAGCTCCTGGAGTGCCTGGACTTGAGCACATACGGTCCCAGTGCCCTGCTGCTGCTATCCAGGCTCCTGCCCAGCCAGTGCAGGGACACACTGCGCCTGGCGCTCAGAGGCCTCGTGGTGCTCAGCCAGGAGCCCTCGCTGGTGAGAAGGGGGCAGCGGCTGAAGCCCCGCTGGCAGCGTGGGGCTGGACATTGCCCACCTCTGGCCTTGGCCGGACTTTGGCAGCAGAGGCAGCTGCTCCCAGCTCTCCTGCCTCCCGCTTCCGCTGCCCCAGTGGTGCAACCAGCTGTGGGTGCTGCGGCCCTTCACGGCTTCACAGCACGGCCTTGTCTTGCACACAGGACGGAGGAATACGCGGCCTATATCCACACCTGGTGGAGCAGCTGGCTGACGCAGACGCAGAGATGGTCTGCATGAGCCTCTGTGTGCTCACGCACGTGCTCCAGGACAAGGACCTCATGCTACCCAGCGTCACCGCCCTGAAGCTGGCTGAGCCACTCCTGCCACACTTTGAGAGCGTAAGTCTCTGTGCCCCCCGCCAAGGGCACTGGACGCTGCCTGGAAACTCGGTGCTCTCTGCAGTTTTGGGCCTTTGCCCCAATGGGCCGGGAGTAGTTGGTGCTTAGGTCTTTTCCTTTCCTTCCAGGACAACAGGCACGTGCAGCTGCTCTCCATTCAGCTCTTCTGCCAGGTGATGGAGCTGGTAGTGGAAGAGGGGGAAAATCCTCTCATGACAAGCGTCAGCCAGAGCCTGCTGCCTCTATTCTTGCACTGGCACGATGAGAACCCGCACGTGGCCGAGGTGAGGTTTTGTGCGATGCTGCCACAAACCTTGCAAGGGGCTTTGGCCGCCTCCATCCCGGCGCCTCACCGGCTCCAGCCTGCCCTGGCCATGGCACAGGGACACGGGTCCCATGTCCCTGGCTCTGGTGCCACCTGCGGGTCTCTGCTGCCCTCCAGGCCTCTGGCGAAGCCCTGCTTTGTGCAGCTCGCTTCCTGAGGAGGAGGGACCTCGAGGAGCATCTGAGGAAGGAGCAGAGGATGAAGTTTGCTGAGTGCCTAGTAAGGACAGCCCGGCAGTCAGAGCCCTACCCCGGGTGCTCACTGCGAGGGGCCTGCCAGCAGCAGCCCTGCCCGGAGCCACACCCGGGCCCGCCACCCTGCGCTCCCCACCCTGCTTCCTGCCCTGGGCCGTGCGGGCCGGCTCGGCCGGTGCTGGGCTCAGAGAGAGCCCAGCTGAGGGGCAGAGCCCGTGCCAAGCATTCCCTGCTGGCGCTCCCCACAGCTGCTGCAGGACGAGAGCCGAGCGGCC
This sequence comes from Haemorhous mexicanus, assembly GCF_027477595.1. Taxonomy (NCBI): domain Eukaryota; kingdom Metazoa; phylum Chordata; class Aves; order Passeriformes; family Fringillidae; genus Haemorhous; species Haemorhous mexicanus. The sequence goes on from NC_082381.1 coordinate 9,293,930, forward strand.
GAGCACCTGCGCTGGGCACTGCCGTACCTGAAGAGCCCACAGAGGTCCGTGCGACGGGCGGCCATCAGGATCATCGGTGAGCCACCAGCCCAGCGCCCCTCCCTGCCCCTGGCCCAGCCCCTGTCCGGGCAGTGGGAGCCGCGCCCAGGACGCTGGAGCCGTGCCTGCCCTCGGTGCTGCCGCTGCCCTCCCGCAGCCATGCCCTGGGGCAGCAGCAGGCGGCAGAGGCCGGCAGGGGCCCTGCCCGGCCAGGAGGGCGTGCGGCCACAGGGCTGGCAGCGCCTGTGTTGGGCAGCTGTGCCGCCTGGGGCCGCCACGGGGGCTCTGTCTTGCCAGGGCTGGCCGGAGTGCTCATGACCGGGCAGAAGGAGGAGCTCCAGGTCCTCACTGAGGGTGAGTCAGGGCAGCCGCGGGGCAGCGAGGACCGCCGTGGGCAGCTGCATGTCCCGGCCCCGGAGCTGCGCAGCATCCGTGGCTAGCACCGTCCGGCCGAAGCCCTTGTCCTCCCGCTTCCTCCTGGCCGTGGCAAGAGCCGGCCGGGATGGCTCTGCCAGGAGGCTTTCCTTGGATTCCCGCAATGTGGCCTCTGACTGTGCCTCTGTTCCTCTCTCTCCCAGCTCTTCTAGCCCTGAAAGAAGATGAGAGCCCGTCGTGCACCAGCGTACTGATACAGCTGACGTTCGAAAGAAGATCTGCAGCACTTCGTTCGTCTGCTGGATCTGTTGCACCATCATCCTTTGGAGATTTCCAGTTCCCATTGAAGATGGGAGCACCTGAGGAGCACGATGGACAGGCTGGAGCTCCAGGCTCAGCTCTTGCTGCTCAGAGCTGAGCCTGTGGGAAGCTCCAGGAGCTCCTGCCATCTCTCTCCCTGTTGGCACCTCCTTCCCTACAGCCCTCCAGCCAAGCCCATCCCCTTTTTTGTCTCTCTGCTCTCCCCTTTGCTTCACTTTCCCCTTATAAACAGTTTGCGTTTTTCCAAAACCCTAAGGTGGGAGCACCTACAGAGTAGAATGCACCAGCTGGAGCTCCAGGCACAGCTCTAGCTGCTCAGAGCTGAGCCTGTCAGCAGCTCCAGGAGCTCCTGCCATCTCTCTCCTTCTTGGCAGCTCCCTCCCCGCAGCCCTCAGGCCCTGCCCATCCACTCTTTACCTCCCACCTCACCCCTTCCCTTTGCTTTCCCTTAATAAACAGTTTGAGTATTGCACTTGACTCACATCTCCATGGAGCTGAAGCGGCGCAAAACCTGAGCCCGGGGACACGCAGGGCCCTGCTGCCCCTCTCCTCCACGCTGCCTTCTGTGCACGGACAGAGAGGAACAAGGGCACCTCAGGCTGCAAAGGTCCCTGTCCTGCTGCTACAGCTGAACAGTGCCGTGGAGTTAAAGGTCGTACTGAGCACGCTGAAGGGGACAAGGAGCCTGGGTTGTAGAAGAGCCAACTTGAGGATTCTCTGAAGCCAGCCCTGAGGGTTTCCATGGCAAGCATCCACCGAGGGCAAAGGAGCTTGTCATGCCGGAAGGTTTCACAAAGAGCTTCCTGAAAGCACAGCACTGCTCCACCCCTACACAGGGACAGGAAGAGGGCAGAAGCAGACACCAGCGTGGCCTAGCAGTGAGCTTTGGGTGGGCCTAAAAGCCAACAGAGCAGCAGCAGCAGGGAGGGGCTGAGACTCAGAGGCGGGGCCGTCCCTGTGGCTGCAGCCCTGTCAGGCAGTGCCTGCACGCTGGGTGTAGCTCTGCTCTCCCCACAAGCGAGGAACCGCAGCCCCTGCCTCAGAGCCAGTCAGAAACCCAGCCAAGCGAGACCAGAGCCGGGGGATGGGAAGGCATGCCCTTCCCATCTCTCTGGAGCATGGCTGCAGTCTTCCTGCATCTGTGTTTGGGCTGTGCTGAGCCCAGAGCCGGCCAGCTTGTGCTCTGCTGTGCCAAGAGTGTTCTGGGCGGGCAGGAGAAGGGCTGCATGCACAGTGGGGAAGGGGCTGACCAGAGCCTCCTGTGGGAACAGGGCTCCGCTTCTGGGCTGGGAACAGCCTGCTTTTGCTGCCCTGAGCGTGGGCAGGAGCTCAGGCATGTGAAGAAGCAGCTGGAATCTCTTGTTTCTAGGGGACCCGGGGCTGTGCACCACAAGGGACACGGGGTAACAGACGGCGGGGGAAGGAAGATGAGTTCGAGCTGGAGTGCCTGTGCTGCCAGGAGCAGAAGTAATTCAGCCTTGCCAGGGTTTCTTAAGTGTGTGTTGGTGTTCCCTGGGAAATGTAGGCATTTGGGGAAATGCCCTTGGAAGAGAGGGGCTTGATTCCCAAGCAAAGTGCTTCCCCAGGAGCCCCGAGTAAGGTAGTGAGCTGTCTCCCTTTGGCACCCTGCGCTTCTTTCCGTCCTTGAGGCCACTTGCACTTGGCAGAGGGGCGTGAGAAGAGAGAAGGCTGTGAAGAGCAACTTTGGCATCAGCCTGGGCCTGAGGAGACCAAGGCAAGCACCAGTGGCAGGGTTTGTTCGCCTCCTTTGGTCTCAGGACAGAGCCGGATCATCTCTGTCAAGCCGAGAACCCCAAATGTCTCTCAGAGAGCTGTGATTTCAAAGGCCTTTATGCACACATCAGTGCTATCTTTCCTCTCAGGTGTGTTTCAACTCTTGGAGAGATGCGTTTGCCTCTCGCTTGCTGGAAGCTGCTCTGCTCCAGGGCCAGCACCTTGCTGGGCTGTGCGGGCCGATCACCAGGGAGAACCCTTCCCTGAGCACTTGGCCGGGGCTTGGTGAGTCCAGGGCTGTGTCAGAAACCCGGGCCATTGGATTCCATCCAACCGGGGGCATCTTGGCTGGGGAGGTGGCAGCATGGCCAAGGGCCCTTTGTGACATGCTGCAGCAGGGTCACCAAGGGACCGAGTGGGACAGGGTGTCGGAGCAGCCCTTTGTGACACGCGCTGACATAGGTGCTGGCAGCGCCGTGGCCACGCCAGAGCGCTCGGTGCTCGCGACGGGAGAGGACGGGACAGAGCGGTGCTGTGAGGAGACCCCACACAGCCAGCTCGTTCTTTACTACCCCGAAGCATTTCCAAGGTGTTCCTACTGGGCTGGCCTCACGGCCAGACCTCAGAACTCGGTGAGTCGGAGCATTCCGAGGCATCTCCCATCCCTGCGGCCGGTGCCCTCATGTCCGGGCCCTGGGACTTGGTGACCTCCATCTTTCACCAGGAGCCTCCTGTCATTGTGGCAGGAGCTCTCCAGAACAGGGCACAGGACTTGCTCTCCGGCTGTCTTCCCGAAGCTCCTGTGTCACAGGTGCCTGCAAAGCAGGACTGCGGCACTCGCTGCCTCAGACCTTTGACGGGGCATCTGTCTCGAAGGTGCCCTCGAGGTCAGAGAGAGGGATGGCGGGCAGAGTGCTCCGCCTCTTCAAGGGGCTTTGGGGGACAAATGGCCCTGCAGCTGCCCCAGCGCAGCAGAAGCCTGCAGAGCCAGAGCAGTTGCAGCCACTGCAGGACGGTGAGTGGCAGAGCTGGGCCGCAGGGCAGGTGCCTGCAGCCGGCCTGGCCCCATCCCATCCCATCCCATCCCATCCCATCCCATCCCATCCCATCCCATCCCATCCCATCCCATCCCATCCCATCCCATCCCATCCCATCCCATCCCATCCCATCCCATCCCATCCCATCCCATCCCTGTGGATGCGGCCACAAAAAGGAAGGGACAGGGGCTGAGGCTGCCACCCCAGTTGCTGTGCTCAATCCCTTTGGGCAAGCAAGGCGCTGTCCCTGCCTGGGGAGCGCAGGGCTGGGCTGTGTTCTCCGGCCTCTCCTGTGGCTCCTCATCTCTTACTGCGCTCTTTGCCAGATGCAGCCAAGGACCGGACTCGAGAGCAGGAGCCCGCCCATGGTTGCTTCCGCAGAGCAGCGCAGGTACCTGCGGCCGTCCCCACCTGGGCCAGGCATGCTGGCAGTGCTTGGCCATGCCCCGTGCTTGGAGCAGACCATGGAACGTCCCTCTCTTCCCGCCCTTCCTTCTGCTGCAGGCACTGCGGAGGCTCCTGCGCCTTCGGCGCAGAAAGACCGGTGGCACCGCCACCGAAGGCAGGGCCCAGCCCGACTCCGGGCCCGGCCAGCTGCAGGCAGAGGCTGTTGCCAGCTCAGAGGACGCTGTGCTGGCAGCAGCCTCTGAGCAGGTCACAGCCAAGGGCAGGGTGGAGGCTGACATGGTCCTGACGGAGGGCATGGCCGCCACAGCCTGCCAGGCTCTGGGCCTCATAGTCACCGAGGCAATGCCCACGCTGACCGGGACTCCTGCACCTGCTCTGGAGTTCTTCCAGCAGGGCTCTGCTTCTCCACAGCAGGTAAGCAGCCTGGGGCCAGGGCTGAAGGCTTCCCAGCATCACGTGGCCCCTCAAGCTATGTCTGCTAGGACCCCTCAGCCTTGGAGGCTATTCCTGTGGGATAGGAGGGCAAGCACTTCTTGGGGGAAGCTGGCCATGTTGCTCCTTCAGACAGCACTCCAAGTCTTCCCCATGCCGCCTCCTCCAGGTGCTAGCCACGGTCGGCGACCTTCTGCAGAGGCTCGCCTCCAGCACCAGTATGGACGCCGGGCTACAGATGGCGATTCTGAGCCTGGCTGAGCAACACCCTGCCCATGTGGTGATGAGCCTCCTATGCCGTGCCCCAGTGTGTGACAGGTACAAGGCACAGCTGCCTCGAGATCTTGGTGCTCAGCGGCCCGTAGAGTCCCTGGCCCTGTACAGCCTGTCCCGCAGGGTCTGCCAGACAGGCGGAGAGCTGCGGGAGCCCCAGGCCCCTCTCTTTCCTGAGCCTGCAGCCATGCTCCCTCCCAGCTCTGCAGGAAACTGGGGCTCTGTCACCCGGCCCCAGCACGGGGCACGGTGCTGACGCACAGCTCTGCTCCCACAGTGTCACCGCGCTGATGTGGAGAGCCATCGGCACATCAGAGGTGGCCGTGGAGGAAGTGCTTCCCGTGCTGGTCTGTGCCATCGAGGAGCAGCCAGCGTACGGCAGCTTCTACTGCCGCGGGGACAACGAGGCCATCTTTGCCCTGGCTGTGAGTTTCTGGAGCTGGCCTTTGCTGGCCCTCCAGGTCGCTTCTGCAGCAGCTCTCCACACTCTCGCCAGCCTGCAGCTCCCTGCCTGGGCTGAAAGCCGGCCTAGGGGCAGGCTCAGGGGCAGCAGGACGACTGCTCTCCCTGCGTCTACCCTCAGGCCCTGCCTCACAGACACCCTGGCACTGAGCGCTGCCTCGGGCTGCTTTGTCTCTTGCAGGCAACTCTGGTGCTCTGGAAGATTGCCCCCATGTCTGAGTGGCATTTTGCCATTCTCCTTCATTCTCCCCAACTCTTGGTGGCTCTGCTCTGGCAAATTGTCACCAGCACAGAGTGGATGCCAGGGGAGGTTGGGTACCGGAGCTTCTGGAGAGTGTGCCGGGAGGAACACGGCCTTCCCAGCCAGCCCAGCAGGTGCCAGTCGCCCTGTCCTTCCCACGCCCTCGTGGCCAGGGCCAGCGCTCCCAGAGTGACCTGGCCTTTGCTCCACACACAGGATTGCAGCGCAGACCATGAAGGCTCTGCTCTCCACACTGGGCTTCGACAAGAAGCTGGTGGCTCTGGAGCACAAGCAGGTCTGGGAGAAGCTGCTCTGTGCCGACACCCAGTACGATGCAGCGGCTCTGCTGGCCAGGTCAGATCTCCTACTTCTGCCACCACTGCCAGCATTTGTGCCCTGTGCCTGCAGTGCCCCACACAGTCCCTGGGCTTTTAAGCGAGAGGGCCCTGTCAGCTAGGGAAGGCCAAGCAGTCTGGAAAAGGCTGGGAGAGAAGGAAGCCCAGGAGCTGCTACATTCCAAAGGGGCCCATGTGCCCTTGCAGAGTTCTGGGGAAAGATCAGACCTCTGCGAGTCCCTCCCGGGACAGGTGTGCTCGTTGGCTGAGTGCCTTGGTGCCTTTGTCCTCTACCAGGGAGATGCGCTGTGCCTTGACCCCCTTGTGTCCCTTCATGGCCTCGCACCTGCTCAGCCTGCTGGTCGAGAAGCAGCCACGCTGGCATCTGCCTGCCCTGGCCTTCTTTGTGGAGGTGAGCCTGATGGCCAGCGCTGCCTGCCTGAGCTGCCTCCCAGCTCTGGGGCCTCTCGTAGCTGCAGCTGCCTGGGACGCTGCCCGCGCCCGCTGCTGCTGCTGCCTGGGCCCGGCCCTGTGCGGCTGCGGGCTCCTGCCGGCCGGCTCCCCTGACACTGCCCTGCTGTGCCTTTCAGCTCCTGGAGTGCCTGGACTTGAGCACATACGGTCCCAGTGCCCTGCTGCTGCTATCCAGGCTCCTGCCCAGCCAGTGCAGGGACACACTGCGCCTGGCGCTCAGAGGCCTCGTGGTGCTCAGCCAGGAGCCCTCGCTGGTGAGAAGGGGGCAGCGACTGAAGCCCCGCTGGCAGCGTGGGGCTGGACATTGCCCACCTCTGGCCTTGGCCGGACTTTGGCAGCAGAGGCAGCTGCTCCCAGCTCTCCTGCCTCCCGCTTCCACTGCCCCAGTGGCCTAACCAGCTGTGGGTGCTGCGGCCCTTCATGGCTTCAGAGCACGGCCTTGTCTTGCACACAGGACGGAGGAATACGCGGCCTGTATCCACACCTGGTGGAGCTGCTGGCTGACGCAGACGCAGAGATAGTCTGCATGAGCCTCTGTGTTCTCACGCACATGCTCCAGGACAAAGACCTCATGCTACACAGCGTCACCGCCCTGAAGCTGGCTGAGCCACTCCTGCCACACTTTGAGAGCGTAAGTCTCTGTGCCCCCCGCCAAGGGCACTGGACGCTGCCTGGAAACTCGGTGCTCTCTGCAGTTTTGGGCCTTTGCCCCAATGGGCCTGGAGTAGTTGGTGCTTAGGTCTTTTCCTTTCCTTCCAGGACAACAGGCAAGTGCAGCTGCTCTCCATTCAGCTCTACTGCCAGGTAATGGAGCTGGTAGTGGAAGAGGGGGAAAATCCTCTCACGACAAGCGTCAGCCAGAGCCTGCTGCCTCTATTCTTGCACTGGCACGATGAGAACCCGCACGTGGCCGAGGTGAGGTTTTGTGCGATGCTGCCACAAACCTTGCAAGGGGCTTTGGCCGCCTCCATCCCGGCGCCTCACAGGCTCCAGCCTGCCCTGGCCATGGCACAGGGACACGGGTCCCATGTCCCTGGCTCTGGTGCCACCTGCGGGTCTCTGCTGCTCTCCAGGCCTCTGGCGAAGCCCTGCTTTGTGCGGCACGCTTCCTGAGGAGGAGGGACCTCGAGGAGCTGCTGAGGAAGGAGCAGAGGATGAAGTTCGCCGAGCGCCTGGTAAGGACAGCCCGGCAGTCAGAGCCCTACCCCGGGTGCTCACTGCGAGGGGGCTGCCAGAAGCGGCCCTGCCCGGAGCCGCTCCCGGGCCGGCCACCCTGCACTCCCCACCCTGCTTCCTGCCCCGGGCCGTGCGGGCCGGCTCGGCCGGTGCTGGGCTCAGAGAGTCCCCAGCTGAGGGGCCGAGCCCGCGCCGAGCATTCCCTGCTGGCGCTCCCCACAGCTGCTGCAGGACGAGAGCCGAGCGGCCAAGCACCTGCGCTGGGCGCTGCCGTACCTGCAGAGCCCACAGAGGTCCGTGCGACGGGCGGCCGTCAGGATCATCGGTGAGCCACCAGCCCGGCGCCCCTCCCTGCCCCTGGCCCAGCCCCTGTCCGGGCAGTGGGAGCCGCGCCCGGGACGCCGGAGCCGCGCCCGCCCTCGGTGCTGCCGCCGCCCTCCCGCAGCCATGCCCTGGGGCGCCAGCAGGCGGCAGGGGCCGCCAAGAGCCCTGCCCGGCCAGGAGGGCGTGCGGCCACAGGGCTGGCAGCGCCCGTGTCGGGCAGCTGCGCCACCTGGGGCCGCCACGGGGCTCTGTCTTGCCAGGGCTGGCCGGAGTGCTCATGACCGGGCAGAAGGAGGAGCTCCTGGTCCTCACTGAGGGTGAGTCAGGGCAGCCGCGTGGCAGCGAGGACTGCCGTGGGCAGCTGCACGTCCCGGCCCCGGAGCCGCGCAGCATCCGTGGCCTGCACCGTCCGGCCGAAGCCCTTGTCCTCCCGCTCCCTCCTGGCCATGGCAAGACCCAGCTGGGATGGCTCTGCCAGGAGGCTTTCCTTGGATTCCCACAATGTGGCCTCTGACTGTGCCTCTGTTCCTCTCTCTCCCAGCTCTTCAAGCCCTGAAAGAAGATGAGAGCCCGTCGTGCACCAGCGTATTGATACAGCTGACGTTCGAAAGAAGATCTGCAGCACTTTGTTCGTCTGCTGGATCAGTTGCACCATCATCCTTTGGAGATTTCCAGTTCCCACTGAAGATGGGAGCACCTGAGGAGCACGATGGACCAGCTGGAGCTCCAGGCTCAGCTCTTGCTGCTCAGAGCTGAGCCTGTGGGAAGCTCCAGGAGCTCCTGCCATCTCTCTCCCTGTTGGCACCTCCTTCCCTACAGCCCTCCAGCCAAGCCCATCCCCTTTTTTGTCTCTCTGCTCACCCCTTTGCTTCACTTTCCCCTTATAAACTGTTTGGGTTTTTCCAAAACCCTAAGGTGGGAGCACCTACAGAGTAGAATGCACCAGCTGGAGCTCCAGGCACAGCTCTAGCTGCTCAGAGCTGAGCCGGTCAGCAGCTCCAGGAGCTCCTGCCATCTCTCTCCCTCTTGGCAGCTCCCTCCCTGCAGCCCTCAGGCCCTGCCCATCCACTCTTTACCTCCCAGCTCACCCCTTCCCTTTGCTTTCCCTTAATAAACAGTTTGAGTATTGCACTTGACTCACGTCTCCGTGGAGCTGAAGCGGCGCAAAACCTGAGCCCGGGGACACGCAGGGCCCTGCTGCCCCTCTCCTCCACGCTGCCTTCTGTGCACGGACAGAGAGGAACAATGGCACCTCAGGCTGCAAAGGTCCCTGTACTGCTGCTCCAGCTGCCCAGTGCCGTGGAGTTAAAGGTTGTTCTGAGCACGCTGAACGGGACAAGGAGCCTGGGTTGTAGAAGAGCCAGCTTGAGAATGCTCTGAAGCCAGCCCTGAGGGTTTCCATGGCAAGCATCCACCGAGGGCAAAGGAGCTTGCAATGCCGGAAGGTTTCACAAAGAGCTTCCTGAAAGCACAGCACTGCTCCATCGCTACACAGGGATAGGAAGAGGGCAGAACCAGAGACCTGCGTGGCCTAGCAGTGAGCTTTGGGTGGGCCTAAAAGCAAACAGAGCAGCAGCAGCACGGAGGGGCTGAGACTCAGAGGCGGGGCCGTCCCTGTGGCCGCAGCCCTGTCAGGCAGTGCCTGCACGCTGGGTGTGGCTCTGCTCTCCCCACAAGCGAGGAACCGCAGCCCCTGCCTCAGAGCCAGTCAGAAACCCAGCCAAGCGAGACCAGAGGCAGGGGAACCTTCCCATCTCTCTGGGCCATGGCTGCAAAGCCTGGGCTGTGCTGAGCCCAGAGCCGGCCAGCTTGTGCTCTGCTGTGCCAAGAGTGTTCTGGGCGGGCAGGAGAAGGGCTGCGTGCACAGTGGGGAAGGGGCTGACCAGAGCCTCCTGTGGGAACAGGGCTCCGCTCCCGGGCTGGGAACAGCCTGGTTTTGCTGCCCTGAGAGTGGGCAGGAGCTCAGGCATGTAGAACATTAATAATTTACTTTAGAGAGGGCAAAATGTAATGAGTCTATAGAAAGAATTTTTTGGAATGACAGAACTTTAGATAATGCCCTCTGAGCTGATTTTTTACTAATAGGGATTTTAAAGAACTATTACTAAAATTATAAATGGTTTGGTTTATTTATTGATTTTTTTTGTGTGCTTGGGTTTGACATGAATATGCAACCAGTTATGTAAAGACATTGTTTACAAACAGCCAGTAGCTTTCAAGAATAATTTAAAATATGAAATAATATAGGTACAATAGGGAGACATCTTTAAAGAGGAAATCCTAGAATTACTTGGAAGAGAAAATAGTATTCTAATACTAGTTTTATTTTTAAAAGTCCAATTTAACATGCAAAAAAGAGAAGTGCATGTCTCTGAAGTGTGTGCTTGAGTTTTAGAGGTTTATTCACTGATACTGCGATCTATGTCTCCTTTATGTATATTTCTTATTTCTTCTAGTAAATTTAAACTATCAAAAGTTGCTCAGAGTCTCTTGAGGTTTTCTTTTGGTTTAAGGCTTTTAGGCAAAATTTTAAACTGGTAATACACATATGTAACAGAGGTGCAATGATTTGAAGGAGGAAAATATATCACAAAATAAGAACTTTTATAAAATTATCATTTCTTTCCTTATCCCTAAAAAGGAAGAGTCTGCAGCCATTTCTGGCAGTACTTCATGCCATTTGAAGCAGACAGAATTTTATTAGGGGAAGGAGGAGCTGGGAGAGCATTCTCAGATAGATTATTACTTTTTTTTGCTGTAAGCTCAGATGTTCTTCGTCAAAAAGGAGAAATACCTGACAGAAATACCCGAGAGCCTCCATGTATTGGGACCCCAGGAAAAGTAATCCAGAATAGTAAACATCTGATCTTACAATTATCTCATTTTCTAGTTGAAACTTCTATTTCTCCTTTGATTTTGGCAGGGTGTTTTTTTGTTGTTTTGTTTTGGAATTTTATTTTTGTTAGTTTTTCTGCTTATTTTTGAGGATTTGGGTTTTTTTGGGTTTTGGGTTTTTGGGGGTTTGGGTTGTTTTTTTTTTCTTTGGTGGTTTTTTTATGTTTTGGTCTTGGGTTTTTTGGCTTTTTGTTTGTTGTGTTGTTTGGGGGTTTTTGGTGGTTGGTTTGGTTTTTGGGGGCTTTGGGGGTTTTTTGGTTAAATTACCTCTCACTTCTGTTTCATTGACAAAAGTTTATTTTAGAACATTGGAATACCACAGGAGTCATTTCACAGAACTGCAGAATCAGAGAATGTGTGTTGTTAGAAGTTTCAATGGAGAAACTTCACAGGTGGAATTTTTGTGTCAAAACCTTTGTCTGGATTCTAGAACAGACTTAGTGTAACAAAGGCAGAAGAGTGTAAAATCAAAATTATGTCTGAAAGTATCAACACAAACGCTGCAGATCTTGATCTTCCTATCAGTTTGATCCCCTCAAGGACCCTCAGTATGCCTCAACAGTCCTCACAAGTTCTTCAACTGTCGAATCAGCTGTACCCAAAAGAAATCTGGAAGTTCCAGAGATTTCTAGATAAAGCAGAGAAATAAAACTGTAGCCAGATCAAGGCGTCCATGGTTTGTTGAAAATTAGACAGAAGAAAAAGCTAATTTATTTTCACAGTGACACTACTAGGTACCATTCTTTAAGAAAAAACTTTGATTATGAAAAAAAAAAAAACTGATGAAAGAACCAAGCTATGGATCCTTAAGAAAGAACCACAACAGATCAAAACCAAAAACAAACAAACAAAGAACCCGCACAAAAAAAACCACAGAAAGACCCAGGATTTTTTGACAATAATTGATTTCACAGTTTTATGCAACATTATTTCAGAACTACTATAAATATGAATGATTTACCAGTTTCTTTAAGCTGATTTTGGAGATTCTATTTTATAATTCTATTTGGAGTGCTTCAAAAACTCTCTGAGTGATTTTCAAATTAAACCTAGTCCTAATTTCTTTGTCAATATATTTATTAAACACACGAATTTGTGCCTGTATAAACACGGTATGTATTTAGATGTCTAAAATTCTTGACAAATCTAAAAGGTTTTAAAGCACACCTACAGCACATTCCAGGCCAGGCATAAATTCTCCACCTACAACTGCATCTGTGTAAAGGAAAACATCTGCAACCATTCCTATGGAAGTCTTTCCTGAAAAAATGGTATATGGGAAAATAGGAATATGGTACAAGGACTGCCCTTGAAACAGTGTTTTTACAATTATTTTGTAGATGTTGTATCCCATTTCTCAATTTCCATTATTTGAAATATTATATATTTCTGCATGGTCTAGGAAGAACGGGAATTTCAGCTTTAAGTTCCAGCTCTCTAGATGGATATATAGATATTTCTCCTCCAGTTCCAAAATATTTCTTAGATCAGTCCACAGCAGTATGGGAGACAGTGCCCCACATTCCAACTGGAAAACAATTTTTAAGGCTTTGGATCTCTGAGGTGGAGTTCAGTACCAGAATCACAGCACAGTCCAACTGGAATAGCAGTTTCTGAAAGGAAAACAGAGATTAAAAATGTGTGGACACATAAAGTCCTGGCCATCTACACATCTTTCTACTGGCCTTCCTCATACTAAAATGAACGTGTCTAGAGTCAGGTTATACAAATATTACTCACGGCCTACTTGCACCCCTGTGAGAGTCTGTCCGAAATAGCTTCAACCTGCCTCACAACTGTCATTGAGAGACCGCTCAGAAGACCCCTTTGTCCCATTCCTAGCCACAGTGGAAAGTTACCCGCCAAGCCAGGAGGCTTCATGACCTGAAAGCGTTGCTAAGTCGTTGTTTCCACAGGTGCAGTCTCCTGCACGCTGCACCGAGCTCAATGAGAAGAGGGGGGCATTGTGCCCTCCTCCCAACAATAGCCTTGGAAATTGTCCCACCTCTTGACCTGGCTGGACTTTCCCTGAGCTTTTGGGTGGTCCCCCACAGAAGACTCCTCTCGTTACAACCGCCGTGACAGACAAGCTGAGATGACAGAAACCTCTCCACCAGAGAAGAGCCCGAGAAATCCCCATGTGAGAAAGGCCTCCCTCACACTTTCCAAGGACTGGGACTGGAGCCCCCAGCCCGGGGAGGTGCATGGGGGGAGGCGAGCTGACCAAAGCAAGATGGATGTTGCAGGTGCGGGCACTGGACCACGAAGACAAGGGCCTTCGTCTGTTGCAAGGTGGACTGTGTGTACCCCTTTTCCAAATACCATTCTTTCTACCAGAAGATACAATAGATTCGGCTTCGAAATAATCCCCTTCCCCCCCATCAAGAAAAGTATAATTAGGGTCCAGAATGGACTGCATCTCTGAGATCTCCCCGGACGTGACCTGGTGAACCTCTTTGGCTGGACACCGAAGGACCTCCGCCATTCTCGCATTTGGGAGCTATGACACCTTTTCCTTATTTTCCTTATTTTTCCCTTTTCCCCCTAATTCCTCCCCAACGCATTTTTTGCTGTGGTTGTTTCAATAAAGTCCATTGTGTTGATTAAAGTGCAAACCCCCTTGTACCATGTTGGTTTTTTGCACCCTGAAATCAATCTAAAGAACCTCTATGAAACCCATCCGCAGAGATGGCTCCTAACAACCCCAAACCACTCAAAACTGTTTTCTTTCTTTCTGTCACCCTCTGGGTAAATTTTTAATCTTCTTCTCCACTCTTCCCAGGCACTTACTACCACAGCAACTGTTCCTCCTGGTAATTTTAGTTTTAGCCTACACAGGTGACTTGGGCCAACAAAAAGGAAATGTGCAGCAGGGGGATTAATGCTGCTGGCTGAAATTCTGCCATCATTAAAATCTATGGGAACTTTGCAATTGATTTCAGCCAGTGTCACTGTTAGGCCGAACGTGACATACACACGTGACCAAGCTCCAAGAAGAAAAAAACGTTTTTATTCTGCATGTTCTTCAGTTTATATACTCTTAACAAAGCGTGACCTTAAGTCATGAACTACATCACATTAACTTCTTCTAGTCATTGGTGCAAAGCAATCAGCGTCAATGTTATTGGCAAAAGTTTTACAGAAATTTAAGAAGGCACATATACACATGTAGTTAGGCTCGAAGTCTAGTTTACGAAAATTCTCATGTATCTTTTCTTATCAGTTTCCATGCTGATGGCCTTGTCTTCTTCTTTGCTATGGATACACTCGAAAATCATCAAGTGTTATTTCTTCTATTAAGTCAGCTTTGCTTGCAGGCCAGCTGTCAAGCCCCTGCATAAGGTCACACCACAGATGAGGTTGAACAAAGCTTTCTATGTTTTTAAGTTTTTGAACAGCTCGAATGCAGAACCCGATCCACCAATTTGGAGGCATTTTTCAAATAACACACAGGCCAAGCTGAAAGAAAATCCCCCTGTTTTAATTAGAAACCCAGAGCCCGGACAAATTGAAGGTCCTTTCCGATTAATCCCTTGAGGCAAAGGGTGTGCTTCTGTCCCTACAGGTGCAGGAATTAAGTGGGGCCCAGCCAAAATCGTCAAACCACATCACACCCCAGGACGTGCTGGCGAGTCCAAAACCGAGGAAGCAAGTACGCAGACGTGAGCCGAACAGAGGGATCCCGGGTCACGCCTGACGCTCCTTGTTCATCGCTGGAACCTGCAAACTCCAATTTTCTGTTATTTATAGGTGTATCAATTGTTGGTTTTGTAGAGCTGATTTTTGGCAAAGGTGTTGTTTGGTTTTGTTGTGTTATACATCCCCTCCATTGGACTTTCAAGCGTGAAATCTTATTTTAAAATCAAAAAGCAAAATTCTTAGATTGATGGAGGATTTTTGCCAAAACTTAGCTCTTGAAAAGGATGGAGTGAAATCAAATGATATGCTGGTGTTGGTGGGTTTTAATTGCTTCTTGTAGTGCAGATTGGCCTGTGGAACAACCAAAAACAAATGTTTGGGTGACCTCAGCCAAGGCAGCAGGCTCAGATACCATATGTTTGTCTGATTCAGAACCAGAAAAGCCTTTCTTAACCTGTCTACTCAGTGTGCCAGTAAAGCATGTGCCCCTGATCAAAAAACAATCTCATGGGGAGCCTGGTGAAATTGGCAATGGGAGCAATCCCATATTGAATTGGAACATTCAAAGAACTTCCCAAAGCAGTATCTGAACCCCAAGAATTAGAAATGCTTGGTTCTTTAACAATGGATTTTTGCTTTACATTTATAGCTAATGATCTGTGAGAAGGTGATCCTCCAGAGTAGTATGTTACTCCCCATAATTTTGCATACAGAAATTTAAGTTTTTGCTGTAATTATTCCATCAGTTGGGATGTGCTTTCTGAGGCCGATCAATATCCACGACAGTTGCCAAAAGGATATTGGTTCATCTGTGGAGTTAGGTCTTGGCAGGGCATTCCATCACGCCTTGAAGGTGGCCCATGTAGCACCAGGATGCTCACTGTGGTAGCACCTACTGCTAAAGCAGTCATGAAGAAGAAACGTAGGGGAACAAGATCTGCTCATCATGATGATGAAAACGGTAAGAGTGATTTCATGCCTTGGAAAGATGCCAATAGGGTTTCAGCAGGTTTCTTTTTACCCCAGCTGGCATCAGCAATGGCACTGGTCGGGTTGGATGTTGGCTGAGTATACAGACTAATGCCACATCCACTGCAATCAGTGATATGTTAACCAATGTTCACAGTGTTAGACACGCTACCCTTGAAAACAGAGCAGCAATTGATTTTCTTTTACTGACACAAGGACATGGTTGTGAGGAGTTTGAAGGATTGTGCTGTATGAACCTGTCTGATATTCTGAATCCATCCACAGAAGCATACAAAAGCTGAAAGATTGGACAGCTCCAATTCAAGAAGATGGTGGCTCCTGGTTAGATGATTTGTTCCAAGAATGGAGCTTTGCACCTTGGCTAAAGGAACTTTGCAAGATAGCTCTCTAGGCATTGGGTGTTCTGGTGGTTATATTAGTAGTGATACCCTGCATGCTCCGGTGTGTGCGACAAACGATGGAAAAAACTATCAAAGAAGATTTTATCAAACAAACAAGAGAGGTAGGAAACGGATTGAAAGAGAGTTCTTGAAATCTTACCGAGATGGTGGCTGAAGGTATAGACTTGAAGGAAGGTTTTGAATTAAGACCTTGGAACCGAAAAGACTTTTTCGAACAATGACTTGTAATTATTGTCAGGCAGGATTTCTGCCCTTTGAACTGACTGGCCTTTCAAAGCATTAAACTGCCGTGTTGTAATAGAGCAATGCTTAGTGCAAGCTAAAGGTGTTTTCAGTAGGTAATAGGCAGAAACATTAGAGCAAGGCAACGAAATGCAAGGTGGTAATAATCGACACGGTTCCAAATGTTTCTTTTTGGGTGAGCCGAGAGGGGGAATTGTGGGAATCAACAAAATCAGATGGTTTTGGGAAAGCTGCTAAAGACAGGCCTCAGAGACAACAGAACTGTGATTAGAGCTAAGCAGTAGCCATGAGAGAGGTCAGCAGAAAAATTATAAAAAGAGTAGAAAAGCAGGGACAATAGAACAGTGGTCTGTGTATTAACGCTTGACTAGGATAACTCCCTAAGCTGCAGAAAAGTTTATGTAGGAAGATATTGGGAAGTTTGAAGCCTTATAATGGAGCTCTGTGCATTGTCTTTTAAGGCTTACAAGCAGGTATTGTATGTGAAAGAAGAAGGCATTGTTTTAACTGAGGGTACGTGTGCTTCCAGCGGTTGGATAGAACCACTGTCAATATGCTTCTGCTTTGTGTGATTGGTCAACAAGCTTATAAAGTAAGTTGCAACATTACATTCTTGATCTGCTGCCTGGGATGTGAGCTGATGGCATCTTCCCATTGTCATACCAAGGTAATGAGACTGAAGCTGAAAAATAAAACAGCTCAAGTAACATTGCAAAGAAGCCCCGTCCCGTTTCTGATTCATAAATAAACCCCCGACAGGACAGTGTGCTGGAAAAAGTGCCAGCAGGAAGAGAAACTGAAAGGAAGCTTGGAAGAAAATACCTCCTAGTAGTCTTTTAGGTGACCTTTTAATATATTGGGATACTAATGAGGGAATGAAGGATCTAGATAAAATAGAAATGATAAGATACCCTACAGAAATATGGCCTAAAGAGAGTATTGCTGAAGGACTTGTTTATTAGCCCTGGTACAAGACCAAAGAAAGATGGCTATGTACAGCTTGAAACAGATATGTTAATACCTGAGTAGAAGCTTGAGAGGAAGAGATTAGGTATGCTAAATTTGGTTAGAAAGGGAGAAACAGGAAGAGGAAGGAAAAGTATATCAAGTATCCAGGGAAGAAGAAAAAGAAGAAGCTAAGCTACCAGAAAGGAGGTGGGATCCTTTAGACCATCTTGCCTCGCCTCCCTCTCCTGATCCCTTAGATTACCTCCCGTTACCTCCTCCTCCACCTCCTCCCATAGACCACCTTCCTCCTCCCCCTCCAACCTTGTATCCCTCGGTACCCTCTCACAAGGTGGATGCCATTTCAGTATCTACTCCCACAGGAGTTTTAAAATCACCTCAACCTTTTCATTCAAGCTGTCCTGCTCCCGGCATCCCCTCTTCTGTATCACCTCCCCTCCCAAACATACCAGAACCTGCCCATTCTAGTAGTCCTTCCGTTTCACAGACTCCCTCCAGTTCCGTCAAGTACCCAGACACCGGTCTCTAGTACCGCTCAGAGTATCCATACCCCAGTCTTGGCTCCCAACACTTTCCAAAATACACCTCTTTACTTTTCCCCCATACTTCAACCCATAAGCCAAAGTGCCTCTTCCCCTATTCTTATTCCTGGAACATCACAGAACATTCCTTTTCATTTGTCCCCCTTACCCCTACATACTGAGAGCCCAAACCAGGAGGAAAGTGTGCGAACAAAAGGTCAGGGAATGCAAAGGGCCTGTTGTTGTAAGAATCTAGAGGAAAAGAAGTTCATTGAACCAGATGAGCATGTAGCAAGCCACTAATATAATACAAGGTTCCAAGCAAAGAAAATTCCAGATGAAGGTGGGAGGACTGAAAAATTGTTTCCTCAAAGGGAAGAGCCTATGGGGCGAGCCAGAGGCGGTATTGGTTTTGTGAATGCCCCATTAACTGCCTCTGAGGTTAGAAATTGTAAGAAAGAAATTAAGCCTTTCTTAGAAGATCCCATAGGCATCTCACAGCAACCAGATCAGTTTTTGGGACCCAATATTTACACATGGGAAGAATTTAATTCAATTTTAGAACTATTCTTTTCCTCAGAGGAAATACAAATGATTCGTGCAGCAGGCATGAAAATTTGGGAGAGGGAGAATCGAGGTGGTCCCAGAGGGGAAGAGAAGATGCCTCTCAATCCACCCGACTGGGACCCGAATCAAGAGGAGGGAAGAACAAGTATGAGACAATACAGAACCCCAATTAGAAGAGGGATAAGAGAAGCCGTCCCTAGAACAAATAACGCTAAAGTGGCATTTGACAGCCATCAGAAACAAGATGAGTCACCTAGTGCCTGCTTAGAGAGATTCCAAAGAAATTTTCACTTGTATTCTAGTGTTGATCTCAACAGTCCAGAAGGACAAGTACTAGCCCAAATTCAATTTGCAACAAAAGCCTGGGTAGACGTCAGGAGAAAATTAGGAAAGCTGGACAATTGGCAAGAAAACGGAAGGAATGAGTTATTACAGGAGGCACAAAAAGTATATTTAAGGAGGGAGGAAGAAAAGACCGGGACAAAAGCAAAATCATGGTAGCAGTGGCTACGGAAAGTGCAGGATTCAGAAGCAGTGAATCAACAGGAGCGAGAAAAGGCGAGTACGCAGGGCCTCGAGGAGGTGAATTCAAAGAACGACCAAGTAGCAAGAAAGAGCCAAATAGAGATAGCAGAACATCTGGGGTGGAAGGAAGACCACCTCGGGCAGATATCATATGTTTTTCTTGTGGAGAAAAGGGACACAGCAGGAGTTTTTGTAGAAAAAGAAGAATAGGTGAAGCCATTGCACAAGAACAGGACACCCTCAGAAGAAGGCCAACAGGAGATGACTATAGGGGTGTCAGGGGCTCTACGTTCTGAGGGATGATATGGGTCATCAAAAGGAGCCTCTGGTAAACTTAGAAATTGGCCCTCAGAGCGAAGAAATTGAATTTCTAGTTGACACTGGGGCAGATGGTTCAAGTGTTTCAAAAATCCCTAAAGGATGCAAACTAAGGAAGAGAAGATGTAAAGTTCGAGGGGCTGAAAACAATCCCTTTGAAGTACCCATCACTGAAGAAGTGTCTATAAAAGGAAGCTTCAGAGAAGGCTGTGCAGACTAAAGATAGGAGAAGTACCTGAGGGAAAACGTATGGTAGCAAAGATGATAGTTTTGAGGGCAGAAGATGAAAAGGGAATAAATCCGAGGGTGTGGGCAGAAAAGGGAGGCCATGGACTGTTAAACATTCCACCCAGAGAAGTTCAAATGAAACCTGACCTTCCTCCAATAAGAATTAAACAATACCCGATTTCTGTGGAAGGGAAACAAGGACTGACACCTGTCATTAAAAAGCTAATTGAAGAAGGAGCTCTAGAACCATGTCTGTCCCCACATAACACTCCTATATTACCTATAAAGAAACCAGATGGTACACATGGGTTAGTCCAAGACCTACGAGAAGTCAATAAGCAAACCGTTACCCGATAGCCAGTGGTAGCCAAGCCATACAATTTGTTCAGTAAAGTACCATCAAAACATGCATGGTTTAGTGTTATAGATCTGTGTCATGGTCTGAGCTTGGCAAAATGCAAGTGCTTCTATGAGAAAACTTCTTTTCTTGATATTTGCTGTGAGATGTGATTAGAGACAGAGGAGAGCAGGCTCTAACTTATGACTGAAAGGAAAAAAACTTTATTAACATAAAACTACAGGGAAAACACACACAGAACACAGGATGAAAACTTTCTAAATTTTTTCTTCTTCTCTCCACTAAATTTCCTTATTCTGTTACTACTTTTTGGATAATTAATTCTCAGTTCTTTGAGAAGAAAGGAGTCTTTCTTGCACTACAGGCTTCACTCAGGAAATAGTCGAAATTTCTCATGTTTCTGTGTCACGTGTGGCACCGCCCGGAGAACATTTTGCCATCGTGACTTCTTTTTTCTATGTTTAGTGCTTTCACTACTGCACATGGACTAGAGCTGTTTTTAGGGTTCTTTCTTTAAGGATGCTTTGTCTAGTTTTAAAAAGAGCACAGTCTCTCTCTTTTTGGGACACTTGTCTTCTCCATCACTTCGTGGGTCTGTGGGGTCTCTTGAACAGAGATTATTTTCTTTTTCTTCTTCATCGAAGACGGAGGGCACTACTACAACTCTCTTCTACTCTTCGTCTCTGTTCACACACTTTCACATCATTGCACTCTCTTGGCTCTGAGCTATTGCCTCCCCCTAGGATGCAGTCTCTGTGTCACAGGAACTCAAGGGTTCTGTCTATAGCTATCTAAGAAAAGTCTAGCTAAAAGCTACTCTATCATTTCTTCTCACCTAGAATTTTTCTCAACTTTTTCTCCATCTCACTAACTCTAGGAGGAATCAGCATTTGCAAGGTTTCTATCGTCTTAAGAAGGGTTAAAAGTCTCAGGCTCTGCTGGTTTGGTTCATGAACTCTCACGGCTGGCTGCTTTGCTGGGCACTCCCTCTCTTTTCTTTCACTCCAGCCGCGCTATCACAAGCACAGGCTGCTCTTTCTCTCTCCCTCCGGGGGGGGAATGGGGGATGGCTGCCCGAAGCCCTCGCAGTGCAATGCTCTTTTACTCTTCGGCCCAGGCCTGGCTTACTTCCTTCCGGCCGCATGGCTCCCCTCCCCCCTGCCCAGCTAGGAGCTGGACAGGGGAGGTTTCTTTTGGTCCAGGGCTGGAACTCAAAAAGGAACTTCTAGTGGGAGTTCACAGCTTTTAACTCCCTGTGTTCTCAGAGGCGTATCTATGCTCTCAGTGGACAAACTGGGTGCCAGTATTAAAATTTGGACACCGATTTGCGTGACTACACTACCTTAAAAAAAACTATTTCTTCTCAAACCACGACATTCTGAAAGATGCTTTTTGGTCCTGCCCACTTGAAAAAGAAAGTAGAAAATGGTTTGCATTGAATTGGGAGGATGAGGAAACTGGGAGGAAACAACAGCTGCAATGCACAAGGTTACCTCAGGGATTCACAGCGTCACCAAATTTGTTTGGCCAATCTCTAGCAGAAATCATAAAACAATTTACAGCCGAAGGAAATTCCCAGGTTCTACAGTATGTAGATGATTTGTTAATTTTTGGGGAACCAGACGAGGAGGTACAAGCAACAAGGGTTAATCTACTGAACTTCCTGGGGCAAAAAGGGTTAAGAGTATCCAAAAAGAAGTTACAATTTGTTGAACCTGAAGTAAAATATCTGGATCACATAACTGGGAAAGGATACAAGAAATTAGATGCTGATTGAATTCAGGGCACACTATCCTTACCAGCACCTAAAACAAAAATGGATGTCAGGAAATGACTTGGATTAATTGGATACTGTGAACTATGGATAGATGGACACACAAAATTAGTTCAATTCCTAGATAACAAATTGGTTGAAGATGAGCCTATAAATTGGAGGGAAGATGATGAGAAACAGCTGGAGGAATTAAAGGAAAAATGAGCAAATGCCCCAGGGTTAAGTTTACCGGATTTGGATAGACTCTTTGAACTGTTTGTTGACGTAGAAGAAGGACTAGCTTCTGGTGTCGTTGTACAAGAACGGTGTGGAGTGCGGAAGCCCATTGCCTACATCTCAAAATGATGAGAGCCAGCTGTCAGAGGTTGGCCTGCTTGTCTCCAAGCGGCAGCTGCAGCTGTAGTTCTCCTAGAAGAAGGTTACAAGTTAACTGGAGGTAACAAAATCAAAGTGTATACCCCACCTTGATTTAAAGAGTACCCTAAGTACAAGAGCATGTCAGTGGATTTCAGACAGTAGACTTTTAAAGTATGAACTGATTTCAAACAACAGTGAAAATATAGAATGAGCTACAACAAGAATTCAGGACCCTGAGCAGTTCTTCTATGGAGAACCAAAGGAATATTGGGAACATCACTGTCTGGAAACTAGAGATCTACGGATAAAAGTCAGAGAGGATCTATTGGAACAACCTTTGTCTGAGGGAGAAATACTTTTTAGAGATGGTTCATCACGAGTAGTTGATGGGAAAAGAGTATCAGGATATGCCACAGTAGATGGACATACAATGACAGTTGTGGAAAAAGGAAAGCTTCCTGTGAATTGCTCTGCACTGTGGTGTGAGATTGATGCACTATTAAAAGCACTGAAATGGTTGGACAAAAAGAGTGGCACTATATTCACTGATTCCAAATATGCTTATGGGGTAGTAGGTACCTTCAGGAAAATCTGGGCGAAGAGAGAATTTGTTAACTCAAAAGGAAAAACCTTAATTCATGAAGGCCTCAGAAGAGCAGTGCTAGAAGCTTTGAAAGGGCCTAAAGGAAAAGCAGTAGTACACTCAAAAGGACACCATAGAGGTCATACTAGAGAAATCAAGGGGAACAGCTTGGCAGATCTAACTGCAAAGAGGGCAGAACTGGAGAATTCAGAAAAGATCCTCAAATTAAATGAAATAGGAGATGAGAACGAGGAAGATGGAGGAAAGGAGGAGATCCTTCTATTTAATGAAAAAGAACAAGAAGACTTACTAAAACACGGTGCAGAAAAAATGAAAAAGGAGGATGCCAGAGGGTAGACAAGTATTAAACAAAGCATTAACTAGGAAGATATTAGAGGACCCACATGTCTCAACCCATTGAGGCACTCAAGCTTTGTGTGATCATCTTAGGAGAACTTATGTATGCATTGAGGTGTGGGAAATTGCCAAACTAATAACCAGAGAATGTATGATATGCCAGAAGATCAATAGAAAAGTAAGGAGAAAATTACCTCCAGGGGGAAGAGAGTTAGCAAAAAGATCATTTCAATGTATACAAACAGACTTGACAGAATTACCACAGGTCCAGAGCTATAAGTATTTCCTAGTAATAACAGACCATCTAACTTATGGGGTGGAGGCATAGCCAACAAGGAAAGCAACTGCAGAGACTGTAAGCAAAATTTTATTAGAATAAATCCTACCCGGATATGGAATAATTCATACTATTGACTCTGATAGAGGTCCTCATTTTACAGCTACCATATTACAACAACTAATGAATGCCCTCAATACCATCTGGAAATTTCATACCCCATGGAGACCCCAAAGTTCTGGGAGGCTAGAAAGAATGAATCAGACTCTCAAGAGAACTCTTCCAAAATTAACAGAGGAAACAATGATGAATTGCTTGAAATGTCTCCCTCTGGCACTAATGAGAGTAAGGCCTAAAGCAAGGGCAGATATAGGAATTTCACCTTATGGTATGATGGTTGTTTTACATTCCTAACTACTTCAGGAAATACTGGAACATACGAAGAAGGAGAAAGGGCTGTGAGAAAATATAGAAAGACTATAACCTGCACTTCAGAAGAATTAAGAAATGAGGGATATCTTCCTCAAACTACTCCCATTGATTTCAAAATCCACCAATTCCAACCTGGTGATTGGGTATTAACCAAGACCTGGAGAGAACAACCGTTATTCCCAAAGTGGGAAGGTCCATTCTGAGTTTTACTGATCACAGAAACAGCTATTGGAACACAGCAAGGAGGATGGGCACATGTCACCCGAGTGAAAGGGC
Source organism: Haemorhous mexicanus (assembly GCF_027477595.1). Lineage (NCBI taxonomy): Eukaryota > Metazoa > Chordata > Aves > Passeriformes > Fringillidae > Haemorhous > Haemorhous mexicanus. The sequence goes on from NC_082381.1 coordinate 9,317,268, forward strand.
CAGTTTCAGCACCCGAGGGACTCTCCCCGACCTCAGCTAAGTAACACTAAGCTGATTCCAAGGAAGAAGACATCAGAAACACCATGAGAAGACACAGAAGTTATGAGGTTTAATGGAACTTTGTTAGATTTATTGTTAAATACCTAATTGAAAGTTTGTATTTTTTTCCCTCTATTTAGGGGGGGTGAAATTCTATGAGTTGTCAAAGAAGTGTTTTAATCTCTGGTATTTTTTAATACGGATCCTGAGATTCAGGAAAAGATGGAGCATTCTCCCATGCATCTAACAATCTGGCCCTAAAAGACAGAAGAAACAGGTTGATACAAAAGGGAAGGTAAACTCCTGCAGCAGGAACTGGGAAGAATCACCCAGAAATAAAAAAGGAAAGTGGGGGGCAAGACCGGATCAGGTTATATTCTTACCACAGATTCGCTGATCCTCTGTGGAGGGGAGACATGGCTGGGAGAGGAGCCTGTACCAGACTCTCACTGCTCTGGGAGAAATGCCACCATCCTCTGTATGCAGGAGATTCTTGGACTGTTGTTTTTAGAACCCACACGTATCTGAGCTCCCCAATTGTATCAACTTTTTGTCGTTAACAGCTTGTATAGAAGACTGAAAAACGTATTGGCTATACGAAAATAGAGGGAATTTCAAACAGAAGGTAATGAGGGAAGGTCCTATGAAAGAAAAATGGATCTGTACAGAAAGGAGACTGAATGAAGGAAAGGTGAGACATGGGGTTTATGAACCAGGTTTATTGAAAGAAAGCTGCTACTACGAGAACATGGAGTAGAAACAGCCCAGAACTCCGAGATTGCCAAGTCAGCCACTGAGATATATAAGCAGAAATTGAGACAACTATACACCACTGAAGAAGAAACTAATTAAGATACTGTCAAATATGTTGATGCAGGCTAAAGCCTGATCAAAGTTTTAGAGGGGGGAGTTGTTATAAATGGGTTCAATTTGTGCTGAATTGGGGCTGGGTTGGGAATTGTTGTTTTGGGGTGAGTTGATGGGTGTTTGTTGTGGCTCCTGGGGAGGGGAGGTCCAGGCTTTGGTGGGGGCGATGGTCAAAGGGGTTGATTGGACAGGGGATGTGACCAATCATTCGATGCCTCGAGAAAATGATTGGTCCAGAATTAATATCCATAAGGACTAAAGAGATTACCCGAAAAACGACCAATCAATGTATGGATACAAAAGCCACCAATCCTGGACCAGAGAGGGGTTATAAAATGAGGGTTTTGGTTGGGTTCGGGGTTTTTCCTCTCTGTCTGAAGGGGCCTACATTTTGGGGGAGAACCCAGCACGTTTGGGTCACTTTCTAATCTTTGCATTGTTGCATGGGAGTTTGGGCTTATCTCAAACTCCCCGTCCTCTGTTGTTTGTTTTAATAAACGAGAGGCTTTTACCGTCTCAAAATCTGGCCTCGTTCAAATGCATAACAGGGCCCTTGGCATGTAAATCTCTCGTAAAGAGTCAGATTTTTTGCAGGGGTGTCTTTTCTTCAGTGGTCCCCAAAGATGATCGTGAGGAGGATGGTGGATATTTTCACACAGACTCTAAAACACCCTGTGCTCCTTTCCGTCATTGAGGCCCCTTGCACTTGGCAGAGTGGCGTGGGGAGGGAGAACGCTGTGAAGAGCAGCTTTGGCATCTGCCTGGGCCTGAGGAGACCAAGGCAAGCAGCAGCGGCAGGGTGTGATTGCCTCCTTTGAACACAGGACAGAGCCGGATCATCTCTTTCCAGCCGAGAACCCCAAACGCCTCTCAGAGAGCTGGGATATCAAAGGCCTTTATGCACACATTAATGCCATCTTGCCTCTTTTGTGTATTTGAACTCTTGGCAAGATGTGTTTGCCTCTCGCTTGCTGGAAGCTGCTCTGCTCCAGGGCCAGCACCCAGCTGGGCTGTGCGGGCTGATCAACCAGGGAGAGCCCTTCCCTGAGCACTTGGCCAGGCTTGGTGAGTCCAGGGCTACGTCAGACACTCGGGCCATTGGATTCCATCCAACCGGGGACACCTTGGCTGGGGAGGTGGCAGCATGGCCAAGAGCCCTTTGTGACATGCAGCAGCACTGTCACTAAGGAACCAAGTTGGACAGGGTGTCGGAGCAGCCCTTTGTGACACGCGCTGACATAGGTGCTGCCAGCGCCGTGGCCACGCCAGAGCGCTCGGTGCTCGCGACGGGAGAGGACGGGACAGAGCCGTGCTGTGAGGAGACCCCACACAGCCAGCTCGTTCCTTACCGACCCGGAGCATTTCCGAGGTGTTCCTACTGCGGCTGGCCTCACAGCCAGACCTCAGAACTCGGTGAGTTGGAGCATTCCGAGGCAACTCCCATCCCTGCGGACAGTGCGCTCGTGTCCGGGCCCTGGGACTTGGTGACCTCCATCTTTCACCAGGAGCCTCCTGTCATTGTGGCAGGAGCTCTCCAGAACAGGGCACAGGACTTGCTCTCCGGCTGTATTCCCGAAGCTCCTGTGTCGCAGGGGCCTGCAAAGCAGGACTGCGGCACTCGCTGACTCAGACCTTTGACGGGGCATCTGTCTCGAAGGTGCCCTCGAGGTCAGAGAGCGGGATGGCGGGCAGAGTGCTCCGCATCCTCAAGGGGCTTCGGGGGAAAAATGGCCCTGCAGCTGCCCCAGCGCAGCAGAAGCCTGCAGAGCCAGAGCAGTTTCAGCCACTGCAGGACGGTGAGTGGCAGAGCTGGGCCGCAGGGCAGGTGCCTGCAGCCGGCCTGGCCCCATCCCATCCCATGCCATCCCATCCCATCCCATCCCATCCCATCCCATCCCATCCCATGCCATCCCTTCCCATCCCATCCCATCCCATCCCTTCCCATGCCATCCCATCCCATCCCATCCCATCCCATCCCATCCCATCCCATCCCATCCCATCCCATCCCATCCCATCCCATCCCATCCCATCCCATCCCATCCCATCCCATCCCATCCCATCCCATCCCATCCCATCCCTGTGGATGCGGCCACAAAAAGGAAGGGACAGGGGCTGAGGCTGCCACCCCAGTTGCTGTGCTCAATCCCTTTGGGCAAGCAAGGCGCTGTCCCTGCCTGGGGAGCTCAGGGCTGGGCTGTGTTCTCCGGCCTCTCCCGTGGCTCCTCATCTCTTACTGCGCTCTTTGCCAGATGCAGCCAAGGACCGGACTCAAGAGCAGGAGCCCGCCCATGGCTGCTTCCGCAGAGCAGTGCAGGTACCTGTGGCCGTCCCCACCTGGGCCAGGCCTGCTGGCAGTGCTTGGCCATGCCCCGTGCTTGGAGCAGACCATGGAACGTCCCTCTCTTCCCGCCCTTCCTTCTGCTGCAGGCACTGCGGAGGCTCCTGCGCCTTCGGTGCAGAAAGACCGGTGGCACCGCCACCGAAGGCAGGGCCCAGCCCGACTCCGGGCCCGGCCAGCTGCAGGCAGAGGCTGTTGCCAGCTCAGAGGACGCTGTGCTGGCAGCAGCCTCTGAGCAGGCCACGGCCAAGGGCAGGGTGGAGGCTGACATGGTCCTGACGGAGGGCATGGCCGCCACAGCCTGCCAGGCTCAGGGCCTCATAGTCACCGAGGCAATGCCCACGCTGACCGGGACTCCTGCACCTGCTCTGGAGTTCTTCCAGCAGGGCTCTGCTTCTCCACAGCAGGTAAGCAGCCTGGGGCCAGGGCTGAAGGCCTCCCAGCATCACGTGGCCCCTCAAGCTATGTCTGCTAGGACCCCTCAGCCTTGGAGGCTATTCCTGTGGGATGGGAGGGCAAGCACTTCTTGGGGGAAGCTGGCCATGTTGCTCCTTCAGACAGCACTCCCAGTCTTCCCCATGCCACCTCCTCCAGGTGCTAGCCACGGTCGGCGACCTTCTGCAGAGGCTCGCCTCCAGCACCAGCATGGACGCCGGGCTACAGATGGCGATTCTGAGCCTGGCTGAGCAACACCCTGCCCATGTGGTGATGAGCCTCCTATGCTGTGCCCCAGTGTGTGACAGGTACAAGGCACAGCTGCCTCGAGGTCTTGGTGCTCAGCGGCCCGTAGAGTCCCTGGCCCTGTACAGCCTGTCCCGCGGGGTCTGCCAGACAGGCGGAGAGCTGCGGGAGCCCCAGGCCCCTCTCTTTCCTGAGTCTGCAGCCATGCTCCCTCCCAGCTCTGCAGGAAACTGGGGCTCTGTCACCCGGCCCCAGCACGGGGCACGGTGCTGACACACAGCTCTGCTCCCACAGTGTCACCGCGCTGATGTGGAGAGCCATCGGCACATCAGAGGTGGCCGTGGAGGAAGTGCTTCCCGTGCTGGTCTGTGCCATCGAGGAGCAGCCAGCGTACGGCAGCTTCTACTGCCGCGGGGACAACGAGGCCATCTTTGCCCTGGCTGTGAGTTTCTGGAGCTGGCCTTTGCTGGCCCTCCAGGTCGCTTCTGCAGCAGCTCTCCACGCTCTCGCCAGCCTGCAGCTCCCTGCCTGGGCTGAAAGCCGGCCTAGGGGCAGGCTCAGGGGCAGCAGGACGACTGCTCTCCCTGCGTCTACCCTCAGGCCCTGCCTCACAGACACCCTGGCACTGAGCGCTGCCTCGGGCTGCTTTGTCTCTTGCAGGCAACTCTGGTGCTCTGGAAGATTGCCCCCATGTCCGAGTGGCATTTTGCCATTCTCCTTCATTCTCCCCAACTCTTGGTGGCTCTGCTCTGGCAAATTGTCACCAGCACAGAGCGGATGCCAGGGGAGGTTGGGTACCGGAGCTTCTGGAGAGCGTGCCGGGAGGAACACGGCCTTCCCAGCCAGCCCAGCAGGTGCCAGTCGCCCTGTCCTTCCCACGCCCTCGTGGCCAGGGCCAGCGCTCCCAGAGTGACCTGGCCTTTGCTCCACACACAGGATTGCAGCGCAGACCATGAAGGCTCTGCTCTCCACACTGGGCTTCAACAAGAAGCTGGTGGCACTGGAGAACAAGCAGGTCTGGGAGAAGCTGCTCTGTGCCGACACCCAGTACGATGCAGCGGCTATGCTGGCCAGGTCAGATCTCCTACTTCTGCCACCACCAACAGCATTTGTGCCCTGTGCCTGCAGTGCCCCACACAGTCCCTGGGCTTTTAAGCGAGAGGGCCCTGTCAGCTAGGGAAGGCCAAGCAGTCTGGAAAAGGCTGGGAGAGGAGGAAGCACAGGAGCTGCTACATTCCAAAGGGGCCCATGTGCCCTTGCAGAGTTCTGGGGAAAGATCAGACCTCTGCGAGTCCCTCCCGGGACAGGTGTGCTCGTTGGCTGAGGGCCTTGGTGCCTTTTTCCCCTACCAGGGAGATGCGCTGTGCCTTGACCCCCTTGTGTCCCTTCATGGCCTCGCACCTGCTCAGCCTGCTGGTCGAGAAGCAGCCACGCTGGCATCTGCCTGCCCTGGCCTTCTTTGTGGAGGTGAGCCTGATGGCCAGCGCTGCCTGCCTGAGCTGCCTCCCAGCTCTAGGGCCTCTCGTAGCCGCAGCCGCCTGGGACGCTGCCCGCGCCCGCTGCTGCTGCTGCCTGGGCCCGGCCCTGTGCGGCTGCGGGCTCGTGCCGGCCGGCTCCCCTGACGCTGCCCTGCTGTGCCTTTCAGCTCCTGGAGTGCCTGGACTTGAGCACATACGGTCCCAGTGCCCTGCTGCTGCTATCCAGGCTCCTGCCCAGCCAGTGCAGGGCCAGGCTGCGCCTGGCGCTCAGAGGCCTCGTGGTGCTCAGCCAGGAGCCCTCGCTGGTGAGAAGGGGGCACCGGCTGAAGCCCCGCTGGCAGCGTGGGGCTGGACATTGCCCACCTCTGGCCTTGGCCGGACTTTGGCAGCAGAGGCTGCTGCTCCCAGCTCTCCTGCCTCCCGCTTCCACTGCCCCAGTGGCCCAACCAGCTGTGGGTGCTGCGGCCCTTCATGGCTTCACAGCACGGCCTCGTCTTGCACACAGGACGGAGGAATACGCGGCCTGTATCCACACCTGGTGGAGCTGCTGGCTGACGCAGACGCAGAGATGGTCTGCATGAGCCTCTGTGTGCTCACGCACGTGCTCCAGGACAAAGACCTCATGCTACCCAGCGTCACCGCCCTGAAGCTGGCTGAGCCACTCCTGCCACACTTTGAGAGCGTAAGTCTCTGTGCCCCCGCCAAGGGCACTGGACGCTGCCTGGAAACTTGGTGCTCTCTGCAGTTTTGGGCCTTTGCCCCAATGGGCCTGGAGTAGTTGGTGCTTAGGTCTTTTCCTTTCCTTCCAGGACAACAGGCACGTGCAGCTGCTCTCCATTCAGCTCTTCTGCCAGGTGATGGAGCTGGTAGTGGAAGAGGGGGAAAATCCTCTCACGACAAGCGTCAGCCAGAGCCTGCTGCCTCTATTCTTGCACTGGCACGATGAGAACTTGCACGTGGCTGAGGTGAGGTTTTGTGCAATGCTGCCACAAACCTTGCAAGGGGCTTTGGCCGCCTCCTCCCTGGCGCGTCATAGGCTCCAGCCTGCCCTGGCCATGGCACAGGGCCATGGGTCCCATGTCCCTGGCTCTGGTGCCACCTGCGGGTCTCCGCTGCTCTCCAGGCCTCTGGCAAAGCCCTGCTTTGTGCAGCACGCTTACTGAGGAGGAGGGACCTCGAGGAGCATCTGAGGAAGGAGCAGAGGATGAAGTTCGCCGAGCGCCTGGTAAGGACAGCCCGGCAGTCAGAGCCCTACCCCGGGTGCTCACTGCGAGGGGGCTGCCAGAAGCGGCCCTGCCCGGAGCCGCGCCCGGGCCGGCCACCCTGCACTCCCCACCCTGCTTCCTGCCCCGGGCCGTGCGGGCCGGCTCGGCCGGTGCTGGGCTCAGAGAGTGCCCAGCTGAGGGGCAGAGCCCGTGCCAAGCATTCCCTGCCGGCGCTCCCCACAGCTGCTGCAGGACGAGAGCCGAGCGGCCGAGCACCTGCGCTGGGCGCTGCCGTACCTGCAGAGCCCACAGAGGTCCGTGCGACGGGCGGCCGTCAGGATCATCGGTGAGCCACCAGCCCGGCGCCCCTCCCTGCCCCTGGCCCAGCCCCTGTCCGGGCAGTGGGAGCCACGCCCGGGACGCTGGAGCCGCGCCCGCCCTCGGTGCTGCCGCCGCCCTCCCGCAGCCATGCCCTGGGGCGGCAGCAGGCGGCAGGGGCCGGCAAGAGTCCTGCCCGGCCAGGAGGGCGTGTGGCCACAGGGCTGGCAGCGCCCGTGTCGGGCAGCTGTGCCGCCTGGGGCCGCCACGGGGGCTCTGTCTTGCCAGGGCTGGCCGGAGTGCTCATGACCGGGCAGAAGGAGGAGCTCCAGGTCCTCACTGAGGGTGAGTCAGGGCAGCCGCGTGGCAGCGAGGACCGCCGTGGGCAGCTGCACGTCCCGGCCTCGGAGCTGCGCAGCATCCGTGGTCTGCACCGTCCGGCCGAAGCCCTTGTCCTCCCGCTCACTCCTGGCCGTGGCAAGAGCCGGCTGCGATGGCTCTGCCAGGAGGCTTTCCTTAGATTCCCACAATGTGGCCTCTGACTGTGCCTCTGTTCCTCTCTCTCCCAGCTCTTCAAACCCTGAAAGAAGATGAGAGCCCGTCGTGCACCAGCGTATTGATACAGCTGACGTTCGAAAGAAGATTTGCAGCACTTCGTTCGTCTGCTGGATCAGTTGCACCATCATCCTTTGGAGATTTCCAGTTCCCACTGAAGATGGGAGCACCTGAGGAGCACGATGGACCAGCTGGAGCTCCAGGCTCAGCTCTTGCTGCTCAGAGCTGAGCCTGTGGGAAGCTCCAGGAGCTCCTGCCATCTCTCTCCCTGTTGGCACCTCCTTCCCTACAGCCCTCCAGCCAAGCCCATCGCCTTTTTTGTCTCTCGGCTCACCCCTTTCCTTCACTTTCCACTTATAAACAGTTTGGGTTTTTCCAAAACCCTTTAGGTGGGAGCACCTACAGAGTAGAATGCACCAGCTGGAGCTCCAGGCACAGCTCTAGCTGCTCAGAGCTGAGCCTGTCAGCAGCTCCAGGAGCTCCTGCCATCTCTCTCCCTCTTGGCAGCTCCCTCCCTGCAGCCCTCAGGCCCTGCCCATCCACTCTTTACCTCCCAGCTCACCCCTTCCCTTTGCTTTCCCTTAATAAACACTTTGAGTATTGCACTTGACTCACGTCTCCGTGGAGCTTAAGCGGCGCAAAACCTGAGCCCGGGGACACGCAGGGCCCTGCTGCCCCTCTCCTCCACGCTGCCTTCTGTGCACCGACAGAGAGGAACAAGGGCACCTCAGGCTGCAAAGGTCCCTGTCCTGCTGCTACAGCTGAACAGTGCCGTGCAGTTAAAGGTCGTGCTGAGCACGCTGAAGGGGACAAGGAGCCTGGGCTGTAGAAGAGCCAGCTTGAGGATGCTCTGAAGCCAGCCCTGAGGGTTTCCATGGCAAGCATCCACCGAGGGCAAAGGAGCTTGCAATGCCGGAAGGTTTCACAAAGAGCTTCCTGAAAGCACAGCAATGCTCCATCCCTACACAGGGACAGGAAGAGGGCAGAAGCAGACACCAGCATGGCCTAGCAGTGAGCTTTGGGTGGGCCTAAAAGCAAACAGAGCAGCAGCAGCAGGGAGGGGCTGAGACTCAGAGGCGGGGCCGTCCCTGTGGCCGCAGCCCTGTCAGGCAGTGCCTGCACGCTGGGTGTGGCTCTGCTCTCCCCACAAGCGAGGAACCGCAGCCCCTGCCTCAGAACCAGTCAGAAACCCAGCCAAGCAAGACCAGAGGCAGGGGACCCTTCCCATCTCTCTGGGCCATGGCTGCAAAGCCTGGGCTGTGCTGAGCCCAGAGCCGGCCAGCTTGTGCTCTGCTGTGCCAAGAGTGTTCTGGGCGGGCAGGAGAAGGGCTGCGTGCACAGTGGGGAAGGGGCTGACCAGAGCCTCCTGTGGGAACTGAACTCTGCTCCCGGGCTGGGAACAGCCTGGTTTTGCTGCCCTGAGCGTGGGCAGGAGCTCAGGCATGTAGAACATTAATAATTTACGTTAGAGTGGGCAAAATGTAATGAGTCTATAGAAAGAATTTTTTGGAGTGACAGAACTTTAGACAATTCCCTCTGATCTGATTTTTTACTAATAGGGGTTTTAAAGCACTCTTTCTAAAATTACAAATGGTTTGGTTTATTTATTGATTTTTTTTGTGTTCTTGGGTTTGACATGAATATGCAACCAGTTATGTAAAGACATTGTTTACAAACAGCCAGTAGCTTTCAAGAGTAATTTAAAATATAAAATAATATAGATACAATAGGGAGACATCTTTAATGAGGAACCCCTAGATTTACTTGGAAGAGAAAATAGTATTCTAATACTAGTTTTATTTTTAAAAGTCCAATTTAACATGCAAAAAAGAGAAGTGCAAGTCTCTGAAGTGTGTGCTTTTTTGAGTTTTAGAGGTTTATTCACTGCTACGGTGATCTATGTCTCCTTTATGTATATTTCTAATTTCTTCTAGGAAATTAAAACTATCAAAAGTTGCTCAGAGTCTCTTGAGGTTTTCTTTTGGTTTAAGGCTTTTAAGCAATAGTTTTAAACTGGTAATACGCATATGTAACAGAGGTGCAATGATTTGAAGGAGGAAAATATATCACAAAATAAGAACTTTTATAAAATTATCATTTCTTTCCTTATCCCTAAAAAGGAAGAGTCTGCAGCCATTTCTGGCAGTATTTCATGCCATTTGAAGCAGACAGAATTTTATTAGGGGAAGGAGGAGCTGGGAGAGCATTCTCAGGTAGATTATTACTTTTTTTTGCTGTAAGCTCAGATGTTCTTCGTCAAAAAGGAGAAATACCTGACAGAAATACCCGAGAACCTCCATGTATTGGGACCCCAGGAAAAGTAATCCAGAATAGTAAACATCTGATCTTACAATTATCTCATTTTCTAGTTGCAACTTCTATTTCTCCTTTGATTTTGGCAGGGTGTTTTTTTGTTGTTTGGTTTTGGAATTTTATTTTAGTTAGTTTTTCTGCTTATTTTTGTGGTTTTGGGTTTTTTTGGGTTTTGGGTTTTTGGGGGTTTGGGTTGTTTTTTTCTTTTCTTTGGTGGTTTTTTTATGTTTTGGTCTTGGGTTTTCTGGCTTTTTGTTTGTTGTTTTGTTTGGGGGTTTTTGGTGGTTGGTTTGGTTTTTGGGGGCTTTGGGGGTTTTTTGGTTAAATAACCTCTCACTTCTGTTTCATTGACAGAAGTTTATTTTAGAACATTGGAATAACACAGGAGTCATTTCACAGAACTGCAGAATCAGAGAATGTGTGTTGTTAGAAGTTTCAATGGAGAAACTTCACAGGTGGAATTTTTGTGTCAAAACCTTTGTCTGGATTCTAGAACAGACTTAGTGTAACAAAGGCAGAGGAGTGTAAAATCAAAATTACGTCTGAAAGTATCAACACAAACGCTGCAGATCTTGATCTTCCTATCAGTTTGATCCCCTCAAGGACCCTCTGTATGCCTCAACAGTCCTCACAAGTTCTTCAACTGTCGAATCAGCTGTACCCAAAAGAAATCTGGAAGTTCCAGAGATTTCTAGATGAAGCAGAGAAATAAAACTGTAGCCAGATCAAGGCGTCCATGGTTTGTTGAAAATTAGACAGAAGAAAAAGCTAATTTATTTTCCCAGTGACACTACTAGGTACCATTCTTTCAAAAAAATCTGTGGTTATGAAAAAAAAAAAAAAAACTGATGAAAGAACCAAGCTATGGATCCTTAGGAAAGAACCACAACAGATCAAAACCAAAAACAAACAAAAAAAAAGCCGCACAAAAAAAACCACAGAAAGACCCAGGATTTTTTGACAACTGATTTCACAGTTTTATGTAACATTATTTCAGAACTACTATAAATATGAATGATTTACCAGTTTCTTTAAGCTGAATTTGGAGATTCTATTTTACAATTCTATTAGGATAGGTTCAAAAACTCTCTGAGTGATTTTCAAATTAAACCTAGTCCTAATTTCTTTGTCAATATATTTATTAATCACACAAATTTGTGCCTGTATAAACACGATATGTATTTAGATGTCGAAAATTCTTGACAAATCCAAAAGGTTTTAAAGCACACCTACAGCACATTCCAGGCCAGGCATAAATTCTCCACCTACAACTGCATCTGTGTAAAGGAAAACATCTGCAACCATTCCTATGGAAGTCTTTCCTGAAAAAATGGTATATAGGAAAATAGGAATATGGTACAAAGACTGCCTTTGAAACAGTGTTTTTACAATTATTTTGTAGATGTTTTATCCCATTTATCAATTTCCATTATTTGAAATATTATATATTTCTGCATGGTCTAGGAAGAACAAGAATTTCAGCTTTAAGTTCCAGCTCTCTAGATGAATATATAGATATTTCTCCTCCAGTTCCAAAATATTTCTTAGATCAGTCCACAGCAGTATGGGAGACAGTGCCCCACATTCAAACTGCAAAACAATTTTTAAGGCAGTGGATCTCTGAGGTGGAGTTCAGTACCAGAACCACAGCACAGTCCAACTGGAATAGCAGTTTCTGAAAGGAAAACAGAGATTAAAATGTATGGACACATAAAGTCCTGGCCATCTACACATCTTTGTACTGGCCTTGCTCATACTAAAATGAACCTGTCTAGAGTCAGGTTATACAAATATTACTCACGGCCTACTTGCACCCCTGTGAGAGTCTGTCCGAAATAGCTTCAACCTGCCTCACAACTGTCATTGAGAGACCGCTCAGAAGACCCCTTTGTCCCATTCCTAGCCACAGTGGAAAGTTACCTGCCAAGCCAGGAGGCTTCATGACCTGAAAGCGTTGCTAAGTCGTTGTTTCCACAGGTGCAGTCTCCTGCACGCTGCACCGAGCTCAGTGAGAAGAGGGGACATTGTGCCCTCCTCCCAACAACAGCCTTGGAAATTGTCCCACCTCTTGGCCTGGCTGGACTTTCCCTGAGCTTTTGGGTGGTCCCCCACAGAAGACTCCTCTCGTTACAACCACCGTGACAGACAAGCTGAGATGACAGAAACCTCTCCACCAGAGAAGAGCCCAAGAAATCCCCATGTGAGAAAGGCCTCCCTCACACTTTCCAAGGACTGGGACTGGAGCCCCCAGCCCGGGGAGGTGCACGGGGGGAGGTGAGCTGACCAAAGCAAGATGGATGTTGCAGGTGCGGGCAGCGGACCACGAAGACAATGGCCTTCGTCTGTTGCAAGGTGGATTGTGTGTACCCCTTTTCCAAATACCATTCTTTCTACCAGAAGATACAATAGATTCGGTTTCGAAATAATCCCCTTCCCCCTCATCAAGAAAAGTATAATTAGGGTCCAGAATGGACTGCATCGCTGAGATCTCCCCGGACGTGACCTGGTGAACCTCTTTGGCTGGACACCGAAGGACCTCCACCATTCTCGCGTTTGGGAGCTATGACACCTTTTCCTTATTTTCCTTTTTATTCACTTTTCCCCCTAATTCCTCCCCAACGCATTTTTTGCTGTGGTTGTTTCAATAAAGTCCATTGTGTTGATTAAAGTGCAAACCCCCTTGTACCGTGTTGGTTTTTTGCACCTTGAAATCAATCTAAAGAACCTCTATGAAACCCGTCCACAGAGATGGCTCCTAACAACCCCAAACCACCCAAAACTGTTTTCTTTCTTTCTGTCACCCTCTGGGTAATTTTTTAATCTTCTTCTCCACTCTTCCAAGGCACTTACTACCATAGCAACTGTTCCTCCTGGTAATTTTAGTTTTAGCCTACACAGGTGATTTGGGCCAACAAAAAGGAAATGTGCAGCAGAGGGATTAATGCTGCTGGCTGAAATTCTGCCATCATTAAAATCTATGGGAACTTTGCAATTGATTTCAGCCAGTGTCACCATTAGGCCGGATGTGACATACACACGTGACCAAGCTCCAAGAAGAAAAAAAAGTTTTTATTCTGCATGTTCTTCAGTTTATATACTCTTTACAAAGCGTGACCTTAAGTCATGAACTACATCACATTAACTTCTTCTAGTCATTGGTGCAAAGCAATCAGCGTCAATGTTATTGGCAAAAGTTTTACAGAAATTTAAGAAGGCACATATACACATGTAGTTAGGCTCGAAGTCTAGCTTACAAAAATTCTCATGTATCTTTTCTTATCAGTTTCCATGCTTATGGCCTTGTCTTCTTCCTTGCTATGGATACACTCGAAAATCATCAAGTGTTATTTCTTCTATTAACTCAGCTTTGCTTGCAGGCCAGCTGTCAAGCCCCTGCATAAGGTCACACCACAGATGAGGTTGAACAAAGCTTTGTATGTTTTTAAGTTTTTGAACAGCTCGAATGCAGAACCCGATCCACCAATTTTGAGGCATTTTTCAAATAACACACAGGCCAAGCTGAAAGAAAATCCCCCTGTTTGAATTAGAAACCCAGAGCCCGGACAAATTAAAGGTCCTTTCCGATTAATCCCTTGAGGCAAAGGGTGTGCTTCTGTCCCTACAGGTGCAGGAATTAAGTGGGGCCCAGCCAAAATCGTCAAACCACATCGCACCCCAGGACGTGTTGACGAGTCCAAAACCGAGGGAGCAAGTATGCAGACGTGAGCCGAACAGAGGGATCCCGGGTCACGCCTGACGCTCCTTGTTCATCGCTGGAACCTGCAAACTCCAATTTTCTGTTATTTATAGGTGTGTCAATTTTTGGTTTTGTAGGGCTGATTTTTGGCAAAGGTGCGGTTTTGGTATTGTTGTGTTATAAATCCCCTCTATTGGACTTTCAAGTGTGAAATCTTATTTTAAAATCAAAAAGCAAAATTCTTAGATTGATGGAGGATTTTTGCCAAAACTTAGCACATGAAAAGGATGGAGCGAAATCAAATGATATGCTGGTGTTGGTGGGTTTTAATTGCTTCTTGTAGTGCAGATTGGCCTGTGGAACAACCAAAGACAAATGTTTGGGTGACCTCAGCCAAGGCAGCAGGCTCAGATACCATACGTTTGTCTAATTCAGAACCAGAAAAGCCTTTCTCAACCTGTCTACTCAGTGTGCCAGTAAAGCATGTGCCCCTGATCAAAAAGCAATCTAATGGGGAGCCTGGTGAAATTGGCAATGGGAGCAATCCCATATTGAATTGGAACATTCAAAGAACTTCCCAATGCAGTATCTGAACCCCAAGACTTAGAAATCCTCGGTTCTTTAACAATGGATTTTTGCTTTACATTTATAGCTAATGATCTGTGAGAAGGTGATCCTCCAGAGTAGTATGTTACTCCCCATAATTTTGCATACAGAAATTTAAAATTTTGCTGTAATTATTCCATCAGTTGGGATGTGCTTTCTGAGGCTGATCAATATCCACGACAGTTGCCAAAAGGATATTGGTTCATCTGTGGAGTTAGGTCTTGGCAGGGCATTCCATCACGCCTTGAAGGTGGCCCATGTAGCACCGCGATGCTCACTGTGGTAGCACCTACTGCTAAAGCAGTCATGAAGAAGAAACGTAGGGGAACAAGATTTGCTCATCATGATGATGAAAACGGTAAGAGTGATTTCATGCCTTGGAAAGATGCCAAAAGGGTTTCAGCAGGTTTCTTTTTACCCCAGCTGGCATCAGCAATGGCACTGATCAGGTTGGATGTTGGCTGAGTATACAGACTAATGCCACATCCACTGCAAACAGTGATATGTTAACCAATGTTCACAGTGTTAGACACGCTACCCTTGAAAATAGAGCAGCAATTGATTTTCCTTTACTGGCACAAGGACATGGTTGTGAGGAGTTTGAAGGATTGTGCTGTATGAACCTGTCTGATATTCTGAATCCATCCACAGAAGCATACAAAAGCTGAAAGATTGGACAGCTCCAATTCAAGAAGATGGTGGCTCCTGGTTAGATGATTTGTTCCAAGAATGGAGCTTTGCACCTTGGCTAAGGGAACTTTGTAAGATAGCTCTCTAGGCATTGGGTGTTCTGGTGGTTATATTAGTAGCAATACCCTGCATGCTCCAGTGTGTGCGACAAACGATGGACAAAACTATCAAAGAAGATTTTATCAAACAAGAGAGGTAGGAAACGGATTGAAAGAGAGTTCTTGAAATCTTACCGAGATGGTGGCTGAAGGTATAGACTTGAAGGAAGGTTTTGAATTAAGACCTTGGAACTGAAAAGACTTTTTCGAACAATGACTTGTAATTATGGTCAGGCAGGATTTCTGCCCTTTGAACTGACTGTAATTTTTCGAACAATGACTTGTAATTATGGTCAGGCAGGATTTCTGCCCTTTGAATTGACTGGCCTTTCACAGCACTAAACTGCCGTGTTGTAATATAGCAATGCTTAGTGCAAGCTAAAGGTGTTTTCAGTAGGTAATAGGCAGAAACATTAGAGCAAGGCAACGAAATGCAAGGTGGTAATAATTGACACGGTTCCAAATGTTTCTTTTTGGGTGAGCCGAGAGGGGGAATTGTGGGAATCAACAAAATCAGATGGTTTTGGGAAAGCTGCTAAAGACAGGCCTCAGAGACAACAGAACTGTGATTAGAGCTAAGCAGTAGCCATGAGAGAGGTCAGCAGAAAAATTATAAAAAGAGTAGAAAAGCAGGGACAATAGAACAGTGGTCTGTGTATTAACGCTTGACTAGGATAACTCCCTAAGCTGCAGAAAAGTTTATGTAGGAAGATATTGGGAAGTTTGAAGCCTTATAATGGAGCTCTGTGCATTGTCTTTTAAGGCTTACAAGCAGGTATTGTATGTGAAAGAAGAAGGCATTGTTTTAACTGAGGGTACGTGTGCTTCCAGCGGTTGGATAGAACCACTGTCAATATGCTTCTGCTTTGTGTGATTGGTCAACAAGCTTATAAAGTAAGTTGCAACATTACATTCTTGATCTGCTGCCTGGGATGTGAGCTGATGGCATCTTCCCATTGTCATACCAAGGTAATGAGACTGAAGCTGAAAAATAAAACAGCTCAAGTAACATTGCAAAGAAGCCCCGTCCCGTTTCTGATTCATAAATAAACCCCCGACAGGACAGTGTGCTGGAAAAAGTGCCAGCAGGAAGAGAAACTGAAAGGAAGCTTGGAAGAAAATACCTCCTAGTAGTCTTTTAGGTGACCTTTTAATATATTGGGATACTAATGAGGGAATGAAGGATCTAGATAAAATAGAAATGATAAGATACCCTACAGAAATATGGCCTAAAGAGAGTATTGCTGAAGGGCTTGTTTATTAGCCCTGGTACAAGACCAAAGGAAGATGGCTATGTACAGCTTGAAACAGATATGTTAATACCTGAGTAGAACCTTGAGAGGAAGAGATTAGGTATGCTAAATTTGGTTAGAAAGGGAGAAACAGGAAGAGGAAAGAAAAGTATATCAAGTATCCAGGGAAGAAGAAAAAGAAGAAGCTAAGCTACCAGAAAGGAGGTGGGATCCTTTAGACCATCTTGCCTCGCCTCCCCCTCCTGATCCCTTAGATTACCTCCCGTTACCTCCTCCTCCACCTCCTCCCATAGACCACCTTCCTCCTCCCCCTCCAACCTTGTACCCCTCGGTACCCTCTCACAAGGTGGATGCCATTTCAGTATCTACTCCCACAGGAGTTTTAAAATCACCTCAACCTTTTCATTCAAGCTGTCCTGCTCCCGACATCCCCTCTTCTGTATCACCTCCCCTCCCAAACATACCAGAACCTGCCCATTCTAGTAGTCCTTCCGTTTCACAGACTCCCTCCAGTTCCGTCAAGTACCCAGACACCGGTCTCTAGTACCGCTCAGAGTATCCATACCCCAGTCTTGGCTCCCAAAACTTTCCAAAATACACCTCTTTACTTTTCCCCCATACTTCAACCCATAAGCCAAAGTGCCTCTTCCCCTATTCTTATTACTGGAACATCACAGAACATTTCTTTTCATTTGTCCCCCATACTCCTACATACTGAGAGCCCAAACCAGGAGGAAAGCGAACAAAAGGTCAGGGAATGCAAAGGGCCTGTTGTTGTAAGAATCTAGAGGAAAAGAAGTTAATTGAACCAGATGAGCATGTAGCAAGCCACTAATATAATACAAGGTTCCAAGCAAAGAAAATTCCAGATGAAGGTGGGAGGACTGAAAAATTGTTTCCTCAAAGGGAAGAGCCTATGGGGCGAGCCAGAGGCGGTATTGGTTTTGTGAATGCCCCATTAACTGCCTCTGAGGTTAGAAATTGGAAGAAAGAAATTAAATCTTTCTTAGAAGATCCCATAGGCATCTCACAGCAACCAGATCAGTTTTTGGGACCCAATATTTACACATGGGAAGAATTGAATTCAATTTTAGAACTATTCTTTTCCTCAGAGGAAATACAAATGATTCGTGCAGCAGGCATGAAAATTTGGGAGAGGGAGAATCGAGGTGGTCCCAGAGGGGAAGAGAAGATGCCTCTCAATCCACCCAACTGGGACCCAAATCAAGAGGAGGGAAGAACAAGTATGAGACAATACAGAACCCCAATTAGAAGAGGGATAAGAGAAGCCGTCCCTAGAACAAATAACGCTAAAGTGGCATTTGACAGCCATCAGAAACAAGATGAGTCACCTAGTGCCTGCTTAGAGAGATTCCAAAGAAATTTTCACTTGTATTCTAGTGTTGATCTCAACAGTCCAGAAGGACAAGTACTAGGCCAAATTCAATTTGCAACAAAAGCCTGGGTAGACATCAGGAGAAAATTAGGAAAGCTGGAGAATTGGCAAGAAAAAGGAAGGAATGAGTTATTACGGGAGGCACAAAAAGTATATTTAAGGAGGGAGGAAGAAAAGACGGGGACAAAAGCAAAATCATGGTAGCAGTGGCTAGGGAAAGTGCAGGGTTCAGAAGCAGTGAATCAACAGGAGCGAGAAAAGGCGAGTACGTAGACCTCGAGGAGGTGAATTCAAAGAACGACCAAGTAGCAAGAAAGAGCCAAATGGAGATAGCAGAACATCTGGGGTGGAAGGAAGACCACCTCGGGCAGATATCATATGTTTTTCTTGTGGAGAAAAGTGACACAGCAGGAGTTTTTGTAGAAAAAGAAGAATAGGTGAAGCCATTGCACAAGAACAGGACACCCTCAGAAGAAGGCCAACAGGAGATGACTATAGGGGTGTCAGGGGCTCTACGTTCTGAGGGATGATATCGGTCATCCAAAGGAGCCTCTGGTAAACTTAGAAATTGGCCCTCAGAGCGAAGAAATTGAATTTCTAGTTGACACTGGGGCAGATGGTTCAAGTGTTTCAAAAATCCCTAAAGGATGCAAACTAAGGAAGAGAAGATGTAAAGTTCGAGGGGCTGAAAACAATCCCTTTGAAGTACCCATCACTGAAGAAGTGTCTATAAAAGGAAGTTTCAGAGAAGGCTGTGCAGACCTGCTCTACTTGCCAGAATTAAATTCTAACCTTCTAGGCTGGGATTTACAGGTGCAAGTAAAGATAGGAGAAGTACCTGAGGGAAAACGTATGGTAGCAAAGATGATTGTTTTGAGGGCAGAAGATGAAAAGGGAATAAATCCAAGGGTGTGGGCAGAAGAGGGAGGTCATGGACTGTTAAACATTCCACCCATAGAAGTTCAAATGAAACCGCACCTTCCTCCAATAAGAATGAAACAATACCCAATTTCTATGGAAGGGAAACAAGGACTGACACCTGTCATTAAAAACCTGATTGAAGAAGGAACTCTGGAACCATGTCTGAACCCACATAACACTCCTATATTACCTATAAAGAAACCAGATGGTACACATGGGTTAGTCCAAGACCTACAAGAAGTCAATAAGCAAACCGTTACCCGATACCAGTGGTAGCCAAGCCATACAACTTGTTCAGTAAAGTACCATCAAAACATGCATGGTTTAGTGTTATAGATCTGAAAGATGCTTTTTGGTCCTGCCCACTTGAAAAAGAAAGTAGAAAATGGTTTGCATTGAATTGGGAGGATGAGGAAACTGGGAGGAAACAACAGCTGCAAGGCACAAGGTTACCTCAGGGATTCACAGAGTCACCAAATTTGTTTGGCCAATCTCTAGCAGAAATCATAAAACAATTTACAGCCGAAGGAAATTCCCAGGTTCTACAGTATGTAGATGATTTGTTAATTTTTGGGGAACCAGAAGAGGAGGTACAAGCAACAAGGGTTAGTCTACTGAACTTCCTGGGGCAAAAAGGGTTAGGAGTATCCAAAAAGAAGTTACAATTTGTTGAACCTGAAGTAAAATATCTGGATCACATAACTGGGAAAGGATACAAGAAATTAGATGCTGATTGAATTCAGGGCACACTATCCTTACCAGCACCTAAAACAAAAATGGAGGTCAGGAAATGACTTGGATTAATTGGATACTGTGAACTATGGATAGATGGACACACAAAATTAGTTACATTCCTAGATAACAAATTGGTTGAAGATGAGCCTATAAATTGGAGCGAAGATGATGAGAAACAGCTGGAAGAATTAAAGGAAAAATGAGCAAATGCCTCAGGGTTAAGTTTACCGGATTTGTATAGACTCTTTGAACTGTTTGTTGACGTAGAAGAAGGACTAGCTTCAGGTGTCGTTGTACAAGAACGGTGTGGAGTGTGGAAGCCCATTGCCTACATCTCAAAATGATGAGAGCCGGCTGTCAGAGGTTGGCCTGCTTGTCTCCAAGCGGCAGCTGCAGCTGTAGTTCTCCTAGAAGAAGGTTACAAGTTAACTGGAGGTAACAAAACCAAAGTGTATCCTCCCCGTGATTTAAAGAGTATCCTGAGTAAAAGAGCATGTCAGTGGATTTCAGACAGTAGACTTTTAAAGTATGAACTGATTTTAAACAACAGTGAAAATATAGAATAAGCTACAACAAGAATTCAGGACCCTGAACAGTTCTTCTATGGAGAACCAAAGGAATAATGGGAACATCACTGTCTGGAAACTAGAGATCTACAGATAAAAGTCAGAGAGGATCTATTGGAACAACCTTAGTCTGAGGGAGAAATACTTTTTAGAGATGGTTCATCACGAGTAGTTGATGGGAAAAGAGTATCAGGATATGCCACAGTAGATGGACATTCAATGACAGTTGTGGAAAAAGGAAAGCTTCCTGTGAATTGCTCTGCACTGTGGTGTGAGATTGATGCACTATTAAAAGCACTGAAATGGTTCGACAAAAAGAGTGGCACTATATTCACTGATTCTAAATATGCTTATGGGGTAGTAGGTACCTTCGGGAAAATCTGGGCAGAGAGAGAATTTGTTAACTCAAAAGGAAAAACCTTAATTCATGAAGGCCTCAGAAGAGCAGTGCTAGAAGCTTTGAAAGGGCCTACAGAAAAAGCAGTAGTACACACAAAAGGACACCATAGAGGTCATACTAGAGAAATCAAGGGGAACAGCTTGGCAGATCTAACTGCAAAGAGGGCAGAACTGGAGAATTCCGAAAAGATCCTCAAACTAAATGAAATAGGAGATGAGAACGAGGAAGATGGAGGAAAGGAGGAGATCCTTCTATTTAATGAAAAAGAACAAGAAGACTTACTAAAACACGGTGCAGAAAAAATGAAAAAGGAGGATGCCAGAGGGTAGACAAGTATTAAACAAAGCATTAACTAGGAAGATATTAGAGGACCCACATGTCTCAACCCATTGAGGCACTCACTCTTTGTGTGATCATCTTAGGAGAACTTATGTATGCATTGGGGTGTGGGAAATTGCCAAACTAATAACCAGAGAATGTTTGATATGCCAGAAGATCAATAGAAAAGTAAGGAGAAAATTACCTCCAGGGGGAAGAGAGTTAGCAAAAAGATCATTTCAATGTATACAAAGAGACTTGACGGAATTACCACAGGTCCAGAGCTATAAGTATTTCCTAGTAATAACAGACCATCTAACTTATTGGGTGGAGGCATAGCCAACAAGGAAAGCAACTGCAGAGACTGTAAGCAAAATTTTATTAGAATAAATCCTACCCGGATATGGAATAATTCATACTATTGACTCTGATAGAGTTCGTCATTTTACAGCTACCATATTACAACAACTAATCAATGCCCTCAATATCATCTGGAAATTTCATATACCATGGAGACCCCAAAGTTCTGGGAGGCTAGAAAGAATGAATCAGACTCTCAAGAGAACTCTTCCAAAATTAACAGAGGAAACAATGATGAATTGCTTGAAATGTCTCCCTCTGGCACTAATGAGAGTAAGGCCTAAAGCAAGGGCAGATATAGGAGTTTCACCTTAGGAAATGATGGTTGTTTCACATTCCTAACTACTTCAGGAAATACTGGAACATACGAAGAAGGAGAAAGGGCTGTGAGAAAATATAGAAAGACTATAACCTGCACTTCAGAAGAATTAAGAAATGAGGGATATCTTCCTCAAACTACTCCCATTGATTTCCAAATCCACCAATTCCAACCTGGTGACTGGGTATTAACCAAGACCTGGAGAGAACAACCGTTATTCCCAAAGTGGGAAGGTCCATTCTGAGTTTTACTGATGACAGAAACAGCTATTGGAACACAGCAAGGAGGATGGGCACATGTCACCCGAGTGAAAGGGCCAGTTTCAGCACCCGAGGGACTCTCTCCGACCTCAGCTAAGTAACACTAAGCTGATTCCAAGGAAGAAGACATCAGAAACACCATGAGAAGACACAGAAGTTATGATGTTTAATGGAACTTTGTTAGATTTATTGTTAAATACCTAATTGAAAGTTTGTATTTTTTTTCCCCTATTTAGGGGGCATTGAAATTCTATGAGTTGTCAAAGAAGTGTTTTAATCTCTGGTATTTTTTAATACGGATCCTGAGATTCAGGAAAAGATAGAGCATTCTCCCATGCATCTAACAATCTGGCCCTAAAAGACAGAAGAAACAGGTTGATACAAAAGGGAAGGTAAACTCCTGCAGCAGGAACTGGGAAGAATCTCCCAGAAATAAACAAGGAAAGTGGGGGGCAAGACCGGATCAGGTTTTATTCTTACCACAGATTCCCTGATCCTCTGTGGAGGGGAGACATGGCTGGGAGAGGAGCCTGTACCAGACTCTCACTGCTCTGGGAGAAATGCCACCATCCTCTGTATGCAGGAGATTCTTGGACTGCTGTCCTTAGAACCCACACGTATCCGAGCTCCCCAATTGTATCAACTTGTTGTTGTTAACAGCTTGTATGTAAGACGGAAAAACGTCTTGGCTATACGAAAAGAGAGGGAATTTCAAACAGAAGGTAATGAGGGAAGGTCCTATGAAAGAGAAATGGATCTGTACAGAAAGGAGACTGAATGAAGGAAAGGTGAGACATGGGGTTTATGAACCAGGTTTATTGAAAGAAAGCTGCTACTACGAGAACATGGAGTAGAAACAGCCCAGAACTCCGAGATTGCCAAGTCAGCCACTGAGATATATAAGCAATACCAGAAATTGAGACAACTATACACCACTGAAGAAGAAACTAGTTAAGATACTGTCGAATATGTTGATGCAGGCTAAAGCCTGATCAAAGTTTTAGATGGGGGGAGTTGTTATAAATGGGTTCAATTTGTGTTGAATTGGGGCTGGGTTGGGAATTGTTGTTTTGGGGTGAGTTGCTGGGTGTTTGTTGTGGCTCCTGGGGAGGGGAGGTCCAGGCTTTGGTGGGGGCGATGGTCGAAGGGGTTGATTGGACAGGGGATGTGACCAATCATTCGATGCCTCGAGAAAATGATTGGTCCAGAATGAATATCCATAAGGACTAATGAGATCACCGGAAAACGATCAATCAATGTATGGATCCAAAAGCCACCAATCCTGGACCAGAGAGGGGTTATAAAATGAGGGTTTTGGTAGGGTTCGGGGTTTTTCCTCTCTGTCTGAAGGGGACTACATTTTGGGGGAGAACCCAGCACGTTTGGGTCACTTTCTAATCTTTGCGTTGTTGCATGGGAGTTTGGGCTTATCTCAAACTCCCAGTCCTCTGTAGTTTGTTTTAATAAACGAGAGGCTTTTACCTTCTCAAAATCTGGCCTCGTTCAAATGCATATGAGGGCCCTTGGCGTGTAAATCTCTCCTAAAGAGTCAGATTTTTTGCAGGGGGTGTCTTTTCTTCAGTGGTCCCCAAAGATGATCGTGAGGAGGATGTTGGATATTTTCGTACAGACTCTAAAACACCCTGTGCCCCTTTGTGTCCTTGAGGCCGCTTGCACTTGGCAGAGGGGCATGGGAAGGGAGAAGGCTGTGAAGAGCAGCTTTGGCATCTGCCTGGGCCTGAGGAGACCAAGGCAAGCACCAGTGGCAGGGTTTGTTCGCCTCCTTTGATCACAGCACCGAGCCGGATCATCTCTGTCCAGCTGAGAACCCCAAATGTCTCTCAGAGAGCTGGGATTTCAAAGGCCTTTATGCACACATCAGTGCCATCTTTCCTCTCAGGTGTGTTTCAACTCTTGGAGAGATGCGTTTGCCTCTCGCTTGCTGGAAGCTGCTCTGCTCCAGGGCCAGCACCAGGCTGGGCTGTGCAGGCCGATCACCAGGGAGAGCCCTTTCCTGAGCGCTTGGCCGGGGCTTGGTGAGTCCAGGGCTGTGTCAGACACCCGGGGCATTGGATTCCATCCAACCGGGGGCATCTTGGCTGGGGAGGTGGCAGCATGGCCAAGGGCCCTTTGTGACATGCTGCAGCAGGGTCACCAAGGGACCGAGTGGGACAGGGTGTCGGAGCAGCCCTTTGTGACACGTGCTGACATAGGTGCTGGCAGCGCCGTGGCCAGGCCAGAGCGCTCGGTGCTCGCGACGGGAGAGGACGGGACAGAGCCGTGCTGTGAGGAGACCCCACACAGCCAGCTCGTTCTTTGCCGACCCGGAGCATTTCCGAGGTGTTCCTACTGGGCTGGCCTCACGGCCAGACCTCAGAACTCGGTTAGTTGGAGCATTCCGAGGCAACTCCCATCCCTGCGGCAGGTGCCCTCGTGTCCGGGCCGTGCGACTTGGTGACCTCCATCTTTCACCAGGAGCCTCCTGTCATTGTGGCAGGAGCTCTCCAGAACAGGGCACAGGACTTGCTCTCCGGCTGTCTTCCCGAAGCTCCTGTGTCGCAGGTGCCTGCAAAGCAGGACTGCGGCACTCGCTGACTCTGACCTTTGACGGGGCATCTGTCTTGAAGGTGCCCTCGAGGTCAGAGAGCGGGATGGCGGGCAGAGTGCTCCGCCTCTTCAAGGGGCTTCGGGGGAAAAATGGCCCTGCAGCTGCCCCAGCGCAGCAGAAGCCTGCAGAGCCAGAGCAGTTGCAGCCACTGCAGGACGGTGAGTGGCAGAGATGGGCCGCAGGGCAGGTGCCTGCAGCCAGCCTGGCCCCATCCCATCCCATGCCATCCCATCCCATCCCATGCCATCCCATCCCATGCCATCCCATCCCATGCCATCCCATCCCATGCCATCCCATGCCATCCCATGCCATCCCATCCCATCCCATCCCATCCCATCCCATCCCATCCCATCCCATCCCATCCCATCCCATCCCATCCCATCCCATCCCATCCCATCCCATCCCATCCCATCCCATCCCATCCCATCCCATCCCTGTGGATGCAGCCACGGAAAGGAAGGGACAGGGGCTTGGGCTGCCACCCCAGTGGCTGTGCTCAATCCCTTTGGGCACGCAAGTCACTGTCCCTGCCTTGGGAGCTCAGGGCTGGGCTGTGTTCTCCGGCCTCTCCCGTGACTCCTCATCTCTTACTGCGCTCTTTGCCAGATGCAGCCAAGTACCGGACTCAAGAGCAGGAGCCCGCCCATGGTTGCTTCCGCAGAGCAGCGCAGGTACCTGCAGCCGTCCCCACCTGGGCCAGGCCTGCTGGCAGTGCTTGGCCTAGCCCCACGCTTGGAGCAGACCATGGAACGTCCCTCTCTTCCCGCCCTTCCTTCTGCTGCAGGCACTGCGGAGGCTCCTGCGCCTTCGGCGCAGAAAGTCCGGCGGCACCGCCACTGAAGGCAGGGCCCAGCCCGACTCCGGGCCCGGCCAGCTGCAGGCAGAGGCTGTTGCCAGCTCAGAGGACGCTGTGCTGGCAGCAGCCTCTGAGCAGGCCACGGCCAAGGGCAGGGTGGAGGCTGACATGTTCCTGACGGAGGGCATGGCCGCCACAGCCTGCCAGGCTCAGGGCCTCATAGTCACCGAGGCAATGCCCACGCTGACCGGGACTCCTGCACCTGCTCTGGAGTTCTTCCAGCAGGGCTCTGCTTCTCCACAGCAGGTAAGCAGCCTGGGGCCAGGGCTGAAGGCCTCCCAGCATCACGTGGCCCCTCAAGCTATGTCTGCTAGGACCCCTCAGCCTTGGAGGCTATTCCTGTGGGATGGGAGGGCAAGCACTTCTTGAGGGAAGCTGGCCATGTTGCTCCTTCAGACAGCACTCCAAGTCTTCCCCATGCCGCCTCCTCCAGGTGCTAGCCACGGTCGGCGACCTTCTGCAGAGGCTCGCCTCCAGCACCAGTATGGACGCCGGGCTACAGATGGCGATTCTGAGCCTGGCTGAGCAACACCCTGCCCATGCGGTGATGAGCCTCCTATGCTGTGCCCCAGTGTGTGACAGGTACAAGGCACAGCTGCCTCGAGATCTTGGTGCTCAGCGGCCCGTAGAGTCCCTGGCCCTGTACAGCCTGTCCCGCGGGGTCTGCCAGACAGGCGGAGAGCTGCGGGAGCCCCAGGCCCCTCTCTCCATTCTGAGCCTGCAGCCATGCTCCCTCCTAGCTCTGCAGGAAACTGGGGCTCTGTCACCCGGCCCCAGCATGGGGCACGGTGCTGACGCACAGCTCTGCTCCCACAGTGTCACCGCGCTGATGTGGAGAGCCATCGGCACATCAGAGGTGGCCGTGGAGGAGGTGCTTCCCGTGCTGGTCTGTGCCATCGAGGAGCAGCCAGCGTATGGCAGCTTCTACTGCCGCGGGGACAACGAGGCCCTCTTTGCCCTGGCTGTGAGTTTCTGGAGCTGTCCTTTGCTGGCCCTCCAGGTCGCTTCTGCAGCAGCTCTCCAAGCTCTTGCCAGCCTGCAGCTCCCTGCCTGGGCTGAAAGCCGGCCTAGGGGCAGGCTCAGGGGCAGCAGGACGACTGCTCTCCCTGCGTCTACCCTCAGGCCCTGCCTCACCGACACCCTGGCACTGAGCGCTGCCTCGGGCTGCTTTGTCTCTTGCAGGCAACTCTGGTGCTCTGGAGGATTGCCCCCATGTCCGAGTGGCATTTTGCCATTCTCCTTCATTCTCCCCAACTCTTGGTGGCTCTGCTCTGGCAAATTGTCACCAGCACAGAGCGGATGCCAGGGGAGGTTGGCTACCGGAGCTTCTGGAGAGCGTGCCGGGAGGAACACGGCCTTCCCAGCCAGCCCAGCAGGTGCCAGTCGCCCTGTCCTTCCCACGCCCTCGTGGACAGGGCCAGCGCTCCCAGAGTGACCTGGCCTTTGCTCCACACACAGGATTGCAGCGCAGACCATGAAGGCTCTGCTCTCCACACTGGGCTTCGACAAGAAGCTGGTGGCTCTAGAGCACAAGCAGGTCTGGGAGAAGCTGCTCTGTGCCGACACCCAGTACGATGCAGCGGCTCTGCTGGCCAGGTCAGATCTCCTACTTCTGCCACCACTGACAGCATTTGTGCCCTGTGCCTGCAGTGCCCCACACAGTCCCTGGGCTTTTAAGCGAGAGGGCCCTGTCAGCTAGGGAAGGCCAAGCAGTCTGGAAAAGGCTGGGAGAGGAGGAAGCCCAGGAGCTGCTACATTCCAAAGGGGCCCATGTGCCCTTGCAGAGTTCTGGGGAAAGATCAGACCTCTGCGGGAGCCTCCCGGGACAGGTGTGCTCGTTGGCTGAGGGCCTTGGTGCCTTTGTCCTCTACCAGGGAGATGCGCTGTGCCTTGACCCCCTTGTGTCCCTTCATGGCCTCGCACCTGCTCAGCCTGCTGGTCGAGAAGCAGCCACGCTGGCATCTGCCTGCCCTGGCCTTCTTTGTGGAGGTGAGCCTGATGGCCAGCGCTGCCTGCCTGAGCTGCCTCCCAGCTCTGGGGCCTCTCGTAGCTGCAGCCGCCTGGGACGCTGCCCGCGCCCGCTGCTGCTGCTGCCTGGGCCCGGCCCTGTGCGCCTGCGGGCTCGTGCCGGCCGGCTCCCCTGACGCTGCCCTGCTGTGCCTTTCAGCTCCTGGAGTGCCTGGACTTGAGCACATACGGTCCCAGTGCCCTGCTGCTGCTATCCAGGCTCCTGCCCAGCCAGTGCAGGGACACGCTGCGCCTGGCGCTCAGAGGCCTCGTGGTGCTCAGCCAGGAGCCCTCGCTGGTGAGAAGGGGGCAACGGCTGAAGCCCCGCTGGCAGCGTGGGGCTGGACATTGCCCACCTCTGGCCTTGGCCGGACTTTGGCAGCAGAGGCAGCTGCTCCCAGCTCTCCTGGGGCTTCCGCTGCCCCAGTGGCCCAACCAGCTATGGGTGCTGCGGCCCTTCATGGCTTCAGAGCACGGCCTTGTCTTGCACACAGGACGGAGGAATACGCGGCCTGTATCCACACCTGGTGGAGCTGCTGGCTGACGCAGATGCAGAGATGGTCTGCATGAGCCTCTGTGTGCTCACGCACGTGCTCCAGGACAAAGACCTCATGCTACACAGCGTCACTGCCCTGAAGCTGGCTGAGCCACTCCTGCAACACTTTGAGAGCGTAAGTCTCTGTGCCCCCCGCCAAGGGCACTGGATGCTGCCTGGAAACTCAGTGCTCTCTGCAGTTTTGGGCCTTTGCCCCAATGGGCCTGGAGTAGTTGGTGCTTAGGTCTTTTCCTTTCCTTCCAGGACAACAGGCACGTGCAGCTGCTCTCCATTCAGCTCTACTGCCAGGTGATGGAGCTGGTAGTGGAAGAGAGGGAAAATCCTCTCACGACAAGCGTCAGCCAGAGCCTGCTGCCTCTATTCTTGCACTGGCACGATGAGAACCCGCACGTGGCCGAGGTGAGGTTTTGTGCGATGCTGCCACAAACCTTGCAAGGGGCTTTGGCAGCCTCCATCCCGGCGCCTCACAGGCTCCAGCCTGCCCTGACCATGGCACAGGGACACGGGTCCCATGTCCCTTGCTCTGGTGCCACCTGCGGGTCTCTGCTGCTCTCCAGGCCTCTGGCGAAGCCCTGCTTTGTGCAGCACGCTTCCTGAGGAGGAGGGACCTCGAGGAGCATCTGAGGAAGGAGCAGAGGATGAAGTTTGCCGAGCGCCTGGTAAGGACAGCCCGGCAGTCAGAGCCCTATCCCGGGTGCTCACTGCGAGGGGGCTGCCAGAAGCGGCCCTGCCCGGAGCCGCTCCTGGGCCGGCCACCCTGCACTCCCCACCCTGCTTCCTGCCCCGGGCCGTGCGGGCCACCTCGGCCGGTGCTGGGCTCAGAGAGTGCCCAGCCGAGGGGCAGAGCCCGTGCCGAGCATTCCCTGCCGGTGCTCCCCACAGCTGCTGCAGGACGAGAGCCGAGCGGCCGAGCACCTGCGCTGGGCGCTGCCGTACCTGCAGAGCCCACAGAGGTCCGTGCGACGGGCGGCCGTCAGGATCATCGGTGAGCCACCAGCCTGGCGTCCCTCCATGCCCCTGGCCCAGCCCCTGTCCCGGTAGTGGGAGCCGCGCCCGGGACTCCGGAGCCGCGCCCGCCCTCGGTGCTGCCGCCGCCCTCCCGCAGCCGTGCCCTGGGGCAGCAGCAGGCGGCAGGGGCCGGCAAGAGCCCTGCCCGGCCAGGAGGGCGTGCGGCCACAGGGCTGGCAGCGCCCGTGTCGGGCAGCTGTGCCGCCTGGGGCCGCCACGGGGCTCTGTCTTGCCAGGGCTGGCCGGAGTGCTCATGACCAGGCAGAAGGAGGAGCTCCAGGTCCTCACAGAGGGTGAGTCAGGGCAGCCGCGTGGCAGAGAGGACCGCCATGGGCAGCTGCACGTCCCGGCCCCGGAGCAGCGCAGCATCCGTGGCTAGAACCGTCTGGCCGAAGCCCTTGTCCTCCAGCTCCCTCCCGGCCATGGCAAGAGCCGGCTGGGATGGCTCTGACAGGAGGCTTTCCTTGGATTCCCACAATGTGGCCTCTGACTGTGCCTCTGTTCCTCTCTCTCCCAGCTCTTCAAGCCCTGAAAGAAGATGAGAGCCCGTCGTGCACCAGCGTATTGATACAGCTGACGTTCGAAAGAAGATCTGCAGCACTTCGTTCGTCTGCTGGATCAGTTGCACCATCATCCTTTGGAGATTTCCAGTTCCCATTGAAGATGGGAGCACCTGAGGAGCACGATGGACCAGCTGGAGCTCCAGGCTCAGCTCTTGCTGCTCAGAGCTGAGCCTGTGGGAAGCTCCAGGAGCTCCTGCCATCTTTCTCCCTGTTGGCACCTCCTTCCCTACAGCCCTCCAGCCAAGCCCATCCCCTTTTTTGTCTCTCTGCTCACCCCTTTGCTTCACTTTCCCCTTATAAACAGTTTGGGTTTTTCCAAAAGCCTTAGGTGGGAGCACCTTTAGAGTAGAATGCACCAGCTGGAGCTCCAGGCACAGCTCTAGCTGCTCAGAGCTGAGCCTGTCAGCAGCTCCAGGAGCTCCTGCCATCTCTCTCCCTCTTGGCAGCTCCCTCCCTGAAGCCCTCAGGCCCTGCCCATCCACTCTTTACCTCCCAGCTCACCCCTTCCCTTTGCTTTCCCTTAATAAACACTTTGAGTATTGCACTTGACTCACGTCTCTGTGGAGCTGAAGCGGCGCAAAACCTGAGCCCGGGGACACGCAGGGCCCTGCTGCCCCTCTCCTCCACGCTGCCTTCTGTGCACCGACAGAGAGGAACAAGGGCACCTCAGGCTGCAAAGGTCCCTGTCCTGCTGCTCCAGCTGCACAGAGCCGTGCAGTTAAAGGTCGTGCTGAGCACTCTGAAGGGGACAAGGAGCCTGGGCTGTAGAAGAGCCAACATGAGGATGCTCTGAAGCCAGCCCTGAGGGTTTCCATGGCAAGCATCCACCGAGGGCAAAGGAGCTTGCAATGCCGGAAGGTTTCACAAAGAGCTTCCTGAAAGCACAGCAATGCTCCATCCCTACACAGGGACAGGAAGAGGGCAGAAGCAGACACCAGCGTGGCCTAGCCGTGAGCTTTGGGTGGGCCTAAAAGCCAACAGAGCAGCAGCAGCAGGGAGGGTCTGAGACTCAGAAGCGGGACCGTCCCTGTGGCCGCAGCCCTGTCAGGCAGTGCCTGCACGCTGGGTGTGGCTCTGCTCTCCCCACAAGCGAGGAACCGCAGCCCCTGCCTCAGAGCCAGTCAGAAACCCAGCCAAGCGAGACCAGAGCCGGGGGATGGGATGGCAGGCCCTTCCCGTCTCTCTGGAGCATGGCTGCAGTCTTCCTGCATCTGTGTTTGGGCTGTGCTGAGCCCAGAGCCGGCCAGCTTGTGCTCTGCTGTGCCAAGAGTGTTCTGGGCGGGCAGGAGAAGGGCTGCGTGCACAGTGGGGAAGGGGCTGACCAGAGCCTCCTGTGGGAACAGGGCTCCGCTTCCGGGCTGGGAACAGCCTGCTTTTGCTGCCCTGAGCGTGGGCAGGAGCTCAGGCACAGGAAGAAGCAGCTGGAATCTCTTGTTTCTAGGGGACCTGGGGCTGCGCACCACAAGGGACACGGGGTAACAGACGGCGGGGGAAGGAAGATGAGTTCGAGCTGGAGTGCCTGTGCTGCCAGGAGCAGAAGTACTTCAGCCTTGCCAGGGTTTCTTAAGTGTGTGTTGGTGTTCCCTGGGAAATGTAGGCATTCGGGGAAATGCCCTTGGAAGAGAGGGGCTTGATTCCCAAGCAAAGTGCTTCCCCAGGAGCCCCGAGTGAGGTAGTGAGCTGTCTCCCTTTGGCTCCCTGTCATAAACCATCCTTACAAACGGGTCTCCTGATGATTCGTGGGTTTATCTCAGGGTGCAAAAAGGACCCACAGGGTGTAAGTGGCTTTGCAATGATAATCTAAACAATTGCACCTTTATTGAATGAACACAGCAAAATGTGATAGAGGGTTTAAGGGAGAGAAATTGATAGAGAAATAGAGAGAAAAAGAGGGAGATACAGCTACCAAATCCAGAGACAAAGTCCTGTGGTCCTGTCAAATTGAGGATCCGCCTGTTACGTCAGGGAGATCTCAAAACCTCTAGCTAACTCAGAGGTTGTTATTATGAGAACTCTATTGGAAATTGCAAGGGGGGAAACAGATACAATAAAGAACAGATGTAACAGATAGTCCATGTTCTCAGCAGGAAGCCAGAGCCATTGTTTTTGTGGTCAACTGCCCACACCTGCAACATCCATTTTGCCTCCTCCCTACACACCTCCCCCTGGATTGGGCTTTCAGTCCCAGTCCTTGGAAAGTGTGAGAGAGGCCTTTCCACATCAGGATTTCACCTCTCAGTTTTTTTTCTGGTGGAGAGGCTCCTGTCATCTCAGTTGTCAAGGTGGTTACAAACGAGCAAGAGGGCTCTTCTTTGGGGGACCACCCCCAAAACTCAGGAGAAGTCCAGCCAGGCCCAGAGGTAGGACAGCTTCCAAGGCTATTGTTGCAAAAAGGGCACAGTGCCCTCTTCTTCTTCTCCTTGGGCTCAGTGTAGCACATAGCAAACTCACCGATGAAAACAAGAGCTTAGCAATGCTCTCAGGTCTCGGGGCTGTTATAAATAGGGTTCAATTTGTGTTGAAAAGGATAGATATTATATTTCTTTTTGGAATTAATTTTAACATTTCACTTTTTGTAGCTTATAAAGGTTCATTTGAATTGACATTTTTATTCTGAAACCCTTGTGAAACTGCCATATTTATTTTGCTTCCCACACTAAATACTTCTTTGAGCCACCATTTTTTTTGTTTTGTTTCCCACCAAAGACGCCTTCTTTGTTTCATTTCCCACGTCAAACACTTCTTTAAGTAGCCATCTTTTTCTTGTCTCTTACGATAAGGAACTTGTTAAAGTAACCATTATTATTACATTTTCCACAAAAATTATTATTTGTTTTCACTTTCTCAATAATAACTAATACTTATCCCTCATTAAAAAAAAAAAAATTGTCATTGCTTGGTAAAGATGGGACAGTGTGCTGGAAAAAGTGCGAGCAGGAAGAGAAACTGAAAGGAAGCTTGGAAGAAAATACCTCCTAGTAGTCCTTTAGGTGACCTTTTAATATATTGGGATACTAATGAGGGAATGAAGGATCTAGATAAAATAGAAATGATAAGATACCCTACAGAAATATGGCCTAAAGAGAGTATTGCTGAAGGACTTGTTTATTAGCCCTGGTACAAGACCAAAGGAAGATGGCTATGTACAGCTTGAAACAGATGTGTTAATACCTGAGTAGAAGCTTGAGAGGAAGAGATTAGGTATGCTAAATATTGGTTAGAAAGGGAGAAACAGGAAGAGGAAAGAAAAGTATATCAAGTATCCAGGGAAGAAGAAAAAGAAGAAGCTAAGCTACCAGAAAGGAGGTGGGATCCTTTAGACCATCTTGCCTCGTCTCCCCGTCCTGATCGCTTAGATTACCTCCCATTACCTCCTCCTCCACCTCCTACCATAGACCACCTTCCTCCTCCCCCTCCAACCTTGTACCCCTCGGTACCCTCTCACAAGGTGGATGCCATTTCAGTATCTACTCCCACAGGAGTTTTAAAATCACCTCAACCTTTTCATTCAAGCTGTCCTGCTCCCGGCATCCCCTCTTCTGTATCACCTCCCCTCCCAAACATACCAGAACCTGCCCATTCTAGTAGTCCTTCCGTTTCACAGACTCCCTCCAGTTCCGTCAAGTACCCAGACACCGGTCTCTAGTACCGCTCAGAGTGTCCATACCCCAGTCTTGGCTCCCAAAACTTTCCAAAATACACCTCTTTACTTTTCCCCCATACTTCAACCCATAAGCCAAAGTGCCTCTTCCCCTATTCTTATTCCTGGAACATCACAGAACATTCCTTTTCATTTGTCCCCCATACCCCTACATACTGAGAGCCCAAACCAGGAGGAAAGTGTGCAAACAAAAGGTTGGGGAATGCAAAGGGCCTGTTGTTGTAAGAATCTAGAGGAAAAGAAGTTAATTGAACCAGATGAGCATGTAGCAAGCCACTAATATAATACAAGGTTCCAAGCAAAGAAAATTCAAGATGAAGGTGGGAGGACTGAAAAATTCTTTCCTCAAAGGGAAGAGCCTATGGGGCGAGCCAGAGGCGGTATTGGTTTTGTGAATGCCCCATTAACTGCCTCTGAGGTTAGAAATTGGAAGAAAGAAATTAAACCTTTCTTAGAAGATCCCATAGGCATCTCACAGCAACCAGATCAGTTTTTGGGACCCAATATTTACACATGGGAAAAATTTAATTCAATTTTAGAACTATTCTTTTCCTCAGAGGAAATACAAATGATTCATGCAGCAGGCATGAAAATTTGGGAGAGGGAGAATCGAGGTTGTCCCAGAGGGGAAGAGAAGATGCCTCTCAATCCACCCAACTGGGACCCGAATCAAGAGGAGGGAAGAACAAGTATGAGACAATACAGAACCCCAATTAGAAGAGGGATAAGAGAAGCCGTCCCTAGAACAAATAACGCTAAAGTGGCATTTGACAGCCATCAGAAACAAGATGAGTCACCTAGTGCCTGCTTAGAGAGATTCCAAAGAAATTTTCACTTGTATTCTAGTGTTGATCTCAACAGTCCAGAAGGACAAGTACTAGCCCAAATTCAATTTGCAACAAAAGCCTGGGTAGACGTCAGGAGAAAAGTAGGAAAGCTGGACAATTGGCAAGAAAACGGAAGGAATGAGTTATTACAGGAGGCACAAAAAGTATATTTAAGGAGGGAGGAAGAAAAGACCGGGACAAAAGCAAAATCATGGTAGCAGTGGCTAGGGAAAGTGCAGGGTTCAGAAGCAGTGAATCAACAAGAGCGAGAAAAGGCGAGTACGCAGGGCCTCGAGGAGGTGAATTCAAAGAACGACCAAGTAGCAAGAAAGAGCCAAATAGAGATAGCAGAACATCGGGGGTGGAAGGAAGACCACCTCGGGCAGATATCATATGTTTTTCTTGTGGAGAAAAGTGACACAGCAGGAGTTTTTGTAGAAAAAGAAGAATAGGTGAAGCCATTGCACAAGAACAGGACACCCTCGGAAGAAGGCCAGCAGGAGATGACTATAGGGGTGTCAGGGGCTCTACGCTCTGAGGGATGATATGGGTCATCAAAAGGAGCCTCTGGTAAACTTAGAAATTGGCCCTCAGAGCGAAGAAATTGAATTTCTAGTTGACACTGGGGCAGATGGTTCAAGTGTTTCAAAAATCCCTAAAGGATGCAAACTAAGGAAGAGAAGATGTAAAGTTCGAGGGGCTGAAAACAACCCCTTTGAAGTACCCATCACTGAAGAAGTGTCTATAAAAGGAAGTTTCAGAGAAGGCTGTGCAGACCTGCTCTACTTGCCAGAATTAGATTCTAACCTTCTAGGCTGGGATTTACAGGTGCAACTAAAGATAGGAGAAGTACCTGAGAGAAAACGTATGGTAGCAAAGATGATAGTTTTGAGGGCAGAAGATGAAAAGGGAATAAATCTGAGGGTGTGGGCAGAAGAGGGAGGCCATGGACTGTTAAACATTCCACCCATAGAAGTTCAAATGAAACCTGACCTTCCTCCAATAAGAATTAAACAATACCCGATTTCTATGGAAGGGAAACAAGGACTGACACCTGTCATTAAAAACCTAATTGAAGAAGGAACTCTGGAACCATGTCTGTCCCCACATAACACTCCTATATTACCTATAAAGAAACCAGATGGTACACATGGGTTAGTCCAAGACCTACGAGAAGTCAATAAGCAAACCGTTACCCGATAGCCAGTGGTAGCCAAGCCATACAACTTGTTCAGTAAAGTACCATCAAAACATGCATGGTTTAGTGTTATAGATCTGAAAGATGCTTTTTGGTCCTGTCCACTTAAAAAAGAAAGTAGAAAATGGTTTGCATTGAATTGGGAGGATGAGGAAACTGGGAGGAAACAACAGCTGCAAGGCACAAGGTTACCTCAGGGATTCACAGCGTCACCAAATTTGTTTGGCCAATCTCTAGCAGAAATCATAAAACAATTTGCAGCCGAAGGAAATTCCCAGGTTCTACAGTATGTAGATGATTTGTTAATTTTTGGGGAACCAGAAGAGGAGGTACAAGCAACAAGGGTTAATCTACTGAACTTCCTGGGGCAAAAAGGGTTAGGAGTATCCAAAAAGAAGTTACAATTTGTTGAACCTGAAGTAAAATATCTGGAACACATAACTGGGAAAGGATACAAGAAATTAGATGCTGATTGAATTCAGGGCACACTATCCTTACCAGCACCTAAAACAAAATGGATGTCAGGAAATGACTTGGATTAATTGGATACTGTGGACTATGGATAGATGGACACACAAAATTAGTTCAATTCCTAGATAACAAATTGGTTGAAGATGAGCCTATAAATTGGGAGCGAAGATTATGAGAAACAGCTGGAAGAATTAAAGGAAAAATGAGCAAATGCCCCAGGGTTAAGTTTACCGGATTTGTATAGACTCTTTGAACTGTTTGTTGACGTAGAAGAAGGACTAGCTTCTGGTGTCGTTGTACAAGAACGGTGTGGAGTGCGGAAGCCCATTGCCTACATGTCAAAATGATGAGAGCCGGCTGTCAGAGGTTGGCCTGCTTGTCTCCAAGCGGCAGCTGCAGCTGTAGTTCTCCTAGAAGAAGGTTACAGTTAACTGGAGGTAACAAAACCAAAGTGTATCCTCCCCGTGATTTAAAGAGTATCCTGAGTAAAAGAGCATGTCAGTGGATTTCAGACAGTAGACTTTTAAAGTATGAACTGATTTCAAACAACAGTGAAAATATAGAATGAGCTACAACAAGAATTCAGGAGCCTGAACAGTTCTTACATGGAGAACCAAAGGAATATTGGGAACATCACTGTCTGGAAACTAGAGATCTACGGATAAAAGTCAGAGAGGATCTATTGGAACAACCTTTGTCTGAGGGAGAAATACTTTTTAGAGATGGTTCATCACGAGTAGTTGATGGGAAAAGAGTATCAGGATATGCCATAGTAGATGGACATACAATGACAGTTGTGGAAAAAGGAAAGCTTCCTGTGAATTGCTCTGCACTGTGCTGTGAGATTGATGCACTATTTAAAGCACTGAAATGGTGGGACAAAAAGAGTGGCACTATATTCACTGATTCCAAATATGCTTATGGGGTAGTAGGTACCTTCAGGAAAATCTGGGCGGAGAGAGAATTTGTTAACTCAAAAGGAAAAACCTTAATTCATGAAGGCCTCAGAAGAGCAGTGCTAGAAGCTTTGAAAGGGCCTAAAGAAAAAGCAGTAGTACACACAAAAGGACACCATTGAGGTCATACTAGAGAAATCAAGGGGAACAGCTTGGCAGATCTAACTGCAAATGGGGCAGAACTGGAGAATTCAGAAAAGATCCTCAAACTAAATGAAATAGGAGATGAGAAGGAGGAAGATGGAGGAAAGGAGGAGATCCTTCTATTTAATGAAAAAGAACAAGAAGACTTACTAAAACACGGTGCAGAAAAAATGAAAAAGGAGGATGGAGGATGCCAGAGGGTAGACAAGTATTAAACAAAGCATTAACTAGGAAGATATAGAGGACCCACATGTCTCAACCCATTGAGGCACTCAAGCTTTGTGTGATCATCTTAGGAGAACTTATGTATGCATTGGGGTGTGGGAAATTGCCAAACTAATAACCAGAGAATGTATGATATGCCAGAAGATCAATAGAAAAGTAAGGAGAAAATTACCTCCAGGGGGAAGAGAGTTAGCAAAAAGATCATTTCAATGTATACAAACAGACTTGACGGAATTACCAGAGGTCCAGAGCTATAAGTATTTCCTAGTAATAACAGACCATCTAACTTATGGGGTGGAGGAATAGCCAACAAGGAAAGCAACTGCAGAGACTGTAAGCAAAATTTTATTAGAATAAATCCTACCCGGATATGGAATAATTCATACTATTGACTCTGATAGAGGTCCTCATTTTACAGCTACCATATTACAACAACTAATCAATGCCCTCAATATCATCTGGAAATTTCATACTCCATGGAGACCCCAAAGTTCTGGGAGGCTAGAAAGAATGAATCAGACTCTCAAGAGAACTCTTCCAAAAATAACAGAGGAAACAATGATGAATTGCTTGAAATGTCTCCCTCTGGCACTAATGAGAGTAAGGCCTAAAGCAAGGGCAGATATAGGAATTTCACCTTCGGAAATGATGGTTGTTTTACATTCCTAACTACTTCAGGAAATGCTGGAACATACGAAGAAGGAGAAAGGGCTGTGAGAAAATATAGAAAGACTATAACCTGCACTTCACAAGAATTAAGAAATGAGGGATATCTTCCTCAAACTACTCCCATTGATTTCAAAATCCACCAATTCCAACCTGGTGACTAGGTATTAACCAAGACCTAGAGAGAACAACTGGTATTCCCAAAGTGGGAAGGTCCATTCTGAGTTTTACTGATGACAGAAACAGCTATTGGAACACAGCAAGGAGGATGGGCACATGTCACCCGAGTGAAAGGGCCAGTTTCAGCACCCGAGGGACTCTTCCCGACCTCAGCTAAGTAACACTAAGCTGATTCCAAGGAAGAAGACATCAGAAACACCATGAGAAGACACAGAAGTTATGATGTTTAATGGAACTTTGTTAGATTTATTGTTAAATACCTAATTGAAAGTTTGTATTTTTTTCCCTCTATTTAGGGGGGGTGAAATTCTATGAGTTGGCAATGAAGTGTTTTAATCTCTGGTATTTTTTAATACGGATCCTGAGATTCAGGAAAAGATGGAGCATTCTCCCATGCATCTAACAATCTGGCCCTAAAAGACAGAAGAAACAAGTTGATACAAAAGGGAAGGTAAACTCCTGCAGCAGGAACTGGGAAGAATCACACAGAAATAAACAAGGAAAGTGGGGGGCAAGACTGGATCAGGTTATATTCTTACCACAGATTCGCTGATCCTCTGTGGAGGGGAGACAGGGCTGGGAGAGGAGCCTGTACCAGACTCTCACTGCTCTGGGAGAAATGCCACCATCCTCTGTATGCAGGAGATTCTTGGACTGCTGTCCTTAGAACCCACACGTATCCGAGCTCCCCAATTGTATCAACTTTTTGTCGTTAACAGCTTGTATAGAAGACGGAAAAACGTCTTGGCTATACGAAAATAGAGGGAATTTCAAACAGAAGGTAATGAGGGAAGGTCCTATGAAAGAAAAATGGATCTGTACAGAAAAGAGACTGATTGAAGGAAAGATGAGACATGGAGTTTATGAACCAGGTTTAGTGAAAGAAAGCTGCTACTATGAGAACATGGAGTAGAAACAGCCCAGAACTCCGAGATTGCCAAGTCAGCCACTGAGATATACAAGCCATACCAGAAATTGAGACAACTATACACCACTGAAGAAGAAACTAATTAAGATACTGTCGAATATGTTGATGCAGGCTAAAGCCTAATCAAAGTTTTAGAGGGGGGAGTTGTTATAAATGGGTTCAATTTGTGTTGAATTGGGGCTGGGTTGGGAATTGTTGTTTTGGGGTGAGTTGCTGGGTGTTTGTTGTGGCTCCTGGGGAGGGGAGGTCCAGGCTTTGGTGGGGGCGATGGTCGAAGGGGTTGATTGGACAGGGGATGTGACCAATCATTCGATGCCTCGAGAAAATGATTGGTCCAGAATGAATATCCATAAGGACTAAAGAGATCACCGGAAAACGACCAATCAATGTATGGCTCCAAAAGCCACCAATGCTGGACCAGAGAGGGGTTATAAAATGAGGGTTTTGGTGGAGTTCGGGGTTTTTCCTCTCTGTCTGAAGGGGCCTACATTTTGGGGGAGAACCCAGCACGTTTGAGTCACTTTCTAATCTTTGCGTTGTTGCATGGGAGTTTGGGCTTATCTCAAACTCCCCGTCCTCTGTAGTTTCTTTTAATAAACGAGAGGCTTTTACCGTCTCAAAATCTGGCCTCGTTCAAATGCATAACAGGGCCCTTGGCGTGTAAATCTCTCGTAAAGAGTCAGATTTTTTGCAGGGGTGTCTTTTCTTCAGTGGTCCCCAAAGATGATCGTGAGGAGGATGGTGGATATTTTCACACAGACTCTAAAACACCCTGTGCTCCTTTCCGTCCTTGAGGCCCCTTGCACTTGGCAGAGGGGCGTGGGGAGGGAGAAGGCTGTGAAGAGCAGCTTTGGCATCTGCCTGGGCCTGAGGAGACCAAGGCAAGCAGCAGCGGCAGGGTGTGATTGCCTCCTTTGAACACAGGACAGAGCCGGATCATCTCTGTCCAGCTGAGAACCCCAAACGCCTCTCAGAGAGCTGGGATTTCAAAGGCCTTTATGCACACATTAATGCCATCTTGCCTCTCTTGTGTATTTGAACTCTTGGCAAGATGTGTTTGCCTCTCGCTTGCTGGAAGCTGCTCTGCTCCAGGGCCAGCACCCAGCTGGGCTGTGCGGGCTGATCAACCGGGGAGAGCCCTTCCCTGAGCACTTGGCTGGGCTTGGTGAGTCCAGGGCTGTGTCAGACACCCGGGCCATTGGATTCCATCCAACGGGGGACATCTTGGATGGGGAGGTGGCAGCATGACCAAGAGCCCTTTGTGTCATGCACAGCAGGGTCACCAAGGGACCGAGTGGGACAGGGTGTCGGAGCAGCCCTTTGTGACACGTGCTGACATAGGTGCTGGCAGCGCCGTGGCCAGGCCAGAGCGCTCGGTGCTCGCGACGGGAGAGGACGGGACAGAGCCGTGCTGTGAGGAGACCCCGCACAGCCAGCTCGTTCTTTGCCGACCCGGAGCATTTCCGAGGTGTTCCTACTGCGGCTGGCCTCACGGCCAGACCTCTGGACTCGTTGACCCGGAGCTTCCCAAGGTATCTCCCATCCCTGCGGCCAGTACGCTCATGTCCGGGCCGTGGGACTTGGTGACCTCCATCGTTCACCAGGAGCCTCCTGTCATTGTGGCAGGAGCTCTCCAGAACAGGGCACAGGACTTGCTCTCCTGCTGTCTTCCCGAAGTTCCTGTGTCGCAAGTGCCTGGAAGGCAGGACTGCGGCACTCACTGACTCAGACCTTTGACGGGGCATCTGTCTCGAAGGTGCCCTCGAGGTCAGAGAGCGGGATGGTGGGCAGAGTGCTCCGCCTCTTCAAGGGGCTTCGGGGGAAAAATGGCCCTGCAGCTGCCCCAGCGCAGCAGAAGACTGCAGAGCCAGAGCAGTTGCAGCCACTGCAGGACGGTGAGTGGCAGACATGGGCCGAAGGGCAGGTGCCTGCAGCCAGCCTGGCCCCATCCCATCCCATGCCATTCCATCCCATGCCATCCCATCCCATCCCATGCCATCCCATGCCATCCCATCCCATGCCATCCCATGCCATCCCATGCCATGCCATCCCATCCCATCCCATCCCATCCCATCCCATCCCATCCCATCCCATCCCATCCCATCCCGACCCATCCCATCCCATCCCATCCCATCCCTGTGGATGCGGCCACGGAAAGGAAGGGACAGGGGCTGGGGCTGCCACCCCAGTTGCTGTGCTCAATCCCTTTGGGCAAGCAAGGCGCTGTCCCTGCCTGGGGAGCTCAGGGCTGGGCTGTGTTCTCCGGCCTCTCCCGTGGCTCCTCATCTCTTGCTGCACTCTTTGCCAGATGCAGCCAAGGACCAGACTCAAGAGCAGGAGCCCGCCCATGGTTGCTTCCGCAGAGCAGCGCAGGTACCTGCGGCCGTCCCCACCTGGGCCGGGCCTGCTGGCAGTGCTTGGCCATGCCCCGTGCTTGGAGCAGACCATGGAACGTCCCTCTCTTCCCACCCTTCCTTCTGCTGCAGGCACTGCGGAGGCTCCTGCACCTTCGGCCCAGAAAGTCCGGCGGCACCGCCACCGAAGGCAGGGCCCAGCCCGACTCCGGGCCCGGCCAGCTGCGGGCAGAGGCTGCTGCCAGCTCAGAGGACGCTGTGCTGGCAGCAGCCTCTGAGCAGGCCACGGCCAAGGGCAGGGTGGAGGCTGACATGGTCCTGACGGAGGGCATGGCCGCCACAGCCTGCCAGGCTCAGGGCCTCATAGTCACCGAGGCAATGCCCACGCTGACCGGGACTCCTGCACCTGCTCTGGAGTTCTTCCAGCAGGGCTCTGCTTCTCCACAGCAGGTAAGCAGCCTGGGGCCAGGGCTGAAGGCCTCCCAGCATCACGTGGCCCCTCAAGCTATGTCTGCTAGGACCCCTCAGCCTTGGAGGCTATTCCTGTGGGATGGGAGGGCAAGCACTTCTTGGGGGAAGCTGGCCATGTTGCTCCTTCAGACAGCACTCCAAGTCTTCCCCATGCCGCCTCCTCCAGGTGCTAGCCACGGTCGGCGACCTTCTGCAGAGGCTTGCCTCCAGCACCAGTATGGACGCCGGGCTACAGATGGCAATTCTGAGCCTGGCTGAGCAACACCCTGCCCATGTGGTGATGAGCCTCCTGTGCTGTGCCCCAGTGTGTGACAGGTACAAGGCACAGCTGCCTCGAGATCTTGGTGCTCAGCGGCCCGTAGAGTCCCTGGCCCTGTACAGCCTGTCCCGCGGGGTCTGCCAGACAGGCGGAGAGCTGCGGGAGCCCCAGGCCCCTCTCTTTCTTGAGTCTGCAGCCATGCTCCCTCCCAGCTATGCAGGAAACTGGGGCTCTGTCACCCGGCCTCAGCACGGGGCACGGTGCTGACGCACAGCTCTGCTCCCACAGTGTCACCGCACTGATGTGGAGAGCCATCGGCACATCAGAAGTGGCCGTGGAGGAAGTGCTACCCGTGCTGGTCTGTGCCATCGAGGAGCAGCCAGCGTACGGCAGCTTCTACTGCCGCGGGGACAACGAGGCCATCTTTGCCCTGGCTGTGAGTTTCTGGAGCTGGCCTTTGCTGGCCCTCCAGGTCGCTTCTGCAGCAGCTCTCCACGCTCTCCCCAGCCTGCAGCTCCCTGCCTGGGCTGAAAGCCGGCCTGGGGGCAGGCTCAGGGGCAGCAGGACGACAGCTCTCCCTGCGTCTACCCTCAGGCCCTGCCTCACCGACACCCTGGCACTGAGCGCTGCCTCGGGCTGCTTTGTCTCTTGCAGGCAACTCTGGTGCTCTGGAAGATTGCCCCCATGTCCGAGTGGCATTTTGCCATTCTCCTTCATTCTCCCCAACTCTTGGTGGCTCTGCTCTGGCAAATTGTCACCAGCACAGAGCGGATGCCAGGGGAGGTTGGCTACCGGAGCTTCTGGAGAGCGTGCCGGGAGGAACACGGCCTTCCCAGCCAGCCCAGCAGGTGCCAGTCGCCCTGTCCTTCCCACGCCCTCGTGGCCAGGGCCAGCTCTCCCAGAGTGACCTGGCCTTTGCTCCACACACAGGATTGCAGCGCAGACCATGAAGGCTCTGCTCTCCACACTGGGCTTCGACAAGAAGCTGGTGGCACTGGAGCACAAGCAGGTCTGGGAGAAGCTGCTCTGTGCCGACACCCAGTACGATGCAGCGGCTCTGCTGGCCAGGTGAGATCTCCTACTTCTGCCACCACCGACAGCATTTGTGCCCTGTGCCCACAGTGCCCCACACAGTCCCCGGGCTTTTAAGCGAGAGGGCCCTGTCAGCTAGGGAAGGCCAAGCAGTCTGGAAAAGGCTGGGAGAGGAGGAAGCCCAGGAGCTGCTACATTCCAAAGGGGCCCATGTGCCCTTGCAGAGTTCTGGGGAAAGATCAGACCTCTGCAAGTCCCTTCCGGGACAGGTGTACTCGTTGGCTGAGGGCCTTGGTGCCTTTGTCCTCTACCAGGGAGATGCGCTGTGCCTTGACCCCCTTGTGTCCCTTCATGGCCTCGCACCTGCTCAGCCTGCTGGTCGAGAAGCAGCCACGCTGGCATCTGCCTGCCCTGGCCTTCTTTGTGGAGGTGAGCCTGATGGCCAGCGCTGCCTGCCTGAGCTGCCTCCCAGCTCTGGGGCCTCTCGTAGCTGCAGCCGCCTGGGACGCTGCCCGCGCCCGCTGCTGCTGCTGCCTGGGCCCGGCCCTGTGCGGCTGTGGGCTCGTGCCGGCCGGCTCCCCTGACGCTGCCCTGCTGTGCCTTTCAGCTCCTGGAGTGCCTGGACTTGAGCACATACGGTCCCAGTGCCCTGCTGCTGCTATCCAGGCTCCTGCCCAGCCAGTGCAGGGCCAGGCTGCGCCTGGCACTCAGAGGCCTCGTGGTGCTCAGCCAGGAGCCCTCGCTGGTGAGAAGGGGGCAGCGGATGAAGCCCCGCTGGCAGCGTGGGGCTGGACATTGCCCACCTCTGGCCTTGGCCGGACTTTGGCAGCAGAGGCAGCTGCTCCCAGCTCTCCTGCCTCCCGCTTCCGCTGCCCCAGTGGCCCAACCAGCTGTGGGTGCTGCGGCCCTTCATGGCTTCACAGCACGGCCTTGTCTTGCACACAGGACGGAGGAATACGCGGCCTGTATCCACACCTGGTGGAGCTGCTGGCTGATGCAGACGCAGAGATGGTCTGCATTAGCCTCTGTGTGCTCACGCACGTGCTCCAGGACAAAGACCTCATGCTACCCAGCGTCAC
This sequence comes from Haemorhous mexicanus, assembly GCF_027477595.1. NCBI lineage: Eukaryota > Metazoa > Chordata > Aves > Passeriformes > Fringillidae > Haemorhous > Haemorhous mexicanus. Next base: position 9,360,730 of record NC_082381.1, read on the forward strand.
CGCCCTGAAGCTGGCTGAGCCACTCCTGCCACGCTTTGAGAGCGTAAGTCTCTGTGCCCCCCGCCAAGGGCACTGGACGCTGCCTGGAAACTCGGTGCTCTCTGCAGTTTTGGGCCTTTGCCCCAATGGGCCGGGAGTAGTTGGTGCTTAGGTCTTTTCCTTTCCTTCCAGGACAACAGGCACGTGCAGCTGCTCTCCATTCAGCTCTACTGCCAGGTGATGGAGCTGGTAGTGGAAGAGGGGGAAAATCCTCTCACGACAAGCGTCAGCCAGAGCCTGCTGCCTCTATTCTTGCACTGGCACGATGAGAACCCGCACGTGGCCGAGGTGAGGTTTTGTGTGATGCTGCCACAAACCTTGCAAGGGGCTTTGGCCGCCTCCATCCCGGCGCCTCACAGGCTCCAGCCTGCCCTGACCATGGCACAGGGACACGGGTCCCATGTCCCTGGCTCTGGTGCCACCTGCGGGTCTCTGCTGCCCTCCAGGCCTCTGGCGAAGCCCTGCTTTGTGCGGCACGCTTCCTGAGGAGGATGGACCTCGAGGAGCATCTGAGGAAGGAGCAGAAGATGAAGTTCGCCAAGCGCCTGGTAAGGACAGCCTGGCAGTCAGAGCCCTACCCCGGGTGCTCACGGCGAGGGGGCTGCCAGAAGTGGCCCTGCCCGGAGCCGCTCCCGGGCCCGCCACCCTGCACTCCCCACCCTGCTTCCTGCCCCGGGCCGTGCGGGCCGGCTCGGCTGGTGCTGGGCTCAGAGAGTGCCCGGCCGAGGGGCAGAGCCCGTGCCAAGCATTCCCTGCTGGCGCTCCCCACAGCTGCTGCAGGACGAGAGCCGAGCGGCCGAGCACCTGCGCTGGGCGCTGCCGTACCTGCAGAGCCCACAGAGGTCCGTGCGACGGGCGGCCGTCAGGATCATCGGTGAGCCACCAGCCTGGCGCCCCATCCCTGCCCCTGGCCCAGCCCCTGTCCAGGCAGTGGGAGCTGCTCCCGGGACTCTGGAGCCGTGCCTGCCCTCGGTGCTGCCGCCGCCCTCCCGCAGCCGTGCCCTGGGGCGGCAGCAGGCGGCAGGGGCCGGCAAGAGCCCTGCCCAGCCAGGAGGGCGTGCGGCCACAGGGCTGGCAGCGCCCGTGTCTGGCAGCTGTGCCACCTGGGGCCGCCACGGGGGCTCTGTCTTGCCAGGGCTGGCCGGAGTGCTCATGACCGGGCAGAAGGAGGAGCTCCTGGTCCTCACTGAGGGTGAGTCAGGGCAGCCGCGTGGCAGCGAGGACCGCCGTGGGCAGCTGCACGTCCCGGCCCCGGAGCTGCGCAGCATCCGTGGCCTGCACCGTCCGGCTGAAGCCCTTGTCCTCCCGCTCCCTCCTGGCCATGGCAAGAGCCGGCTGGGATGGCTCTGCCAGGAGGTTTTCCTTGGATTCCCACAATGTGGCCTCTGACTGTGCCTCTGTTCCTCTCTCTCCCAGCTCTTCAAGCCCTGAAAGAAGATGAGAGCCCGTCGTGCACCAGCGTATTGATACAGCTGACGTTCGAAAGAAGATCTGCAGCACTTCGTTCGTCTGCTGGATCAGTTGCACCATCATCCTTTGGAGATTTCCAGTTCCCACTGAAGATGGGAGCACCTGAGGAGCACGATGGACCAGCTGGAGCTCCAGGCTCAGCTCTTGCTGCTCAGAGCTGAGCCTGTGGGAAGCTCCAGGAGCTCCTGCCATCTCTCTCCCTGTTGGCACCTCCTTCCCTACAGCCCTCCAGCCAAGCCCATCCCCTTTTTTGTCTCTCTGCTCACCCCTTTGCTTCACTTTCCCCTTATAAACAGTTTGGGTTTTTCCAAAACCCTTAGGTGGGAGCACCTACAAAGTAGAATGCACCAGCTGGAGCTCCAGGCACAGCTCTAGCTGCTCAGAGCTGAGCCTGTCAGCAGCTCCAGGAGCTCCTGCCATCTCTCTCCCTCTTGGCAGCTCCCTCCCTGCAGCCCTCAGGCCCTGCCCATCCACTCTTTACCTCCCAGCTCACCCCTTCCCTTTGCTTTCCCTTAATAAACACTTTGAGTATTGCACTTGACTCACGTCTCCGTGGAGCTTAAGCGGCGCAAAACCTGAGCCCGGGGACACGCAGGGCCCTGCTGCCCCTCTCCTCCACGCTGCCTTCTGTGCACCGACAGAGAGGAACAAGGGCACCTCAGGCTGCAAAGGTCCCTGTCCTGCTGCTCCAGCTGCACAGAGCCGTGCAGTTAAAGGTTGTTCTGAGCATGCTGAAGGGGACAAGGAGCCTGGGCTGTAGAAGAGCCAGCTTGAGAATGCTCTGAAGCCAGCCCTGAGGGTTTCCATGGCAAGCATCCACCGAGGGCAAAGGAGCTTGCAATGCCGGAAGGTTTCACAAAGAGCTTCCTGAAAGCACAGCAATGCTCCATCGCTACACAGGGACAGGAAGAGGGCAGAACCAGAGACCTGCGTGGCCTAGCAGTGAGCTTTGGGTGGGCCTAAAAGCAAAGGGAGCAGCAGCAGCAGGGAGCGGCTGAGACTCAGAGGCGGGACCGTCCCTGTGGCCGCAGCCCTGTCAGGCAGTGCCTGCACGCTGGGTGTGGCTCTGCTCTCCCCACAAGCGAGGAACCGCAGCCCCTGCCTCAGAGCCAGTCAGAAACCCAGCCAAGCGAGAGCAGAGGCAGCGGACCCTTCCCATCTCTCTGGGCAATGGCTGCAAAGCCTGGGCTGTGCTGAGCCCAGAGCCGGCCAGCTTGTGCTCTGCTGTGCCAAGAGTGTTCTGGGCGGGCAGGAGAAGGGCTGCGTGCACAGTGGGGAAGGGGCTGACCAGAGCCTCCTGTGGGAACAGGGCTCCGCTCCCGGGCTGGGAACAGCCTGCTTTTGCTGCCCTGAGCGTGGGCAGGAGCTCAGGCATGTAGAACATTAATAATTTACTTTAGAGAGGGCAAAATGTAATGAGTCTATAGAAAGAATATTTTGGAGTGACAGAACTTTAGACAATTCCCTCTTAGCTGATTTTTTACTAATAGGGGTTTTAAAGAAGTATTTCTAAAATTACAAATGGTTTGGTTTATTTATTGATTTTTTTTGTGTTCTTGGGTTTGACATGAATATGCAACCAGTTATGTAAAGACATTGTTTACAAACAGCCAGTAGCTTTCAAGAATAATTTAAAATATGAAATAATATAGATACAATAGGGAGACATCTTTAAAGAGAAACCTCTAGATTAACTTGGAAGAGAAAATAGTATTCTAATACTAGTTTTATTTTTAAAAGTCCAATTTAACATGCAAAAAAGAGAAGTGCAAGTCTCTGAAGTGTGTGCTTTTTTGAGTTTTAGAGTTTTATTCCCTGATACTGCGATCTCTGTCTCCTTTATGTATATTTCTTATTTCTTCTAGTAAATTAAAACTATCAAAATTTGCTCAGAGTCTCTTGAGGTTTTCTTTTGGTTTAAGGCTTTTAGGCAAAAGTTTTAAACTGGTAATACGCATATGTAACAGAGGTGCAATGATTTGAAGGAGGAAAATATATCACAAAATAAGAACTTTTATAAAAGTATAATTTCTTTCCTTATCCCTAAAAAGGAAGAGTCTGCAGCCATTTCTGGCAGTATTTCATGCCATTTGAAGCAGACAGAATTTTATTAGGGGAAGGAGGAGCTGGGAGAGCATTCTCAGGTAGATTATTACTTATTTTTGCTGTAAGCTCAGATGTTCTTTGTCAAAAAGGAGAAATACATGACAGAAATACCCGAGAACCTCCATGTATTGGGACCTCAGGAAAAGTAATCCAGAATAGTAAACATCTGATCTTACAATTATCTCATTTTCTAGTTGCAACTTCTATTTCTCCTTTGATTTTGGCAGGGTGTTTTTTGTTGTTTGGTTTTGGAATTTTTTTCTGTTTGTTTTTGTGCTTATTTTTGTGCTTTTGGGTTTTTTTGGGTTTTGGGTTTTTGGGGGTTTGGGTTGTTTTTTTCTTTTCTTCGGTGATTTTTTTATGTTTTGGTCTTGGGTTTCTTGGCTTTTTGTTTGTTGTTTTGTTTAGGGGTTTTGGTGGTTGGTTTGGTTTTTGGGGTCTTTGGGGTTTTTTTTGGGTTAAATCACCTCTCGCTTCTGTTTCATTGACAGAAGTTTATTTTAGAACATTGGAATAACACAGGAGTCATTTCACAGAACTGCAGAATCAGAGAATGTGTGTTGTTAGAAGTTTCAATGGAGAAACTTCAGAGGTGGAATTTTTGTGTCAAAACCTTTGTCTGGATTCTAGAACAGACTTAGTGTAACAAAGGCAGAGGAGTGAAAAATCAAAATTACGTCTGAAAGTATCAACACAAACGCTGCAGATCTTGATCTTCCTATCAGTTTGATCCCCTCAAGGACCCTCAGTATGCCTCAACAGTCCTCACAAGTTCTTCAGCTGTCGAATCAGCTGTACCCCAAAGAAATCTGGACATTCCAGAGATTTCTAGATAAAGCAGAGAGATAAAACTGTAGCCAGATCAAGGCGTCCATGGTTTGTTGAAAATTAGACAGAAGAAAAAGCTAATTTATTTTCACAGTGACACTACTAGGTACCATTCTTTCAAAAAAAATCTGTGGTTATGAAAAAAAAAAAAAAAACTGATGAAAGAACCAAGCTATGGATCCTTAGGAAAGAACCACAACAGATCAAAACCAAAAACAAACAAACAAAAAAACCACACAAAAAAAACCATAGAAAGACCCAGGATTTTTTGACAATTGATTTCACAGTTTTATGCAACATTATTTCAGAACTACTATAAATATGAATGATTTACCAGTTTCTTTAAGCTGATTTTGGAGATACTATTTTATAATTCTATTTGGAGTGGTTCAAAAACTCTCTGAGTGATTTTCAAATTAAACCTAGTCCTAATTTCTTTGTCAATATATTTATTAATCACACGAATTTGTGCCTGTATAAACACGATATGTATTTAGATGTCGAAAATCCTTGACAAATCCAAAAGGTTTTAAAGCATACCTACAGCACATTCCAGGCCAGGCATAAATTCTCCACCTACAACTGCATCTGTGTAAAGGAAAACATCTGCAACCATTCCTATGGAAGTCTTTCCTGAAAAAATGGTATATGGGAAAATAGGAATATGGTACAAAGACTGCCCTTGAAACAGTGTTTTTATAATTATTTTGTAGATGTTGTATCCCATTTCTCAATTTGCATTATTTGAAATATTATATATTTCTGCATGGTCTAGGAAGAAAGGGAATTTCAGCTTTAAGTTCCAGCTCTCTAGATGAATATATAGATATTTCTCCTCCAGTTCCAAAATATTTCTTAGATCAGTCCACAGCAGTATGGGAGACAGTGCCCCTCATTCCAACTGGAAAACAATTTTTAAGGCATTGGATCTCTGAGGTGGAGTTCAGTACCAGAATCACAGCACAGTCCAACTTGAATAGCAGTTTCTGAAAGGAAAACAGAGATTAAAAATGTATGGACACATAAAGTCCTGGCCATCTACACATCTTTGTACTGGCCTTGCTCATACTAAAATGAACGTGTCTAGAGTCAGGTTATACAAATATTACTCACGGCCTACTTGCACCCCTGTGAGAGTCTGTCTGAAATAGCCTTCAACCTGCCTCACAACTGTCATTGAGAGACCGCTCAGAAGACCCCTTTGTCCCATTCCTAGCCACAGTGGAAAGTTACCCGCCAAGCCAGGAGGCTTCATGACCTGAAAGCGTTGCTAAGTCGTTGTTTCCACAGGTGCAGTCTCCTGCACGCTGCACCGAGCTCAATGAGAAGAGGGGGGCATTGTGCCCTCCTCCCAACAATAGCCTTGGAAATTGTCCCACCTCTTGGCCTGGCTGGACTTTCCCTGAGCTTTTGGGTGGTCCCCCACAGAAGACTCCTCTCGTTACAACCACCGTGACAGACAAGCTGAGATGACAGAAACCTCTCCACCAGAGAAGAGCCTGAGAAATCCCCATGTGAGAAAGGCCTCCCTCACACTTTCCAAGGACTGGGACTGGAGCCCCCAGCCCGGGGAGGTGCACGGGGGGAGGCGAGCTGACCAAAGCAAGATGGATATTGCAGTTGCGGGCACTGAACCACGAAGACAATGGCCTTCGTCTGTTGCAAGGTGGACTGTGTGTACCCCTTTTCCAAATACCATTCTTTCTACCAGAAGATACAATAGATTCGGCTTCGAAATAATCCCCTTCCCCCTCATCAAGAAAAGTATAATTAGGGTCCAGAATGGACTGCATCTCTGAGATCTCCCCGGACGTGACCTGGTGAACCTCTTTGTCTGAACACCGAAGGACCTCCGCCATTCTCGCGTTTGGGAGCTATAACCCCTTTTCCCTATTTTCCTTATTTTTCCCTTTTCCCCCTAATTCCTCCCCAACCCATTTTTTGCTGTGGTTGTTTCAATAAAGTCCATTGTGTTGATTAAAGTGCAAACCACCTTGTACCGTGTTGGTTTTTTGCACCCTGAAATCAATCTAAAGAACCTCTATGAAACCCGTCCGCAGAGATGGCTCCTAACAACCTCAAACCACCCAAAACTGTTTTCTTTCTTTCTGTCACACTCTGGGTAATTTTTTAATCTTCTTCTTCACTCTTCCCAGGCACTTACTACCACAGCAACTGTTCCTCCTGGTAATTTTAGTTTTAGCCTACACAGGTGACTTGGGCCAACAAAAAGGAAATGTGCAGCAGGGGGATTAATGCTGCTGGCTGAAATTCTGCCATCATTAAAATCTATGGGAACTTTGCAATTGATTGCAGCCAGTGTCACCGTTAGGCCGGTCGTGACATTCACCCGTGACCAAGCTCCAAGAAGAAAAAAAAAGTTTTTATTCTACATGTTCTTCAGTTTATATACTCTTACCAAAGCATGATCTTAAGTCATGAACTTCATCACATTAACTTCTTCTAGTCATTGGTGCAAAGCAATCAGCGTCAATGTTATTGGCAAAAGTTTTACAGAAATTTAAGAAGGCACATATACACATGTACTTAGGCTCGTAGTCTAGCTTACAAAAATTCTCATGTATCTTTTCTTATCAGTTTCCATGCTGATGGCCTTGTCTTCTTCCTTGCTATGGATACACTCGAAAATCATCAAGTGTTATTTCTTCTATTAACTCAGCTTTGCTTGCAGGCCAGCTGTCAAGCCCCTGCATAAGGTCACACCACAGATGCAGTTGAACAAAGCTTTGAATGTTTTTAAGTTTTTGAACAGCTCGAATGCAGAACCCGATCCACCAATTTGGAGGCATTTTTCAAATAACACACAGGCCAAGCTGAAAGAAAATCCCCCTGTTTGAATTAGAAACCCAGAGCCCGGACAAATTGAAGGTTCTTTCCCATTAATCCCTTGGGGCAAAGGGTGTGCTTCTGTCCCTACAGGTGCAGGAATTAAGTGGGGCCAGCCAAAATCGTCAAACCACATCGCACCCCAGGATGTGTTGACGAGTCCAAAACCGAGGAAGCAAGTACGCAGACGTGAGCCGAACAGAGGGATCCCGGGTCACGCCTGACGCTCCTTGTTCATCGCTGGAACCTGCAAACTCCAATTTTCTGTTATTTATAGGTGTGTCAGTTGTTGGTTTTGTAGGGCTGATTTTTGGCAAAGGTGCGGTTTTGGTTTTGTTGTGTTATACGTCCCCTCCATTGGACTTTCAAGCGTGAAATCTTATTTTAAAATCAAAAAGCAAAATTCTTAGATTGATGGAGGATTTTTGCCAAAACCTAGCTCATGAAAAGGATGGAGCGAAATCAAATGATATGCTGGTGTTGGTGGGTTTTAATTGCTTCTTGTAGTGCAGACTGGCCTGTGGAACAACCAAAAACAAATGTTTGGGTGACCTCAGCCAAGGCAGCAGGCTCAGATACCCTATGTTTGTCTAATTCAGAACCAGAAAAGCCTTTCTCAACCTGTCTACTCGGTGTGCCAGTAAAGCATGTGCCCCTGATCAAAAAGCAATCTCATGGGGAGCCTGGTGAAATTGGCAATGGGAGCAATCCCATATTGAACTGGAACATCTGGGCCAAAGAACTTCCCAAAGCAGTATCTGAAGCCCAAGAAATCCTTGGTTCTTTAAAAATGGATTTTTGTTTTACATTTATAGCTAATGATCGGTGAGAAGGTGATCCTCCAAAGCACAATGTTACTCCCCATTATTTTGCATTATTTGCAGAAATTTAAGTTTTTGCTGTAATTATTCACACAGTTGGGATGTGCTTTCTGAGGCCGATCAACATCCATGACAGTTTCCAAAAGGATATTGGTTCATCTGTGGAGATAGGGCTTGGCAGGGCATTCCATCATGCCTTGAAGGTGGCCCATGCAGCACCGGGATGCTCACGGTGGTAGCGCCTACTGCTAAAGCAGTCATGAAGAAGAAACGTAGGGGAACAAGATCTGCTCATCATGATGATGAAAACTGCAGGAGTGATTTCATGCCTTGGAAAGCTCCCAAAAAGGTTTCAGCAAGTTTGTTTTTACCCCAGCTGGCTTCAGCAATGGCACTGATCGGGTTGGATGTTGGCTGAGTATACAGACTAATGCCACATCCACTGCAATCAGTGATATGCTAACCAATGTTCATAGTGTTAGACACGCTACCCTTCAAAACAGAGCAGCAATTGATTTTCTTTTACTGGCACAAGGACATGGTTGTGAGGAGTTTGAAGGATTGTGCTGTATGAACCTGTCTGATATTCTGAATCCATCCACAGAAGCATACAAAAGCTGAAAGATTGGACAGCTCCAATTCAAGAAGATGGTGGGTCCTGGTTAGATGATTTGTTCCAAGAATGGAGCTTTGCACCTTGGCTAAGGGAACTTTGTAAGATAGCTCTCTAGGCATTGGGTGTTCTGGTGGTTATATTAGTAGTAATACCCTGCATGCTCTGGTGTGTGCGACAAACGATGGACAAAACTATCAAAGAAGATTTTATCAAACAAACAAGAGAGGTAGGAAATGGATTCAAAGAGAGTTCTCGAAATCTTACCGAGATGGTGGCTGAAGGTATAGACTTGAAGGAAGGTTTTGAATTAAGACCTTGGAACCGAAAAGACTTTTTCGAACAATGACTTGTAATTATGGTCAGGCAGGATTTCTGCCCTTTGAATTGACTGGCCTTTCACAGCACTAAACTGCCGTGTTGTAATATAGCAATGCTTAGTGCAAGCTAAAGGTACTTTCAGTAAGTAATAGGCAGAAACATTAGAGCAAGGCTACGAAATGCAAGATGGTAACAATCGACACGGTTCCAAATGTTTCTTTTTGGGTGAACCAAGAGGGGGAATTGTGGGAATCCACAAAATCAGATGGTTTTGGGAAAGCTGCTAAAGACAGGCCTCAGAGACAACAGAACTGTGATTAGAGCTAAGCAGTAGTTTCCTGATGGTTCGTGGGTTGATCTCAGGGTGCAAAAAGGACCCACAAGGTGTAAGGGGCTTTGCAATGATAATCAAAAGAAATGCACCTTTATTGAATGAACACAGCAAAATGTGATAGAGGGTTTAAGGGAGAGAAAATGATAGAGAAATAGAGAGAAAAAGAGGGAGATACAGCTAACAAATCCAGAGACAAAGTCCTGTGGTCCCGTCCAGTTGAGGATCTGCCTGTTATGTCAGGGAGATCTCAAAACCTCTAGCTAACTCAGAGGTTGTTATTATGAGAACTCTATTGGAAATTGCGAGGGGGGAAACAGATACAATAAAGAACAGATGTAACAGATAGTCCATGTTCTCAGCAGGAAGCCAGAGCCATTGTTTTTGTGGCCAACTGCCCACACCTGCAATATCCATTTTGCCTCCTCCCTACACACCTCCCCCTGGATTGGGCTTTCAGTCCCAGTCCTTGGAAAGTGTGAGAGAGGCCTTTCCACATCAGGATTTCATGTCTCAGTTTTTTTCTGGTGGAGAGGCTCCTGTCATCTCAGTTGTCAAGGTGGTTACAAACGAGCAAGAGGGCTCTTCTTTGGGGGACCACCCCCAAAACTCAGGAGAAGTCCAGCCAGGCCCAGAGGTAGGACAGCTTCCAAGGCTATTGTTGCAAAAAGGGCACAGTGCCCTCTTCTTCTTCTCCTTGGGCTCAGTGTAGCACATAGCAAACTCACCGATGAAAACAAGAGCTTAGCAATGCTCTCAGGTCTCGGGGCTGTTATAAATAGGGTTCAATTTGTGTTGAGAAGGATAGATATTATATTTCTTTTCGGAATTAACTTTGACATTTCACTTTTCGTAGCTTATAAAGCTTCAGTTGAATTGACATTTTTATTCTGAAACCCTTGTGAAACTGCCATATTTATTTTGCTTCCCACACTAAATACTTCTTTGAGCCACCATTTTTTTTGTTTTGTTTCCCACCAAAGACGCCTTATTTGTTTCATTTCCCATGTCAAACACTTCTTTAAGTTGTCATCTTTTTCTTGTCTCTTAGGATAAGGAACTTGTTAAAGTAACCGTTATTATTACATTTTCCACAAAAATTATTATTTGTTTTCTCTTTCTCATTAATAACTAATACTTATCCCTAATTTAAAAAAAAAAAAAAAATTGTAATTGCTTGCTAAAGATGGGACAGTGTGCTGGAAAAAGTGCCAGCATGAAGAGAAACTGAAAGGAAGCTTGGAAGAAAATACCTCCTAGTAGTCCTTTAGGTGACCTTTTAATATATTGGGATACTAAGGAGGGAATGAAGGATCTAGATAAAATAGAAATGATAAGATACCCTACAGAAATATGGCCTAAAGAGAGTATTGCTGAAGGACTTGTTTATTAGCCCTGGTACAAGACCAAAAAGAAAGATGGCTATGTATAGCTTTAAATAGATATGTTAATACCTGAGTAGAAGCTTGAGAGGAAGAGATTAGGTATGCTAAATATTGGTTAGAAAGGGAGAAACAGGAAAAGGAAAGAAAATATATCAAGTATCCAGGGAAGAAGAAAAAGAAGAAGCTAAGCTACCAGAAAGGAGGTGGGATCCTTTAGACCATCTTGCCTCGCCTCCCCCTCCTGATCCCTTAGATTACCTCCCGTTACCTCCTCCTCCACCTCCTCCCATAGACCACCTTCCTCCTCCCCCTCCAACCTTGTACCCCTCGGTACCCTCTCACAAGGTGGATGCCATTTCAGTATCTACTCCCACAGGAGTTCTAAAATCACCTCAACCTTTTCATTCAAGCTGTCCTGCTCCCGGCATCCCCTCTTCTGTATCACCTCCCCTCCCAAACACACCAGAACCTGCCCATTCTAGTAGTCCTTCCGTTTCACAGACTCCCTCCAGTTCCGTCAAGTACCCAGACACCAGTCTCTAGTACCGCTCAGAGTATCCATACCCCTCAGTCTTGGCTCCCAAAACTTTCCAAAATACACCTCTTTACTTTTCCCCCATACTTCAACCCATAAGCCAAAGTACCTCTTCCCCTATTCTTATTCCTGGAACATCACAGAACATTCCTTTTCATTTGTCCCCCATACCCCTACATACTGAGAGCCCAAACCAGGAGGAAAGTGTGCAAACAAAAGGTCAGGGAATGCAAAGGGCCTGTTGTTGTAAGAATCTAGAGGAAAAGAAGTTAATTGAACCAGATGAGCATGTAGCAAGCCACTAATATAGTACAAGGTTCCAAGCAAAGAAAATTCAAGATGAAGGTGGGAGGACTGAAAAATTGTTTCCTCAAAGGGAAGAGCCTATGGGGCGAGCCAGAGGCAGTATTGGTTTTGTGAATGCCCCATTAACTGCCTCTGAGGTTAGAAATTGTAAGAAAGAAATTAAACCTTTCTTAGAAGATCCCATATGAATCTCACAGCAACCAGATCAGTTTTTGGGACCCAATATTTACACATGGGAAGAATTTAATTCAATTTTAGAACTACTCTTTTCCTCAGAGGAAATACAATTGATTCGTGCAGCAGGCATGAAAATTTGGGAGAGGGAGAATCGAGGTGGTCCCAGAGGGGAAGAGAAGATGCCTCTCAATCCACCCAACTGGGACCCGAATCAAGAGGAGGGAAGAACAAGTATGAGACAATACAGAACCCCAATTAGAAGAGGGATAAGAGAAGCTGTCCCTAAAACAAATAACACTAAACTGGCAGTTGACAGCCATCAGAAACAAGATGAGTCACCTAGTGCCTGCTTAGAGAGATTCAAAAGAAATTTTCAATTGTATTCTAGTGTTGATCTGGAAGGTCCAGAAGGACAAGTACTAGCCCAAATACAATTTGCAACAAAAGCCTGGGTAGACGTCAGGAGAAAAGTAGGAAAGATGGACAATTGGCAAGAAAAAGGAAGGAATGAGTTATTACGGGAGGCACAAAAAGTATATTTAAGAAGGGAGGAAGAAAAGACGGAGACAAAAGCAAAATCATGGTAGCAATGGCTAGGGAAAGTGCAGGGTTTAGAAGCAGTGAATCAACAGGAGCGAGAAAAGGCGAGTACGCAGGGCCTCGAGGAGGTGAATTCAAAGAACGACCAAGTAGCAAGAAAGAGCCTAATAGAGATAGCAGAACATCTGGGGTGGAAGGAAGACCACCTCGGGCAGATATCATATGTTTTTTGTTGTGGAGAAAAGGGACACAGCAGGAATTTTTGTAGGAAATGAAGAATAGGTGAAGCCATCGCACAAGAACAGGACACTCTCGGAAGAAGGCCAACAGGAGATGATTATAGGGGTGTCAGGGGCTCTAGGCTCTGAGGGATGATATCGGTCATCAAAAGGAGCCTCTGGTAAACTTAGAAATTGGCCCTCAGAGCAAAGAAATTGAATTTCTAGTTGACACTGGGGCAGATGGTTCAAGTGTTTCAAAAATCCCTAAAGGATGCAAACTAAGGAAGAGAAGATGTAAAGTTCAAGGGGCTGAAAACAACCCCTTTGAAGTACCCATCACTGAAGAAGTGTCTATAAAAGGAAGCTTCAGAGAAGGCTGTGCAGACTAAAGATAGGAGAAGTACCTGAGGGAAAACGTATGGTAGCAAAGATGATAGTTTTGAGGGCAGAAGATGAAAAGGGAATAAATCCGAGGGTGTGGGCAGAAGAGGGAGGCCATGGACTGTTAAACATTCCACCCTTAGAAGTTCAAATGAAACCTGACCTTCCTCCAATAAGAATTAAACAATACCCAATTTCTGTGGAAGGGAAACAAGGACTGACACCTGTCATTAAAAACCTGATTGAAGAAGGAACTCTGGAACCATGTCTGTCCCCACATACCACTCCTATATTACCTATAAAGAAACCAGATGGTACACATGGGTTAGTCCAAGACCTACGAGAAGTCAATAAGCAAACCGTTACCCGATAGCCAGTGGTAGCCAAGCCATACCACTTGTTCAGTAAAGTACCATCAAAACATGCATGGTTTAGTGTTATAGATCTGTGTCATGGTCTGAGCTTGGCAAAATGCCAGTGCTTCTATGAGAAAACTTCTTTTCTTGGTATTTGCTGTGAGATGTGATTAGAGACAGAGGAGAGCAGGCTCTAACTTATGACTGAAAGGAAAAAAACTTTATTAACATAAAACTACAGGGAAAACACAGACAGAACACAGGATGAAAACTTTCTAAATTTTTTCTTCTTCTCTCCACTAAATTTCTTAATTCTGTTACTACTTTTTGGATAATTAATTCTCAGTTCTTTGAGAAGAGAGGAGTCTTTCTTGCACTACAGACTTCACTCAGGAAACAGTCGAAATTTCTCATGTTTCTGTGTCACGTGTGGCACCGCCCGGAGAACATTTTGCCATCGTGACTTCTTTTTTCTATGTTTAGTGCTTTCACTACTGCACATGGACTAGAGCTGTTTTTAGGGTTCTTTCTTTAAGGATGCTTTGTCTAGTTTTAAAAAGAGCACAGTCTCTCTCTTTTTGGGACACTTGTCTTCTCCATGTTTCACTTTTTGGGGCTGAGTGGTCTCTTGAACAGAGATTATTTTCTTCTTCTTCTTCATCGAAGACGGAGGGCACTACTACAACTCTCTTCTACTCTTCGTCTCTGTTCACACACTTTCACATCATTGCACTCTCTTGGCTCTGAGCTATTGCCTCCCCCTAGGATGCAGTCTCTGTGTCACAGGAACTGAAGGGTTCTGTCTATAGCTATCTAAGAAAAGTCTAGCTAAAAGCTACTCTATCATTTCTTCTCACCTAGAATTTTTCTCAACTTTTTCTCCATCTCACTAACTCTAGGAGGAATCAGCATTTGCAAGGTTTCTATCGTCTTAAGAAGGGTTAAAAGTCTCAGGCTCTGCCGGTTTGGTTCATGAACTCTCACGGCTGGCTGCTTTGCTGGGCACTCCCTCTCTCTTCTTTCACTCCAGCCGCGCTATCACAAGCACAGGCTGCTTTCTCTCTCTCCCTCCGGGGGGGGAATGGGGGATGGCTGCCCGAAGCCCTCGCAGTGCAATGCTCTTTTACTCTTCGGCCCAGGCCTGGCTTACTTCCTTCCGGCCGCATGGCTCCCCTCCCCCCTGCCCAGCTAGGAGCTGGACAGGGGAGGTTTCTTTTGGTCCAGGGCTGGAACTCAAAAAGGAACTTCTAGTGGGAGTTCACAGCTTTTAACTCCCTGTGTTCTCAGAGGCGTATCTATGCTCTCAGTGGACAAACTAGGTGCCAGTATTAAAATTTGGACACCGATTGGCGTGACTACACTACCTTAAAAAAAACTATTTCTTCTCAAACCACGACATTCTGAAAGATGCTTTTTGGTCCTGCCCACTTGAAAAAGAAAGTAGAAAATGGTTTGCATTGAATTGGGAGGATGAGGAAACTGGGAGGAAACAACAGCTGCAATGCACAAGGTTACCTCAGGGATTCACAGAGTCACCAAATTTGTTTGGCCAATCTCTAGCAGAAATCATAAAACAATTTACAGCCAAATGAAAATTCCCAGGTTCTACAGTATGTAGATGATTTGTTAATTTTTGGGGAACCAGAAGAGGAGGTACAAGCAACAAGGGTTAATCTACTGAACTTCCTGGGGCAAAAAGGGTTAAGAGTATCCAAAAAGAAGTTACAATTTGTTGAACCTGAAGTAAAATATCTGGATCACATAACTGGGAAAGGATACAAGAAATTAGATGCTGATTGAATTCAGGGCACACTATCCTTACCAGCACCTAAAACAAAAATGGATGTCAGGAAATGACTTCGATTAATTGGATACTGTGAACTATGGATAGATGGACACACAAAATTAGTTACATTCCTAGATAACAAATTGCTTGAAGATGAGCCTATAAATTGGAGCGAAGATGATGAGAAACAGCTGGAAGAATTAAAGGAAAAATGAGCAAATGCCCCAGGGTTAAGTTTACCAGATTTGTATAGACTCTTTGAACTGTTTGTTGACGTAGAAGAAGGACTAGCTTCTGGTGTCATTGTACAAGAATGGTGTGGAGCGCAGAAGCCCATTGCCTACATGTCAAAATGATGAGAGCTGGCTGTCAGAGGTCTGCCTGCTTGTCTCCAAGCGGCAGCTGCAGCTGTAGTTCTCCTAGAAGAAGGTTACAAGTTAACTGGAGGTAACAAAATCCAAGTGTATCCTCCCCATGATTTAAAGAGTATCCTGAGTAAAAGAGCATGTCAGTGGATTTCAGACAGTAGACTTTTAAAGTATGAACTCATTTTAAACAACAGTGAAAATATAGAATGAGCTACAACAAGAATTCAGGACCCTGAGCAGTTCTTATATGGAGAACCAAAGGAATATTGGGAACATCACTGTCTGGAAACTAGAGATCTACAGATAAAAGTCAGAGAGGATCCATTGGAACAACCTTAGTCTGAGGGAGAAATACTTTTTAGAGATGGTTCATCACGAGTAGTTGATGGGAAAAGAGTATCAGGATATGCCACAGTAGATGGACATACAATGACAGTTGTGGAAAAAGGAAAGCTTCCTGTGAATTGCTCTGCACTGTGCTGTGAGATTGATGCACTATTAAAAGCACTGAAATGGTTGGACAAAAAGAGTGGCACTATATTCACTGATTCTAAATATGCTTATGGGGTAGTAGGTACCTTCAGGAAAATCTGGGTAGAGAGAGAATTTGTTAACTCAAAAGGAAAAACCTTAATTCATGAAGGCCTCAGAAGAGCAGTGCTAGAAGCTTTGAAAGGGCCTAAAGAAAAAGCAGTAGTACACACCAAAGGACACCATAGAGGTCATACTAGAGAAATCAAGGGGAACAGCTTGGCAGATCTAACTGCAAAGAGGGCAGAACTGGAGAATTCAGAAAAGATCCTCAAACTAAATGAAATAGGCGATGAGAACGAGGAAGATGGAGGAAAGGAGGAGATCCTTATATTTAATGAAAAAGAACAAGAAGACTTACTAAAACACGGTGCAGAAAAAATGAAAAAGGAGGATGGAGGATGCCAGAGGGTAGACAAGTATTAAACAAAGCATTAACTAGGAAGATATTAGAGGACCCACATGTCTCAACCCATGGAGGCACTCAAGCTTTGTGTGATCATCTTAGGAGAACTTATGTATGCATTGGGGTGTGGGAAATTGCCAAACTAATAACCAGAGAAGGTATGATATGTCAGAAGATCAATAGAAAAGTAAGGAGAAAATTACCTCCAGGGGGAAGAGAGTTCGCAAAAAGATCATTTCAATGTATACAAACAGACTTGACGGAATTACCCCAGGTCCAGAGCTATAAGTATTTCCTAGTAATAAGAGACCATCTAACTTATGGGGTGGAGGCATAGCCAACAAGGAAAGCAACTGCAGAGACTGTAAGCAAAATTTTATTAGAATAAATCCTACCCGGATATGGAATAATTCATACTATTGACTCTGATAGAGGTCCTCATTTTACAGCAACGATATTACAACAACTAATGAATGCTCTCAATATCATCTGGAAATTTCATACTCCATGGAGACCCCAAAGTTCTGGGAGGGTAGAAAGAATGAATCAGACTCTCAAGAGAACTCTTCCAAAATTAACAGAGGAAACAATGATGAATTGCTTGAAATGTCTCCCTCTGGCACTAATGAGAGTAAGGCCTAAAGCAAGGGCAGATATAGGAGTTTCACCTTAGGAAATGATGGTTGTTTTACATTCCTAACTACTTCAGGAAATGCTGGAACATACGAAGAAGGAGAAAGGGCTGTGAGAAAATATAGAAAGACTATAACCTGCACTTCAGAAGAATTAAGAAATGAGGGATATCTTCCTCAAACTACTCCCATTGATTTCAAAATCCACCAATTCCAACCTGGTGACTGGCTATTAACCAAGACCTGGAGAGAACAACCGTTATTCCCAAAGTGGGAAGGTCCATTCTGAGTTTTACTGATGACAGAAACAGCTATTGGAACACAGCAAGGAGGATGGGCACATGTCACCCGAGTGAAAGGGCCAGTTTCAGCACCCGAGGGACTCTCCCCGACCTCAGCTAAGTAACACTAAGCTGATTCCAAGGAAGAAGACATCAGAAACACCATGAGAAGACACAGACGTTATGAGGTTTAATGGAGCTTTGTTAGATTTATTGTTAAATACCTAATTGAAAGTTTGTATTTTTTTCCCTCTATTTAGGGGGGGTTAAATTCTATGAGTTGGCAATGAAGTGTTTTAATCTCTGGTATTTTTTAATACGGATCCTGAGATTCAGGAAAAGATGGAGCATTCTCCCATGCATCTAACAATCTGGCCCTAAAAGACAGAAGAAACAGGTTGATACAAAAGGGAAGGCAAACTCCTGCAGCAGGAACAGGGAAGAATCACCCAGAAATAAACAAGGAAAGTGGGGGGCAAGACCGGATCAGGTTATATTCTTACCACAGATTTGCTGATCCTCTGTGGAGGGGAGACATGGCTGGGAGAGGAGCCTGTACCAGACTCTCATTGCTCTGGGAGAAATGCCACCATCCTCTGTATGCAGGAGATTCTTGGACTGTTGTCCTTAGAACCCACACGTATCCGAGCTCCCCAATTGTATCAACTTGTTGTCGTTAACAGCTTGTATAGAAGACTGAAAAACCTATTGGCTATACGAAAATAGAGGGAATTTCAAACAGAAGGTAATGAGGGCAGGTCCTATGAAAGAAAAATGGATCTGTACAGAAAAGAGACTGATTGAAGGAAAGGTGAGACATGGGGTTTATGAACCAGGTTTATTGAAGGAAAGCTGCTACTACGAGAACATGGAATAGAAACAGCCCAGAACTCTGAGATTGCCAAGTCAGCCACTGAGATATACAAGCAACACCAGAAATTGAGACAACTATACACCACTGAAGAAGAAACTAATTAAGATACTGTCGAATATGTTGATGCAGGCTAAAGCCTGATCAAAGTTTTAGAGGGGGGAGTTGTTATAAATGGGTTCAATTTGTGTTGAATTGGGGCTGGGTTGGGAATTGTTGTTTTGGGGTGAGTTGCTGGGTGTTTGTTGTGGCTCCTGGGGAGGGGAGGTCCAGGCTTTGGTGGGGGCGATGGTCGAAGGGGTTGATTGGACAGGGGATGTGACCAATCATTCGATGCCTCGAGAAAATGATTGGTCCAGAATGAATATCCATAAGGACTAATGAGATTACCCGAAAAACGACCAATCAATGTATGGATCCAAAAGCCACCAATGCTGGACCAGAGAGGGGTTATAAAATGAGGGTTTTGGTGGGGTTCGGGGTTTTTCCTCTCTGTCTGAAGGGGCCTACATTTTGGGGGAGAACCCAGCACGTTTGAGTCACTTTCTAATCTTTGCGTTGTTGCATGGGAGTTTGGGCTTATCTCAAACTCCCCGTCCTCTGTAGTTTGTTTTAATAAACGAGAGGCTTTTACCGTCTCAAAATCTGGCCTCGTTCAAATGCATAACAGGGCCCTTGGCATGTAAATCTCTCGTAAAGAGTCAGATTTTTTGCAGGGGGTGTCTTTTCTTCAGTGGTCCCCAAAGATGATCGTGAGGAGGATGGTGGATATTTTCACAAAGACTCTAAAACACCCTGTGCTCCTTTCCGTCCTTGAGGCCCCTTGCACTTGGCAGAGGAGCGTGGGAAGGGAGAAGGCTGTGAAGAGCAGCTTTGGCATCTGCCTGGGCCTGAGGAGACCAAGGCAAGCAGCAGCGGCAGGGTGTGATTGCCTCCTTTGAACACAGGACAGAGCCGGATCATCTCTTTCCAGCCAAGAACCCCAAACGCCTCTCAGAGAGCTGGGATTTCAAAGGCCTTTATGCACACATTAATGCCATCTTGCCTCTCTTGTGTGTTTGAACTCTTGGCAAGATGTGTTTGCCTCTCGCTTGCTGGAAGCTGCTCTGCTCCAGGGCCAGCACCCAGCTGGGCTGTGCGGGCAGATCAACCAGGGAGAGCCCTTCCCTGAGCACTTGGCCGGGCTTGGTGAGTCCAGGGCTGTGTCAGACACCCGGGCCATTGGACTCCATCCAACCAGGGACACCTTGGCTGGGGAGGTGGCAGCATGGCCAAGGGCCCTTTGTGACATGCTGCAGCAGGGTCACTAAGGAACCAAGCGGGACAGGGTGTGGGAGCAGCCCTTTGTGACATGCCCTGACATAGGTGCTGGCAGCGCCGTGGCCAGGCCAGAGCGCTCGGTGCTCGCGACGGGAGAGGACGGGACAGAGCGGTGCTGTGAGGAGACCCCGCACAGCCAGCTCGTTCTTTGCCGACCCGGAGCATTTCCGAGGTGTTCCTACTGCGGCTGGCCTCACGGCCAGACCTCTGGACTCGTTGACTCGGAGCTTCCCAAGGTATCTCCCATCCCTGCGGCCGGTGCCCTCGTGTCGGGGCCGTGGGACTTGGTGACCTCCATCGTTCACCAGGAGCCTCCTGTCATTGTGGCAGGAGCTCTCCAGAACAGGGCACAGGACTTGCTCTCCGGCTGTATTCCCGAAGCTCCTGTGTCGCAGGTGCCTGCAAGGCAGGACTGCGGCACTCGCTGACTCAGACCTTTGACGGGGCATCTGTCTCGAAGGTGCCCCCGAGGTCAGAGAGCGGGATGGCGGGCAGAGTGCTCCGCCTCTTCAAGGGGCTTCGGGGGACAAATGGCCCTGCAGCTGCCCCAGCGCAGCAGAAGCCTGCAGAGCCAGAGCAGTTGCAGCCACTGCAGGACGGTGAGTGGCAGAGCTGGGCCGCAGGACAGGTGCCTGCAGCCTGCCTGGCCCCATGCCATCCCATGCCATCCCATGCCATGCCATGCCATGCCATCCCATGCCATCCCATGCCATGGCATGCCATGCCATCCCATGCCATGCCATCCCCTGCCATCCCATGCCATCCCATGCCATCCCATGCCATCCCATGCCATGCCATGCCATGCCATCCCATCCCATCCCATCCCATCCCATCCCATCCCATCCCATCCCATCCCTGTGGATGCGGCCACGGAAAGGAAGGGACAGGGGCTGAGGCTGCCACCCCAGTTGCTGTGCTCAATCCCTTTGGGCAAGCAAGGCACTGTCCCTGCCTGGGGAGCGCAGGGCAGGGCTGTGTTCTCCGGCCTCTCCTGTGGCTCCTCATCTCTTACTGCGCTTTTTGCCAGATGCAGCCAAGGACCGGACTCAAGAGCAGGAGCCCGCCCATGGCTGCTTCCGCAGAGCAGCGCAGGTACCTGCGGCCGTCCCCACCTGGGCCAGGCCTGATGGCAGTGCTTGGCCATGCCCCGTGCTTGGAGCTGACCATGGAACATCCCTCTCTTCCCGCCCTTCCTTCTGCTGCAGGCACTGTGGAGGCTCCTGCGCCTTCGGCGCCGAAAGTCCGGCGGCACCGCCACCGAGGGCAGGGCCCAGCCCAACTCCGGGCCCGGCCAGCTGCAGGCAGGGGCTGTTGCCAGCTCAGAGGACGCTGTGCTGGACGCAGCCTCTGAGCAGGCCACGGCCAAGGGCAGGGTGGAGGCTGACATGGCCCTGATGGAGGGCATGGCCGCCACAGCCTCCCAGGCTCAGGGCCTCATAGTCACCGAGGCAATGCCCACGCTGACCGGGACTCCTGCACCTGCTCTGGAGTTCTTCCAGAAGGGCTCTGCTTCTCCACAGCAGGTAAGCAGCCTGGGGCCAGGGCTGAAGGCCTCCCAGCATCAAGTGGCCCCTCAAGCTATGTCTGCTAGGACCCCTCAGCCTTGGAGGCTATTCCTGTGGGATGGGAGGGCAAGCACTTCTTGGGGGAAGCTGGCCATGTTGCTCCTTCAGACAGCACTCCAAGTCTTCCCCATGCCGCCTCCTCCAGGTGCTAGCCACGGTCGGCGACCTTCTGCAGAGGCTCGCCTCCAGCACCAGTATGGACGCCGGGCTACAGATGGCAATTCTGAGCCTGGCTGAGCAACACCCTGCCCATGTGGTGATGAGCCTCCTATGCTGTGCCCCAGTGTGTGACAGGTACAAGGCACAGCTGCCTCAAGATCTTGGTGCTCAGCGGCCCGTAGAGTCCCTGGCCCTGTACAGCCTGTCCCGCGGGGTCTGCCAGACAGGCGGAGAGCTGCGGGAGCCCCAGGCCCCTCTCTTTCCTGAGTCTGCAGCCATGCTCCCTCCCAGCTCTGCAGGAAACTGGGGCTCTGTCACCCGGCCCCAGCACGGTGCACGGTGCTGACGCACAGCTCTGCTCCCACAGTGTCACCGCGCTGATGTGGAGAGCCATCGGCACATCAGAGGTGGCCATGGAGGAAGTGCTTCCCGTGCTGGTCTGTGCCATCGAGGAGCAGCCAGCGTACGGCAGCTTCTACTGCCGCGGGGACAACGAGGCCATCTTTGCCCTGGCTGTGAGTTTCTGGAGCTGGCCTTTGCTGGCCCTCCAGGTCGCTTCTGCAGCAGCTCTCCACGCTCTCCCCAGCCTGCAGCTCCCTGCCTGGGCTGAAAGCCGGCCTAGGGGCAGGCTCAGGGGCAGCAGGACGACTGCTCTCCCTGCATCTACCCTCAGGCCCTGCCTCACAGACACCCTGGCACTGAGCGCTGCCTCGGGCTGCTTTGTCTCTTGCAGGCAACTCTGGTGCTCTGGAAGATTGCCCCCATGTCCGAGTGGCATTTTGCCATTCTCCTTCATTCTCCCCAACTCTTTGTGGCTCTGCTCTGGCAAATTGTCACCAGCACAGAGCGGATGCCAGGGGAGGTTGGGTACCGGAGCTTCTGGAGAGCGTGCCGGGAGGAACACGGCCTTCCCAGCCAGCCCAGCAGGTGCCAGTCGCCCTGTCCTTCCCACGCCCTCGTGGCCAGGGCCAGCGCTCCCAGAGTGACCTGGCCTTTGCTCCACACACAGGATTGCAGCGCAGACCATGAAGGCTCTGCTCTCCACACTGGGCTTCGACAAGAAGCTGGTGGCACTGGAGCACAAGCAGGTCTGGGAGAAGCTGCTCTGTGCCGACACCCAGTACGATGCAGCGGCTCTGCTGGCCAGGTCAGATTTCCTACTTCTGCCACCACCAACAGCATTTGTGCCCTGTGCCTGCAGTGCCCCACACAGTCCCCGGGCTTTTAAGCGAGAGGGCCCTGTCAGCCAGGGAAGGCCAAGCAGTCTGGAAAAGGCTGGGAGAGAAGGAAGCCCAGGAGCTGCTACATTCCAAAGGGGCCCATGTGCCCTTGCAGAGTTCTGGGGAAAGATCAGACCTCTGAGAGTCCCTCCCGGGACAGGTGTGCTCGTTGGCTGAGGGCCTTGGTGCCTTTGTCCTCTACCAGGGAGATGCGCTGTGCCTTGACCCCCTTGTGTCCCTTCATGGCCTTGCACCTGCTCAGCCTGCTAGTCGAGAAGCAGCCACGCTGGCATCTGCCTGCCCTGGCCTTCTTTGTGGAGGTGAGCCTGATGGCCAGCGCTGCCTGCCTGAGCTGCCTCCCAGCTCTGGGGCCTCTCGTAGCTGCAGCCGCCTGGGACGCTGCCCGCGCCCGCTGCTGCTGCTGCCTGGGCCCGGCCCTGTGCGGCTGCGGGCTCGTGCCGGCCGGCTCCCCTGACGCTGCCCTGCTGTGCCTTTCAGCTCCTGGAGTGCCTGGACTTGAGCACATACGGTCCCAGTGCCCTGCTGCTGCTATCCAGGCTCCTACCCAGCCAGTGCAGGGCCAGGCTGCGCCTGGCACTCAGAGGCCTCGTGGTGCTCAGCCAGGAGCCCTCGCTGGTGAGAAGGGGGCAGCGGCTGAAGCCCCGCTGGCAGCGTGGGGCTGGACATTGCCCACCTCTGGGCTTGGCCGGACTTTGGCAGCAGAGGCAGCTGCTCCCAGCTCTCCTGCCTCCCGCTTCCGCTGCCCCAGTGGCCCAAACAGCTGTAGGTGCTGCGGCCCTTCATGGCTTCACAGCACGGCCTTGTCTTGCACACAGGACGGAGGAATACGCGGCCTGTATCCACACCTGGTGGAGCAGCTGGCTGACGCAGACGCAGAGATGGTCTGCATGAGCCTCTGTGTGCTCACGCACATGCTCCAGGACAAAGACCTCATGCTACACAGCGTCACCGCCCTGAAGCTGGCTGAGCCACTCCTGCCACACTTTGAGAGCGTAAGTCTCTGTGCCCCCCGCCAAGGGCACTGGACGCTGCCTGGAAACTCGGTGCTCTCTGCAGTTTTGGGCCTTTGCCCCAATGGGCCTGGAGTAGTTGGTGCTTAGGTCTTTTCCTTTCCTTCCAGGACAACAGGCACGTGCAGCTGCTCTCCATTCAGCTCTTCTGCCAGGTGATGGAGCTGGTAGTGGAAGAGAGGGAAAATCCTCTCACGACAAGCGTCAGCCAGAGCCTGCTGCCTCTATTCTTGCACTGGCACGATGAGAACCCGCACGTGGCCGAGGTGAGGTTTTGTGCGATGCTGCCACAAACCTTGCAAGGGGCTTTGGCCGCCTCCATCCCGGCGCCTCACAGGCTCCAGCCTGCCCTGGCCATGGCACAGGGACACGGGTCCCATGTCCCTGGCTCTGGTGCCACCTGCGGGTCTCTGCTGCTCTCCAGGCCTCTGGCGAAGCCCTGCTTTGTGCAGCACGCTTCCTGAGGAGGAGGGACCTCGAGGAGCATCTGAGGAAGGAGCAGAGGATGAAGTTCGCCGAGCGCCTGGTAAGGACAGCCCGGCAGTCAGAGCCCTACCCCGGGTGCTCACTGCGAGGGGGCTGCCAGAAGCGGCCCTGCCCGGAGCCGCTCCCGGGCCGGCCACCCTGCACTCCCCACCCTGCTTCCTGCCCCGGGCCGTGCGGGCCGGCTCGGCCGGTGCTGGGCTCAGAGAGTGCCCGGCTGAGGGGCAGAGCCCGCGCCGAGCATTCCCTGCCGGTGCTCCCCACAGCTGCTGCAGGACGAGAGCCGAGCGGCCGAGCACCTACACTGGGCGCTGCCGTACCTGCAGAGCCCACAGAGGTCCGTGCGACAGGCGGCCGTCAGGATCATCGGTGAGCCACCAGCCCGGCGCCCCTCCCTGCCCCTGGCCCAGCCCCTGTCCGGGCAGTGGGAGCCGCGCCCGGGACGCTGGAGCCGCGCCCGCCCTCGGTGCTGCCGCTGCCCTCCCGCAGCCGTGCCCTGGGGCGGCAGCAGGCGGCAGGGGCCGGCAAGAGCCCTGCCCGGCCAGGAGGGCGTGCGGCCACAGGGCTGGCAGCGCCCGTGTCGGGCAGCTGTGCCACCTGGGGCCGCCACGGGGGCTCTGTCTTGCCAGGGCTGGCCGGAGTGCTCATGACCGGGCAGAAGGAGGAGCTCCAGGTCCTCACTGAGGGTGAGTCAGGGCAGCCGCGGGGCAGCGAGGACCGCCGTGGGCAGCTGCACGTCCCGGCCCCGGAGCTATGCAGCATCCGTGGCTAGCACTGTCCGGCCGAAGCCCTTGTCCTCCCGCTCCCTCCTGGCCATGGCAAGAGCCGGCTGGGATGGCCCTGGCAGGAGGCTTTCCTTGGATTCTCGCAATGTGGCCTCTGACCGTGCCTCTGTTCCTCTCTCTCCCAGCTCTTCAAGCCCTGAAAGAAGATGAGAGCCCCTCGTGCACCAGCGTATTGATACAGCTGACGTTCGAAAGAAGATCTGCAGCACTTCGTTCGTCTGCTGGATCAGTTGCACCATCATCCTTTGGAGATTTCCAGTTCCCACTGAAGACGGGAGCACCTGAGGAGCACGATGGACCAGCTGGAGCTCCAGGCTCAGCTCTTGCTGCTCAGAGCTGAGCCTGTGGGAAGCTCCAGGAGCTCCTGCCATCTCTCTCCCTGTTGGCACCTCCTTCCCTACAGCCCTCCAGTCAAGCCCATCCCCTTTTTTGTCTCTCTGCTCACCCCTTTGCTTCACTTTCTCCTTATAAACAGTTTGGGTTTTTCCAAAACCCTAAGGTGGGAGCACCTACAGAGTAGAATGCACCAGCTGGAGCTCCAGGCACAGCTCTAGCTGCTCAGAGCTGAGCCTGTCAGCAGCTCCAGGAGCTCCTGCCATCTCTCTCCCTCTTGGCAGCTCCCTCCCTGCAGGCCTCAGGCCCTGCCCATCCACTCTTTACCTCCCAGCTCACCCCTTCCCTTTGCTTTCCCTTAATAAACACTTTGAGTATTGCACTTGACTCACGTCTCTGTGGAGCTGAAGCACGCAAAACCTGAGCCCGGGGACACGCAGGGCCCTGCTGCCCCTCTCCTCCACGCGGCCTTCTGTGCATGGACAGAGAGGAACAAGGGCACCTCAGGCTGCAAAGGTCCCTGTCCTGCTGCTCCAGCTGCACAGAGCCGTGCAGTTAAAGGTCGTGCTGAGCACTCTGAAGGGGACAAGGAGCCTGGGCTGTAGAAGAGCCAACTTGAGGATGCTCTGAAGCCAGCCCTGAGGGTGTCCATGGCAAGCATCCACCGAGGGCAAAGGAGCTTGCAATGCCGGAGGGTTTCACAAAGAGCTTCCTGCAAGCACAGCAATGCTCCATCCCTACACAGGGACAGGAAGAGGGCAGAAGCAGACACCAGCGTGGCCTAGCAGTGAGCTTTGGGTGGGCCTAAAAGCAAACAGAGCAGCAGCAGCAGGGAGGGGCTGAGACTCAGAGGCGGGGCCGTCCCTGTGGCCGCAGCCCTGTCAGGCAGTGCCTGCACGCTGGGTGTGGCTCTGCTCTCCCCACAAGCGAGGAACCGCAGCCCCTGCCTCAGAGCCAGTCAGAAACTCAGCCAAGCAAGACCAGAGCCGGGGGATGGGATGGCATGCCCTTCCCGTCTCTCTGGAGCATGGCTGCAGTCTTCCTGCATCTGTGTTTGGGCTGTTTTGAGCCCAGAGCCGGCCAGCTTGTGCTCTGCTGTGCCAAGAGTGTTCTGGGCGGGCAGGAGAAGGGCTGCGTGCACAGTGGGGAAGGGGCTGACCAGAGCCTCCTGTGGGAACAGGGCTCCGCTTCCAGGCTGGGAACAGCCTGCTTTTGCTGCCCTGAGCGTGGGCAGGAGCTCAGGCACAGGCAGAAGCAGCTGGAATCTCTTGTTTCTAGGGGACCCGGGGCTGCGCACCACAAGGGACATGGGGTAACAGACGGCGGGGGAAGGAAGATGAGTTCAAGCTGAAGTGCCTGTGCTGCCAGGAGCAGAAGTAATTCAGCCTTGCCAGGGTTTCTTAAGTGTGTGTTGGTGTTCCCTGGGAAATGTAGGCATTCGGGGAAATGCCCTTGGAAGAGAGGGGCTTGATTCCCAAGCAAAGTGCTTCCCCAGGAGCCCCGAGTGAGGTAGTCAGCTGTCTCCCTTTGGCTCCCTGCGCGCCTTTCCGTCCTTGAGGCCCCTTGCACTTGGCAGAGGGGCGTGAGAAGAGAGAAGGCTGTGAAGAGCAGCTTTGGCATCTGCCTGGGCCTGAGGAGACCAAGGCAAGCACCAGTGGCAGGGTTTGTTCGCCTCCTTTGATCACAGCACCGAGCCGGATCATCTCTGTCCAGCTGAGAACCCCAAATGTCTCTCAGAGAGCTGTGATTTCAAAGGCCTTTATGCACACATCAGTGCCATCTTTCCTCTCAGGTGTGTTTCAACTCTTGGAGAGATGCGTTTGCCTCTCGCTTGCTGGAAGCTGCTCTGCTCAAGGGCCAGCACCAGGCTGGGCTGTGCGGGCCGATCAACCAGGGAGAGCCCTTTCCTGAGCACTTGGCCGGGGCTTGGTGAGTCCAGGGCTGTGTCAGACACCCGGGCCATTGGATTCCATCCAACCGGGGGCATCTTGGCTGGGGAGGTGGCAGCATGGCCAAGGGCCCTTTGTGACATGCTGCAGCAAGGTCACCAATGGACCGAGTGGGACAGGGTGTCAGAGCAGCCCTTTGTGACACGTGCTGACATAGGTGCTGCCAGCGCCGTGGCCAGGCCAGAGCGCTCGGTGCTCGCGACGGGAGAGGACGGGACAGAGCCGTGCTGTGAGGAGACCCCACACAGCCAGCTGGTTCTTTGCCGACCCGGAGCATTTCCGAGGTGTTCCTACTGCGGCTGGCCTCACGGCCAGACCTCAGAACTCGGTGAGTCGGAGCATTCCGAGGCAACTCCCATCCCTGCGGCAGGTGCCCTCGTGTCCGGGCCGTGCGACTTGGTGACCTCCATCTTTCACCAGGAGCCTCCTGTCATTGTGGCAGGAGCTCTCCAGAACAGGGCACAGGACTTGCTCTCCGGCTGTATTCCCGAAGCTCCTGTGTCGCAGGGGCCTGCAAAGCAGGACTGCGGCACTCGCTGCCTCAGACCTTTGACGGGGCATCTGTCTCGAAGGTGCCCTCGAGGTCAGAGAGCGGGATGGCGGGCAGAGTGCTCCGCCTCCTCAAGGGGCTTCGGGGGAAAAATGGCCCTGCAGCTGCCCCAGCGCAGCAGAAGCCTGCAGAGCCAGAGCAGTTGCAGCCACTGCAGGACGGTGAGTGGCAGAGCTGGGCCGCAGGGCAGGTGCCTGCAGCCGGCCTGGCCCCATCCCATCCCATCCCTTACCATCCCATCCCATGCCATCCCATCCCATGCCATCCCATCCCATGCCATCCCATCCCATGCCATCCCATGCCATCCCATGCCATGCCATCCCATGCCATCCCATGCGATCCCATCCCATCCCATGCCATCCCATCGATGCCATCCCATCCCATCCCATCCCATCCCATCCCATCCCATCCCATGCCATCCCATCCCATCCCATCCCATCCCTGTGGATGCGGCCACGGAAAGGTAGGGACAGGGGCTTGGGCTGCCACCCCAGTGGCTGTGCTCAATCCCTTTGGGCACGCAAGTCACTGTCCCTGCCTTGGGAGCTCAGGGCTGGGCTGTGTTCTCCGGCCTCTCCTGTGGCTCCTCATCTCTTACTGCGCTCTTTGCCAGATGCAGCCAAGGACCAGACTCGAGAGCAGGAGCCCGCCCATGGTTGCTTCCGCAGAGCAGCGCAGGTACCTGCGGCCGTCCCCACCTGGGCCAGGCCTGCTGGCAGTGCTTGGCCATGCCCCGCGCTTGGAGCAGACCATGGAACGTCCCTCTCTTCCCGCCCTTCCTTCTGCTGCAGGCACTGCGGAGGCTCCTGCGCCTTCGGCGCAGAAAGTCCGGCGGCACCGCCACCGAGGGCAGGGCCCAGCCCGACTCCGGGCCCGGCCAGCTGCGGACAGAGGCTGCTGCCAGCTCAGAGGACGCTGTGCTGGCAGCAGCCTCTGAGCAGGCCACGGCCAAGGGCAGGGTGGAGGCTGACATGGTCCTGACGGAGGGCATGGCCGCCACAGCCTGCCAGGCTCAGGGCCTCATAGTCACCGAGGCAATGCCCACGCTGACCGGGACTCCTGCACCTGCGCTGGAGTTCTTCCAGCAGGGCTCTGCTTCTCCACAGCAGGTAAGCAGCCTGGGGCAAGGGCTGAAGGCTTCCCAGCATCACGTGGCCCCTCAAGCTATGTCTGCTAGGACCCCTCAGCCTTGGAGGCTATTCCTGTGGGATGGGAGGGCAAGCACTTCTTGAGGGAAGCTGGCCATGTTGCTCCTTCAGACAGCACTCCAAGTCTTCCCCATGCCGCCTCCTCCAGGTGCTAGCCACGGTCGGCGACCTTCTGCAGAGGCTCGCCTCCAGCACCAGTATGGACGCCGGGCTACAGATGGCGATTCTGAGCCTGGCTGAGCAACACCCTGCCCATGTGGTGATGAGCCTCCTATGCTGTGCCCCAGTGTGTGACAGGTACAAGGCACAGCTGCCTCGAGATCTTGGTGCTCAGCGGCCCGTAGAGTCCCTGGCCCTGTACAGCCTGTCCCGCGGGGTCTGCCAGACAGGCGGAGAGCTGCGGGAGCCCCAGGCCCCTCTCTTTCCTGAGTCTGCAGCCATGCTCCCTCCCAGCTCTGCAGGAAACTGGGGCTCTGTCACCCGGCCCCAGCACGGTGCACGGTGCTGACGCACAGCTCTGCTCCCACAGTGTCACCGCGCTGATGTGGAGAGCCATCGGCACATCAGAGGTGGCCGTGGAGGAGGTGCTTCCCGTGCTGGTCTGTGCCATCGAGGAGCAGCCAGCGTACGGCAGCTTCTACTGCCACGGGGACAACGAGGCCATCTTTGCCCTGGCTGTGAGTTTCTGGAGCTGGCCTTTGCTGGCCCTCCAGGTCGCTTCTGCAGCAGCTCTCCACGCTCTCCCCAGCCTGCAGCTCCCTGCCTGGGCTGAAAGCCGGCCTAGGGGCAGGCTCAGGGGCAGCAGGACGACTGCTCTCCCTGCATCTACCCTCAGGCCCTGCCTCACAGACACCCTGGCACTGAGCGCTGCCTCGGGCTGCTTTGTCTCTTGCAGGCAACTCTGGTGCTCTGGAAGATTGCCCCCATGTCCGAGTGGCATTTTGCCATTCTCCTTCATTCTCCCCAACTCTTTGTGGCTCTGCTCTGGCAAATTGTCACCAGCACAGAGCGGATGCCAGGGGAGGTTGGCTACCGGAGCTTCTGGAGAGCGTGCCGGGAGGAACACGGCCTTCCCAGCCAGCCCAGCAGGTGCCAGTCGCCCTGTCCTTCCCACGCCCTCGTGGCCAGGGCCAGCGCTCCCAGAGTGACCTGGCCTTTGCTCCACACACAGGATTGCAGCGCAGACCATGAAGGCTCTGCTCTCCACACTGGACTTCGACAAGAAGCTGGTGGCACTGGAGCACAAGCAGGTCTGGGAGAAGCTGCTCTGTGCCGACACCCAGTACGATGCAGCGGCTCTGCTGGCCAGGTCAGATTTCCTACTTCTGCCACCACCAACAGCATTTGTGCCCTGTGCCTGCAGTGCCCCACACAGTCCCCGGGCTTTTAAGCGAGAGGGCCCTGTCAGCCAGGGAAGGCCAAGCAGTCTGGAAAAGGCTGGGAGAGAAGGAAGCCCAGGAGCTGCTACATTCCAAAGGGGCCCATGTGCCCTTGCAGAGTTCTGGGGAAAGATCAGACCTCTGAGAGTCCCTCCCGGGACAGGTGTGCTCGTTGGCTGAGGGCCTTGGTGCCTTTGTCCTCTACCAGGGAGATGCGCTGTGCCTTGACCCCCTTGTGTCCCTTCATGGCCTTGCACCTGCTCAGCCTGCTAGTCGAGAAGCAGCCACGCTGGCATCTGCCTGCCCTGGCCTTCTTTGTGGAGGTGAGCCTGATGGCCAGCGCTGCCTGCCTGAGCTGCCTCCCAGCTCTGGGGCCTCTCGTAGCTGCAGCCGCCTGGGACGCTGCCCGCGCCCGCTGCTGCTGCTGCCTGGGCCCGGCCCTGTGCGGCTGCGGGCTCGTGCCGGCCGGCTCCCCTGACGCTGCCCTGCTGTGCCTTTCAGCTCCTGGAGTGCCTGGACTTGAGCACATACGGTCCCAGTGCCCTGCTGCTGCTATCCAGGCTCCTACCCAGCCAGTGCAGGGCCACGCTGCGCCTGGCACTCAGAGGCCTCGTGGTGCTCAGCCAGGAGCCCTCGCTGGTGAGAAGGGGGCAGCGGCTGAAGCCCCGCTGGCAGCGTGGGGCTGGACATTGCCCACCTCTGGGCCTGGCTGCCCTTTGGCAGCAGAGGCAGCTGCTCCCAGCTCTCCTGCCTCCCGCTTCCGCTGCCCCAGTGGCCCAAACAGCTGTAGGTGCTGCGGCCCTTCATGGCTTCACAGCACGGCCTTGTCTTGCACACAGGACGGAGGAATACGCGGCCTGTATCCACACCTGGTGGAGCTGCTGGCTGACGCAGACGCAGAGATGGTCTGCATGAGCCTCTGTGTGCTCACGCACATGCTCCAGGACAAAGACCTCATGCTACACAGCGTCACCGCCCTGAAGCTGGCTGAGCCACTCCTGCCACACTTTGAGAGCGTAAGTCTCTGTGCCCCCCGCCAAGGGCACTGGACGCTGCCTGGAAACTCGGTGCTCTCTGCAGTTTTGGGCCTTTGCCCCAATGGGCCTGGAGTAGTTGGTGCTTAGGTCTTTTCCTTTCCTTCCAGGACAACAGGCACGTGCAGCTGCTCTCCATTCAGCTCTTCTGCCAGGTGATGGAGCTGGTAGTGGAAGAGAGGGAAAATCCTCTCACGACAAGCGTCAGCCAGAGCCTGCTGCCTCTATTCTTGCACTGGCACGATGAGAACCCGCACGTGGCCGAGGTGAGGTTTTGTGCGATGCTGCCACAAACCTTGCAAGGGGCTTTGGCCGCCTCCATCCCGGCGCCTCACAGGCTCCAGCCTGCCCTGGCCATGGCACAGGGACACGGGTCCCATGTCCCTGGCTCTGGTGCCACCTGCGGGTCTCTGCTGCTCTCCAGGCCTCTGGCGAAGCCCTGCTTTGTGCAGCACGCTTCCTGAGGAGGAGGGACCTCGAGGAGCATCTGAGGAAGGAGCAGAGGATGAAGTTCGCCGAGCGCCTGGTAAGGACAGCCCGGCAGTCAGAGCCCTACCCCGGGTGCTCACTGCGAGGGTGCTGCCAGAAGCGGCCCTGCCCGGAGCCGCTCCCGGGCCGGCCACCCTGCACTCCCCACCCTGCTTCCTGCCCCGGGCCGTGCGGGCCGGCTCGGCCGGTGCTGGGCTCAGAGAGTGCCCAGCTGAGGGGCAGAGCCCGTGCCAATCATTCCCTGCTGGCGCTCCCCACAGCTGCTGCAGGACGAGAGCCGAGCGGCCGAGCACCTACACTGGGCGCTGCCGTACCTGCAGAGCCCACAGAGGTCCGTGCGAAAGGCGGCCGTCAGGATCATCGGTGAGCCACCAGCCCGGCGCCCCTCCCTGCCCCTGGCCCAGCCCCTGTCCGGGCAGTGGGAGCCGCGCCCGGGACGCTGGAGCCGCGCCCGCCCTCGGTGCTGCCGCTGCCCTCCCGCAGCCGTGCCCTGGGGCGGCAGCAGGCGGCAGGGGCCGGCAAGAGCCCTGCCCGGCCAGGAGCGCGTGCGGCCACAGGGCTGGCAGCGCCCGTGTCGGGCAGCTGTGCCACCTGGGGCCACCACGGGGGCTCTGTCTTGCCAGGGCTGGCCGGAGTGCTCATGACCGGGCAGAAGGAGGAGCTCCAGGTCCTCACTGAGGGTGAGTCAGGGCAGCCGCGGGGCAGCGAGGACCGCCGTGGGCAGCTGCACGTCCCGGCCCCGGAGCTATGCAGCATCCGTGGCTAGCACCGTCCGGCCGAAGCCCTTGTCCTCCCGCTCCCTCCTGGCCATGGCAAGAGCCGGCTGGGATGGCCCTGGCAGGAGGCTTTCCTTGGATTCTCGCAATGTGGCCTCTGACCGTGCCTCTGTTCCTCTCTCTCCCAGCTCTTCAAGCCCTGAAAGAAGATGAGAGCCCCTCGTGCACCAGCGTATTGATACAGCTGACGTTCGAAAGAAGATCTGCAGCACTTTGTTCGTCTGCTGGATCAGTTGCACCATCATCCTTTGGAGATTTCCAGTTCCCACCGAAGACGGGAGCACCTGAGGAGCACGATGGACCAGCTGGAGCTCCAGGCTCAGCTCTTGCTGCTCAGAGCTGAGCCTGTGGGAAGCTCCAGGAGCTCCTGCCATCTCTCTCCCTGTTGGCACCTCCTTCCCTACAGCCCTCCAGTCAAGCCCATCCCCTTTTTTGTCTCTCTGCTCACCCCTTTGCTTCACTTTCTCCTTATAAACAGTTTGGGTTTTTCCAAAACCCTAAGGTGGGAGCACCTACAGAGTAGAATGCACCAGCTGGAGCTCCAGGCACAGCTCTAGCTGCTCAGAGCTGAGCCTGTCAGCAGCTCCAGGAGCTCCTGCCATCTCTCTCCCTCTTGGCAGCTCCCTCCCTGCAGCCCTCAGGCCCTGCCCATCCACTCTTTACCTCCCAGCTCACCCCTTCCCTTTGCTTTCCCTTAATAAACACTTTGAGTATTGCACTTGACTCACGTCTCCGTGGAGCTGAAGCACGCAAAACCTGAGCCCGGGGACACGCAGGGCCCTGCTGCCCCTCTCCTCCACGCTGCCTTCTGTGCACCGACAGAGAGGAACAAGGGCACCTCAGGCTGCAAAGGTCCCTGTCCTGCTGCTCCAGCTGCACAGAGCCGTGCAGTTAAAGGTCGTGCTGAGCACTCTGAAGGGGACAAGGAGCCTGGGCTGTAGAAGAGCCAACTTGAGGATGCTCTGAAGCCAGCCCTGAGGGTGTCCATGGCAAGCATCCACCGAGGGCAAAGGAGCTTGTCATGCCGGAGGGTTTCACAAAGAGCTTCCTGCAAGCACAGCACTGCTCCATCCCTACACAGGGACAGGAAGAGGGCAGAAGCAGACACCAGTGTGGCCTAGCAGTGAGCTTTGGGTGGGCCTAAAAGCAAACAGAGCAGCAGCAGCAGGGAGGGGCTGAGACTCAGAGGCGGGGCCGTCCCTGTGGCCGCAGCCCTGTCAGGCAGTGCCTGCACGCTGGGTGTGGCTCTGCTCTCCCCACAAGCGAGGAACCGCAGCCCCTGCCTCAGAGCCAGTCAGAAACTCAGCCAAGCAAGACCAGAGCCGGGGGATGGGATGGCATGCCCTTCCCGTCTCTCTGGAGCATGGCTGCAGTCTTCCTGCATCTGTGTTTGGGCTGTTTTGAGCCCAGAGCCGGCCAGCTTGTGCTCTGCTGTGCCAAGAGTGTTCTGGGTGGGCAGGAGAAGGGCTGCGTGCACAGTGGGGAAGGGGCTGACCAGAGCCTCCTGTGGGAACAGGGCTCCGCTTCCAGGCTGGGAACAGCCTGCTTTTGCTGCCCTGAGCGTGGGCAGGAGCTCAGGCACAGGCAGAAGCAGCTGGAATCTCTTGTTTCTAGGGGACCCGGGGCTGCGCACCACAAGGGACATGGGGTAACAGACGGCGGGGGAAGGAAGATGAGTTCGAGCTGAAGTGCCTGTGCTGCCAGGAGCAGAAGTAATTCAGCCTTGCCAGGGTTTCTTAAGTGTGTGTTGGTGTTCCCTGGGAAATGTAGGCATTCGGGGAAATGCCCTTGGAAGAGAGGGGCTTGATTCCCAAGCAAAGTGCTTCCCCAGGAGCCCCGAGTGAGGTAGTGAGCTGTCTCCCTTTGGCTCCCTGCGCGCCTTTCCGTCCTTGAGGCCCCTTGCACTTGGCAGAGGGGCGTGAGAAGAGAGAAGGCTGTGAAGAGCAGCTTTGGCATCTGCCTGGGCCTGAGGAGACCAAGGCAAGCACCAGTGGCAGGGTTTGTTCGCCTCCTTTGATCACAGGACCGAGCCGGATCATCTCTGTCCAGCTGAGAACCCCAAATGTCTCTCAGAGAGCTGTGATTTCAAAGGCCTTTATGCACACATCAGTGCCATCTTTCCTCTCAGGTGTGTTTCAACTCTTGGAGAGATGCGTTTGCCTCTCGCTTGCTGGAAGCTGCTCTGCTCAAGGGCCAGCACCAGGCTGGGCTGTGCGGGCCGATCAACCAGGGAGAGCCCTTTCCTGAGCACTTGGCCGGGGCTTGGTGAGTCCAGGGCTGTGTCAGACACCCGGGCCATTGGATTCCATCCAACCGGGGGCATCTTGGCTGGGGAGGTGGCAGCATGGCCAAGGGCCCTTTGTGACATGCTGCAGCAAGGTCACCAATGGCCCGAGTGGGACAGGGTGTCAGAGCAGCCCTTTGTGACACGTGCTGACATAGGTGCTGCCAGCGCCGTGGCCAGGCCAGAGCGCTCGGTGCTCGCGACGGGAGAGGACGGGACAGAGCCGTGCTGTGAGGAGACCCCACACAGCCAGCTGGTTCTTTGCCGACCCGGAGCATTTCCGAGGTGTTCCTACTGCGGCTGGCCTCACGGC
Source organism: Haemorhous mexicanus (assembly GCF_027477595.1). Classification (NCBI taxonomy): domain Eukaryota; kingdom Metazoa; phylum Chordata; class Aves; order Passeriformes; family Fringillidae; genus Haemorhous; species Haemorhous mexicanus. The sequence continues at coordinate 9,395,700 of NC_082381.1, forward strand.
CAGACCTCAGAACTCGGTGAGTCGGAGCATTCCGAGGCAACTCCCATCCCTGCGGCAGGTGCCCTCGTGTCCGGGCCGTGCGACTTGGTGACCTCCATCTTTCACCAGGAGCCTCCTGTCATTGTGGCAGGAGCTCTCCAGAACAGGGCACAGGACTTGCTCTCCGGCTGTATTCCCGAAGCTCCTGTGTCGCAGGGGCCTGCAAAGCAGGACTGCGGCACTCGCTGCCTCAGACCTTTGACGGGGCATCTGTCTCGAAGGTGCCCTCGAGGTCAGAGAGCGGGATGGCGGGCAGAGTGCTCCGCCTCCTCAAGGGGCTTCGGGGGAAAAATGGCCCTGCAGCTGCCCCAGCGCAGCAGAAGCCTGCAGAGCCAGAGCAGTTGCAGCCACTGCAGGACGGTGAGTGGCAGAGCTGGGCCGCAGGGCAGGTGCCTGCAGCCGGCCTGGCCCCATCCCATCCCATCCCTTACCATCCCATCCCATGCCATCCCATCCCATGCCATCCCATCCCATGCCATCCCATCCCATGCCATCCCATGCCATCCCATGCCATGCCATCCCATGCCATCCCATGCGATCCCATCCCATCCCATGCCATCCCATCGATGCCATCCCATCCCATCCCATCCCATCCCATCCCATCCCATCCCATCCCATCCCATCCCATCCCATCCCATCCCATCCCATGCCATCCCATCCCATGCCATCCCATCCCATGCCATCCCATCCCATGCCATCCCATGCCATCCCATGCCATGCCATCCCATGCCATCCCATGCGATCCCATCCCATCCCATGCCATCCCATCGATGCCATCCCATCCCATCCCATCCCATCCCATCCCATCCCATCCCATCCCATCCCATCCCATCCCATCCCATCCCATCCCATCCCATCCCATGCCATCCCATCCCATCCCATCCCATCCCTGTGGATGCGGCCACGGAAAGGTAGGGACAGGGGCTTGGGCTGCCACCCCAGTGGCTGTGCTCAATCCCTTTGGGCACGCAAGTCACTGTCCCTGCCTTGGGAGCTCAGGGCTGGGCTGTGTTCTCCGGCCTCTCCTGTGGCTCCTCATCTCTTACTGCGCTCTTTGCCAGATGCAGCCAAGGACCAGACTCGAGAGCAGGAGCCCGCCCATGGTTGCTTCCGCAGAGCAGCGCAGGTACCTGCGGCCGTCCCCACCTGGGCCAGGCCTGCTGGCAGTGCTTGGCCATGCCCCGCGCTTGGAGCAGACCATGGAACGTCCCTCTCTTCCCGCCCTTCCTTCTGCTGCAGGCACTGCGGAGGCTCCTGCGCCTTCGGCGCAGAAAGTCCGGCGGCACCGCCACCGAGGGCAGGGCCCAGCCCGACTCCGGGCCCGGCCAGCTGCGGACAGAGGCTGCTGCCAGCTCAGAGGACGCTGTGCTGGCAGCAGCCTCTGAGCAGGCCACGGCCAAGGGCAGGGTGGAGGCTGACATGGTCCTGACGGAGGGCATGGCCGCCACAGCCTGCCAGGCTCAGGGCCTCATAGTCACCGAGGCAATGCCCACGCTGACCGGGACTCCTGCACCTGCGCTGGAGTTCTTCCAGCAGGGCTCTGCTTCTCCACAGCAGGTAAGCAGCCTGGGGCAAGGGCTGAAGGCTTCCCAGCATCACGTGGCCCCTCAAGCTATGTCTGCTAGGACCCCTCAGCCTTGGAGGCTATTCCTGTGGGATGGGAGGGCAAGCACTTCTTGAGGGAAGCTGGCCATGTTGCTCCTTCAGACAGCACTCCAAGTCTTCCCCATGCCGCCTCCTCCAGGTGCTAGCCACGGTCGGCGACCTTCTGCAGAGGCTCGCCTCCAGCACCAGTATGGACGCCGGGCTACAGATGGCGATTCTGAGCCTGGCTGAGCAACACCCTGCCCATGTGGTGATGAGCCTCCTATGCTGTGCCCCAGTGTGTGACAGGTACAAGGCACAGCTGCCTCGAGATCTTGGTGCTCAGCGGCCCGTAGAGTCCCTGGCCCTGTACAGCCTGTCCCGCGGGGTCTGCCAGACAGGCGGAGAGCTGCGGGAGCCCCAGGCCCCTCTCTTTCCTGAGTCTGCAGCCATGCTCCCTCCCAGCTCTGCAGGAAACTGGGGCTCTGTCACCCGGCCCCAGCACGGTGCACGGTGCTGACGCACAGCTCTGCTCCCACAGTGTCACCGCGCTGATGTGGAGAGCCATCGGCACATCAGAGGTGGCCGTGGAGGAGGTGCTTCCCGTGCTGGTCTGTGCCATCGAGGAGCAGCCAGCGTACGGCAGCTTCTACTGCCGCGGGGACAACGAGGCCATCTTTGCCCTGGCTGTGAGTTTCTGGAGCTGGCCTTTGCTGGCCCTCCAGGTCGCTTCTGCAGCAGCTCTCCACGCTCTCCCCAGCCTGCAGCTCCCTGCCTGGGCTGAAAGCCGGCCTAGGGGCAGGCTCAGGGGCAGCAGGACGACTGCTCTCCCTGCATCTACCCTCAGGCCCTGCCTCACAGACACCCTGGCACTGAGCGCTGCCTCGGGCTGCTTTGTCTCTTGCAGGCAACTCTGGTGCTCTGGAAGATTGCCCCCATGTCCGAGTGGCATTTTGCCATTCTCCTTCATTCTCCCCAACTCTTTGTGGCTCTGCTCTGGCAAATTGTCACCAGCACAGAGCGGATGCCAGGGGAGGTTGGCTACCGGAGCTTCTGGAGAGCGTGCCGGGAGGAACACGGCCTTCCCAGCCAGCCCAGCAGGTGCCAGTCGCCCTGTCCTTCCCACGCCCTCGTGGCCAGGGCCAGCGCTCCCAGAGTGACCTGGCCTTTGCTCCACACACAGGATTGCAGCGCAGACCATGAAGGCTCTGCTCTCCACCCTGGGCTTCAACAAGAAGCTGGTGGCTCTGGAGCACAAGCAGGTCTGGGAGAAGCTGCTCTGTGCCGACACCCAGTACGATGCAGCGGCTCTGCTGGCCAGGTCAGATTTCCTACTTCTGCCACCACCAACAGCATTTGTGCCCTGTGCCTGCAGTGCCCCACACAGTCCCCGGGCTTTTAAGCGAGAGGGCCCTGTCAGCCAGGGAAGGCCAAGCAGTCTGGAAAAGGCTGGGAGAGAAGGAAGCCCAGGAGCTGCTACATTCCAAAGGGGCCCATGTGCCCTTGCAGAGTTCTGGGGAAAGATCAGACCTCTGAGAGTCCCTCCCGGGACAGGTGTGCTCGTTGGCTGAGGGCCTTGGTGCCTTTGTCCTCTACCAGGGAGATGCGCTGTGCCTTGACCCCCTTGTGTCCCTTCATGGCCTTGCACCTGCTCAGCCTGCTAGTCGAGAAGCAGCCACGCTGGCATCTGCCTGCCCTGGCCTTCTTTGTGGAGGTGAGCCTGATGGCCAGCGCTGCCTGCCTGAGCTGCCTCCCAGCTCTGGGGCCTCTCGTAGCTGCAGCCGCCTGGGACGCTGCCCGCGCCCGCTGCTGCTGCTGCCTGGGCCCGGCCCTGTGCGGCTGCGGGCTCGTGCCGGCCGGCTCCCCTGACGCTGCCCTGCTGTGCCTTTCAGCTCCTGGAGTGCCTGGACTTGAGCACATACGGTCCCAGTGCCCTGCTGGTGCTATCCAGGCTCCTAACCAGCCAGTGCAGGGCCAGGCTGCGCCTGGCACTCAGAGGCCTCGTGGTGCTCAGCCAGGAGCCCTCGCTGGTGAGAAGGGGGCAGCGACTGAAGCCCCGCTGGCAGCGTGGGGCTGGACATTGCCCACCTCTGGCCTTGGCCGGACTTTGGCAGCAGAGGCAGCTGCTCCCAGCTCTCCTGCCTCCCGCTTCCGCTGCCCCAGTGGTGCAACCAGCTATGGGTGCTGCGGCCCTTCATGGCTTCACAGCACGGCCTTGTCTTGCACACAGGACGGAGGAATACGCGGCCTGTATCCACACCTGGTGGAGCAGCTGGCTGACGCAGACGCAGAGATGGTCTGCATGAGCCTCTGTGTGCTCACGCACATGCTCCAGGACAAAGACCTCATGCTACACAGCGTCACCGCCCTGAAGCTGGCTGAGCCACTCCTGCCACACTTTGAGAGCGTAAGTCTCTGTTCCCCCCGCCAAGGGCACTGGACGCTGCCTGGAAACTCGGTGCTCTCTGCAGTTTTGGGCCTTTGCCCCAATGGGCCTGGAGTAGTTGGTGCTTAGGTCTTTTCCTTTCCTTCCAGGACAACAGGCACGTGCAGCTGCTCTCCATTCAGCTCTTCTGCCAGGTAATGGAGCTGGTAGTGGAAGAGAGGGAAAATCCTCTCACGACAAGCGTCAGCCAGAGCCTGCTGCCTCTATTCTTGCACTGGCACGATGAGAACCCGCACGTGGCCGAGGTGAGGTTTTGTGCGATGCTGCCACAAACCTTGCAAGGGGCTTTGGCCGCCTCCATCCCGGCGCCTCACAGGCTCCAGCCTGCCCTGGCCATGGCACAGGGACACGGGTCCCATGTCCCTGGCTCTGGTGCCACCTGCGGGTCTCTGCTGCTCTCCAGGCCTCTGGCGAAGCCCTGCTTTGTGCAGCACGCTTCCTGAGGAGGAGGGACCTCGAGGAGCATCTGAGGAAGGAGCAGAGGATGAAGTTCGCCGAGCGCCTGGTAAGGACAGCCCGGCAGTCAGAGCCCTACCCCGGGTGCTCACTGCGAGGGGGCTGCCAGAAGCGGCCCTGCCCGGAGCCGCTCCCGGGCCGGCCACCCTGCACTCCCCACCCTGCTTCCTGCCCCGGGCCATGCGGGCCGGCTCGGCCGGTGCTGGGCTCAGAGAGTGCCCAGCTGAGGGGCAGAGCCTGTGCCAATCATTCCCTGCTGGCGCTCCCCACAGCTGCTGCAGGACGAGAGCCGAGCGGCCGAGCACCTACACTGGGCGCTGCCGTACCTGCAGAGCCCACAGAGGTCCGTGCGACAGGCGGCCGTCAGGATCATCGGTGAGCCACCAGCCCGGCGCCCCTCCCTGCCCCTGGCCCAGCCCCTGTCCGGGCAGTGGGAGCCGCGCCCGGGACGCTGGAGCCGCGCCCGCCCTCGGTGCTGCCGCTGCCCTCCCGCAGCCGTGCCCTGGGGCGGCAGCAGGCGGCAGGGGCCGGCAAGAGCCCTGCCCGGCCAGGAGGGCGTGCGGCCACAGGGCTGGCAGCGCCCGTGTCGGGCAGCTGTGCCACCTGGGGCCGCCACGGGGACTCTGTCTTGCCAGGGCTGGCCGGAGTGCTCATGACCGGGCAGAAGGAGGAGCTCCAGGTCCTCACTGAGGGTGAGTCAGGGCAGCTGCGGGGCAGCGAGGACCGCCGTGGGCAGCTGCACGTCCCGGCCCCGGAGCTGCGCAGCATCCGTGGCTAGCACCGTCCGGCCGAAGCCCTTGTCCTCCCGCTCCCTCCTGGCCATGGCAAGAGCCGGCTGGGATGGCCCTGGCAGGAGGCTTTCCTTGGATTCTCGCAATGTGGCCTCTGACCGTGCCTCTGTTTCTCTCTCTCCCAGCTCTTCAAGCCCTGAAAGAAGATGAGAGCCCCTCGTGCACCAGCGTATTGATACAGCTGACGTTCGAAAGAAGATCTGCAGCACTTTGTTCGTCTGCTGGATCAGTTGCACCATCATCCTTTGGAGATTTCCAGTTCCCACTGAAGATGGGAGCACCTGAGGAGCACGATGGACCAGCTGGAGCTCCAGGCTCAGCTCTTGCTGCTCAGAGCTGAGCCTGTGGGAAGCTCCAGGAACTCCTGCCATCTCTCTCCCTGTTGGCACCTCCTTCCCTACAGCCCTCCAGTCAAGCCCATCCCCTTTTTTGTCTCTCTGCTCACCCCTTTGCTTCACTTTCTCCTTATAAACAGTTTGGGTTTTTCCAAAACCCTAAGGTGGGAGCACCTACAGAGTAGAATGCACCAGCTGGAGCTCCAGGCACAGCTCTAGCTGCTCAGAGCTGAGCCTGTCAGCAGCTCCAGGAGCTCCTGCCATCTCTCTCCCTCTTGGCAGCTCCCTCCCTGCAGGCCTCAGGCCCTGCCCATCCACTCTTTACCTCCCAGCTCACCCCTTCCCTTTGCTTTCCCTTAATAAACACTTTGAGTATTGCACTTGACTCACGTCTCCGTGGAGCTGAAGCACGCAAAACCTGAGCCCGGGGACACGCAGGGCCCTGCTGCCCCTCTCCTCCACGCTGCCTTCTGTGCACCGACAGAGAGGAACAAGGGCACCTCAGGCTGCAAAGGTCCCTGTCCTGCTGCTCCAGCTGCACAGAGCCGTGCAGTTAAAGGTCGTGCTGAGCACTCTGAAGGGGACAAGGAGCCTGGGCTGTAGAAGAGCCAACTTGAGGATGCTCTGAAGCCAGCCCTGAGGGTGTCCATGGCAAGCATCCACCGAGGGCAAAGGAGCTTGCAATGCCAGAAGGTTTCACAAAGAGCTTAGTGCAAGCACAGCACTGCTCCATCCCTACACAGGGACAGGAAGAGGGCAGAAGCAGACACCAGTGTGGCCTAGCAGTGAGCTTTGGGTGGGCCTAAAAGCAAACAGAGCAGCAGCAGCAGGGAGGGGCTGAGACTCAGAGGCGGGGCCGTCCCTGTGGCCGCAGCCCTGTCAGGCAGTGCCTGCACGCTGGGTGTGGCTCTGCTCTCCCCACAAGCGAGGAACCGCAGCCCCTGCCTCAGAGCCAGTCAGAAACTCAGCCAAGCAAGACCAGAGCCGGGGGATGGGATGGCAGGCCCTTCCCGTCTCTCTGGAGCATGGCTGCAGTCTTCCTGCATCTGTGTTTGGGCTGTTTTGAGCCCAGAGCCGGCCAGCTTGTGCTCTGCTGTGCCAAGAGTGTTCTGGGTGGGCAGGAGAAGGGCTGCGTGCACAGTGGGGAAGGGGCTGACCAGAGCCTCCTGTGGGAACAGGGCTCCGCTTCCAGGCTGGGAACAGCCTGCTTTTGCTGCCCTGAGCGTGGGCAGGAGCTCAGGCACAGGCAGAAGCAGCTGGAATCTCTTGTTTCTAGGGGACCCGGGGCTGCGCACCACAAGGGACATGGGGTAACAGACGGCGGGGGAAGGAAGATGAGTTCGAGCTGAAGTGCCTGTGCTGCCAGGAGCAGAAGTAATTCAGCCTTGCCAGGGTTTCTTAAGTGTGTGTTGGTGTTCCCTGGGAAATGTAGGCATTCGGGGAAATGCCCTTGGAAGAGAGGGGCTTGATTCCCAAGCAAAGTGCTTCCCCAGGAGCCCCGAGTGAGGTAGTGAGCTGTCTCCCTTTGGCTCCCTGCGCGCCTTTCCGTCCTTGAGGCCCCTTGCACTTGGCAGAGGGGCGTGAGAAGAGAGAAGGCTGTGAAGAGCAGCTTTGGCATCTGCCTGGGCCTGAGGAGACCAAGGCAAGCACCAGTGGCAGGGTTTGTTCGCCTCCTTTGATCACAGGACCGAGCCGGATCATCTCTGTCCAGCTGAGAACCCCAAATGTCTCTCAGAGAGCTGGGATTTCAAAGGCCTTTATGCACACATCAGTGCCATCTTTCCTCTCAGGTGTGTTTCAACTCTTGGAGAGATGCGTTTGCCTCTCGCTTGCTGGAAGCTGCTCTGCTCAAGGGCCAGCACCAGGCTGGGCTGTGCGGGCCGATCAACCAGGGAGAGCCCTTTCCTGAGCACTTGGCCGGGGCTTGGTGAGTCCAGGGCTGTGTCAGACACCCGGGCCATTGGATTCCATCCAACCGGGGGCATCTTGGCTGGGGAGGTGGCAGCATGGCCAAGGGCCCTTTGTGACATGCTGCAGCAAGGTCACCAATGGACCGAGTGGGACAGGGTGTCAGAGCAGCCCTTTGTGACACGTGCTGACATAGGTGCTGCCAGCGCCGTGGCCAGGCCAGAGCGCTCGGTGCTCGCGACGGGAGAGGACGGGACAGAGCCGTGCTGTGAGGAGACCCCACACAGCCAGCTGGTTCTTTGCCGACCCGGAGCATTTCCGAGGTGTTCCTACTGCGGCTGGCCTCACGGCCAGACCTCAGAACTCGGTGAGTCGGAGCATTCCGAGGCAACTCCCATCCCTGCGGCAGGTGCCCTCGTGTCCGGGCCGTGCGACTTGGTGACCTCCATCTTTCACCAGGAGCCTCCTGTCATTGTGGCAGGAGCTCTCCAGAACAGGGCACAGGACTTGCTCTCCAGCTGTATTCCCGAAGCTCCTGTGTCGCAGGGGCCTGCAAAGCAGGACTGCGGCACTCGCTGCCTCAGACCTTTGACGGGGCATCTGTCTCGAAGGTGCCCTCGAGGTCAGAGAGCGGGATGGCGGGCAGAGTGCTCCGCCTCCTCAAGGGGCTTTGGGGGAAAAATGGCCCTGCAGCTGCCCCAGCGCAGCAGAAGCCTGCAGAGCCAGAGCAGTTGCAGCCACTGCAGGACGGTGAGTGGCAGAGCTGGGCCGCAGGGCAGGTGCCTGCAGCCGGCCTGGCCCCATCCCATCCCATCCCTTACCATCCCATCCCATGCCATCCCATCCCATGCCATCCCATCCCATGCCATCCCATCCCATGCCATCCCATGCCATCCCATGCCATGCCATCCCATGCCATCCAATGCGATCCCATCCCATCCCATGCCATCCCATCGATGCCATCCCATCCCATCCCATCCCATCCCATCCCATCCCATCCCATCCCATCCCATCCCATCCCATCCCATCCCATCCCATGCCATCCCATCCCATCCCATCCCATCCCTGTGGATGCGGCCACGGAAAGGTAGGGACAGGGGCTTGGGCTGCCACCCCAGTGGCTGTGCTCAATCCCTTTGGGCACGCAAGTCACTGTCCCTGCCTTGGGAGCTCAGGGCTGGGCTGTGTTCTCCGGCCTCTCCTGTGGCTCCTCATCTCTTACTGCGCTCTTTGCCAGATGCAGCCAAGGACCAGACTCGAGAGCAGGAGCCCGCCCATGGTTGCTTCCGCAGAGCAGTGCAGGTACCTGCGGCCGTCCCCACCTGGGCCAGGCCTGCTGGCAGTGCTTGGCCATGCCCCGCGCTTGGAGCAGACCATGGAACGTCCCTCTCTTCCCGCCCTTCCTTCTGCTGCAGGCACTGCGGAGGCTCCTGCGCCTTCGGCGCAGAAAGACCGGTGGCACCGCCACCGAGGGCAGGGCCCAGCCCGACTCCGGGCCCGGCCAGCTGCGGGCAGAGGCTGCTGCCAGCTCAGAGGACGCTGTGCTGGCAGCAGCCTCTGAGCAGGCCACGGCCAAGGGCAGGGTGGAGGCTGACATGGTCCTGACGGAGGGCATGGCCGCCACAGCCTGCCAGGCTCAGGGCCTCATAGTCACCGAGGCAATGCCCACGCTGACCGGGACTCCTGCACCTGCGCTGGAGTTCTTCCAGCAGGGCTCTGCTTCTCCACAGCAGGTAAGCAGCCTGGGGCAAGGGCTGAAGGCTTCCCAGCATCACGTGGCCCCTCAAGCTATGTCTGCTAGGACCCCTCAGCCTTGGAGGCTATTCCTGTGGGATGGGAGGGCAAGCACTTCTTGAGGGAAGCTGGCCATGTTGCTCCTTCAGACAGCACTCCAAGTCTTCCCCATGCCGCCTCCTCCAGGTGCTAGCCACGGTCGGCGACCTTCTGCAGAGGCTCGCCTCCAGCACCAGTATGGACGCCGGGCTACAGATGGCGATTCTGAGCCTGGCTGAGCAACACCCTGCCCATGTGGTGATGAGCCTCCTATGCTGTGCCCCAGTGTGTGACAGGTACAAGGCACAGCTGCCTCGAGATCTTGGTGCTCAGCGGCCCGTAGAGTCCCTGGCCCTGTACAGCCTGTCCCGCGGTGTCTGCCAGACAGGCGGAGAGCTGCGGGAGCCCCAGGCCCCTCTCTTTCCTGAGCCTGCAGCCATGCTCCCTCCCAGCTCTGCAGGAAACTGGGGCTCTGTCACCCGGCCCCAGCACGGTGCACGGTGCTGACGCACAGCTCTGCTCCCACAGTGTCACCGCGCTTATGTGGAGAGCCATCGGCACATCAGAGGTGGCCGTGGAGGAGGTGCTTCCCGTGCTGGTCTGTGCCATCGAGGAGCAGCCAGCGTACGGCAGCTTCTACTGCCGCGGGGACAACGAGGCCATCTTTGCCCTGGCTGTGAGTTTCTGGAGCTGGCCTTTGCTGGCCCTCCAGGTCGCTTCTGCAGCAGCTCTCCACGCTCTCCCCAGCCTGCAGCTCCCTGCCTGGGCTGAAAGCCGGCCTAGGGGCAGGCTCAGGGGCAGCAGGACGACTGCTCTCCCTGCATCTACCCTCAGGCCCTGCCTCACAGACACCCTGGCACTGAGCGCTGCCTCGGGCTGCTTTGTCTCTTGCAGGCAACTCTGGTGCTCTGGAAGATTGCCCCCATGTCCGAGTGGCATTTTGCCATTCTCCTTCATTCTCCCCAACTCTTTGTGGCTCTGCTCTGGCAAATTGTCACCAGCACAGAGCGGATGCCAGGGGAGGTTGGCTACCGGAGCTTCTGGAGAGCGTGCCGGGAGGAACACGGCCTTCCCAGCCAGCCCAGCAGGTGCCAGTCGCCCTGTCCTTCCCACGCCCTCGTGGCCAGGGCCAGCGCTCCCAGAGTGACCTGGCCTTTGCTCCACACACAGGATTGCAGCGCAGACCATGAAGGCTCTGCTCTCCACACTGGGCTTCGACAAGAAGCTGGTGGCACTGGAGCACAAGCAGGTCTGGGAGAAGCTGCTCTGTGCCGACACCCAGTACGATGCAGCGGCTCTGCTGGCCAGGTCAGATTTCCTACTTCTGCCACCACCAACAGCATTTGTGCCCTGTGCCTGCAGTGCCCCACACAGTCCCCGGGCTTTTAAGCGAGAGGGCCCTGTCAGCCAGGGAAGGCCAAGCAGTCTGGAAAAGGCTGGGAGAGAAGGAAGCCCAGGAGCTGCTACATTCCAAAGGGGCCCATGTGCCCTTGCAGAGTTCTGGGGAAAGATCAGACCTCTGAGAGTCCCTCCCGGGACAGGTGTGCTCGTTGGCTGAGGGCCTTGGTGCCTTTGTCCTCTACCAGGGAGATGCGCTGTGCCTTGACCCCCTTGTGTCCCTTCATGGCCTTGCACCTGCTCAGCCTGCTAGTCGAGAAGCAGCCACGCTGGCATCTGCCTGCCCTGGCCTTCTTTGTGGAGGTGAGCCTGATGGCCAGCGCTGCCTGCCTGAGCTGCCTCCCAGCTCTGGGGCCTCTCGTAGCTGCAGCCGCCTGGGACGCTGCCCGCGCCCGCTGCTGCTGCTGCCTGGGCCCGGCCCTGTGCGGCTGCGGGCTCGTGCCGGCCGGCTCCCCTGACGCTGCCCTGCTGTGCCTTTCAGCTCCTGGAGTGCCTGGACTTGAGCACATACGGTCCCAGTGCCCTGCTGCTGCTATCCAGGCTCCTACCCAGCCAGTGCAGGGCCAGGCTGCGCCTGGCACTCAGAGGCCTCGTGGTGCTCAGCCAGGAGCCCTCGCTGGTGAGAAGGGGGCAGCGACTGAAGCCCCGCTGGCAGCGTGGGGCTGGACATTGCCCACCTCTGGCCTTGGCCGGACTTTGGCAGCAGAGGCAGCTGCTCCCAGCTCTCCTGCCTCCCGCTTCCGCTGCCCCAGTGGTGCAACCAGCTATGGGTGCTGCGGCCCTTCATGGCTTCACAGCACGGCCTTGTCTTGCACACAGGACGGAGGAATACGCGGCCTGTATCCACACCTGGTGGAGCAGCTGGCTGACGCAGACGCAGAGATGGTCTGCATGAGCCTCTGTGTGCTCACGCACATGCTCCAGGACAAAGACCTCATGCTACACAGCGTCACCGCCCTGAAGCTGGCTGAGCCACTCCTGCCACACTTTGAGAGCGTAAGTCTCTGTGCCCCCCGCCAAGGGCACTGGACGCTGCCTGGAAACTCGGTGCTCTCTGCAGTTTTGGGCCTTTGCCCCAATGGGCCTGGAGTAGTTGGTGCTTAGGTCTTTTCCTTTCCTTCCAGGACAACAGGCACGTGCAGCTGCTCTCCATTCAGCTCTTCTGCCAGGTAATGGAGCTGGTAGTGGAAGAGAGGGAAAATCCTCTCACGACAAGCGTCAGCCAGAGCCTGCTGCCTCTATTCTTGCACTGGCACGATGAGAACCCGCACGTGGCCGAGGTGAGGTTTTGTGCGATGCTGCCACAAACCTTGCAAGGGGCTTTGGCCGCCTCCATCCCGGCGCCTCACAGGCTCCAGCCTGCCCTGGCCATGGCACAGGGACACGGGTCCCATGTCCCTGGCTCTGGTGCCACCTGCGGGTCTCTGCTGCTCTCCAGGCCTCTGGCGAAGCCCTGCTTTGTGCAGCACGCTTCCTGAGGAGGAGGGACCTCGAGGAGCATCTGAGGAAGGAGCAGAGGATGAAGTTCGCCGAGCGCCTGGTAAGGACAGCCCGGCAGTCAGAGCCCTACCCCGGGTGCTCACTGCGAGGGGGCTGCCAGAAGCGGCCCTGCCCGGAGCCGCTCCCGGGCCGGCCACCCTGCACTCCCCACCCTGCTTCCTGCCCCGGGCCGTGCGGGCCGGCTCGGCCGGTGCTGGGCTCAGAGAGTTCCCAGCTGAGGGGCAGAGCCTGTGCCAATCATTCCCTGCTGGCGCTCCCCACAGCTGCTGCAGGACGAGAGCCGAGCGGCCGAGCACCTACACTGGGCGCTGCCGTACCTGCAGAGCCCACAGAGGTCCGTGCGACAGGCGGCCGTCAGGATCATCGGTGAGCCACCAGCCCGGCGCCCCTCCCTGCCCCTGGCCCAGCCCCTGTCCGGGCAGTGGGAGCCGCGCCCGGGACGCTGGAGCCGCGCCCGCCCTCGGTGCTGCCGCTGCCCTCCCGCAGCCGTGCCCTGGGGCGGCAGCAGGCGGCAGGGGCCGGCAAGAGCCCTGCCCGGCCAGGAGGGCGTGCGGCCACAGGGCTGGCAGCGCCCGTGTCGGGCAGCTGTGCCACCTGGGGCCGCCACGGGGGCTCTGTCTTGCCAGGGCTGGCCGGAGTGCTCATGACCGGGCAGAAGGAGGAGCTCCAGGTCCTCACTGAGGGTGAGTCAGGGCAGCCGCGGGGCAGCGAGGACCGCCGTGGGCAGCTGCACGTCCCGGCCCCGGAGCTATGCAGCATCCGTGGCTAGCACCGTCCGGCCGAAGCCCTTGTCCTCCCGCTCCCTCCTGGCCATGGCAAGAGCCGGCTGGGATGGCCCTGGCAGGAGGCTTTCCTTGGATTCTCGCAATGTGGCCTCTGACCGTGCCTCTGTTCCTCTCTCTCCCAGCTCTTCAAGCCCTGAAAGAAGATGAGAGCCCCTCGTGCACCAGCGTATTGATACAGCTGACGTTCGAAAGAAGATCTGCAGCACTTCGTTCGTCTGCTGGATCAGTTGCACCATCATCCTTTGGAGATTTCCAGTTCCCACTGAAGACGGGAGCACCTGAGGAGCACGATGGACCAGCTGGAGCTCCAGGCTCAGCTCTTGCTGCTCAGAGCTGAGCCTGTGGGAAGCTCCAGGAGCTCCTGCCATCTCTCTCCCTGTTGGCACCTCCTTCCCTACAGCCCTCCAGTCAAGCCCATCCCCTTTTTTGTCTCTCTGCTCACCCCTTTGCTTCACTTTCTCCTTATAAACAGTTTGGGTTTTTCCAAAACCCTAAGGTGGGAGCACCTACAGAGTAGAATGCACCAGCTGGAGCTCCAGGCACAGCTCTAGCTGCTCAGAGCTGAGCCTGTCAGCAGCTCCAGGAGCTCCTGCCATCTCTCTCCCTCTTGGCAGCTCCCTCCCTGCAGCCCTCAGGCCCTGCCCATCCACTCTTTACCTCCCAGCTCACCCCTTCCCTTTGCTTTCCCTTAATAAACACTTTGAGTATTGCACTTGACTCACGTCTCCGTGGAGCTGAAGCGCGCAAAACCTGAGCCCGGGGACACGCAGGGCCCTGCTGCCCCTCTCCTCCACGCTGCCTTCTGTGCACCGACAGAGAGGAACAAGGGCACCTCAGGCTGCAAAGGTCCCTGTCCTGCTGCTCCAGCTGCACAGAGCCGTGCAGTTAAAGGTCGTGCTGAGCACTCTGAAGGGGACAAGGAGCCTGGGCTGTAGAAGAGCCAACTTGAGGATGCTCTGAAGCCAGCCCTGAGGGTGTCCATGGCAAGCATCCACCGAGGGCAAAGGAGCTTGCAATGCCAGAAGGTTTCACAAAGAGCTTCCTGCAAGCACAGCACTGCTCCATCCCTACACAGGGACAGGAAGAGGGCAGAAGCAGACACCAGTGTGGCCTAGCAGTGAGCTTTGGGTGGGCCTAAAAGCAAACAGAGCAGCAGCAGCAGGGAGGGGCTGAGACTCAGAGGCGGGGCCGTCCCTGTGGCCGCAGCCCTGTCAGGCAGTGCCTGCACGCTGGGTGTGGCTCTGCTCTCCCCACAAGCGAGGAACCGCAGCCCCTGCCTCAGAGCCAGTCAGAAACTCAGCCAAGCAAGACCAGAGCCGGGGGATGGGATGGCATGCCCTTCCCGTCTCTCTGGAGCATGGCTGCAGTCTTCCTGCATCTGTGTTTGGGCTGTTTTGAGCCCAGAGCCGGCCAGCTTGTGCTCTGCTGTGCCAAGAGTGTTCTGGGTGGGCAGGAGAAGGGCTGCGTGCACAGTGGGGAAGGGGCTGACCAGAGCCTCCTGTGGGAACAGGGCTCCGCTTCCAGGCTGGGAACAGCCTGCTTTTGCTGCCCTGAGCGTGGGCAGGAGCTCAGGCACAGGCAGAAGCAGCTGGAATCTCTTGTTTCTAGGGGACCCGGGGCTGCGCACCACAAGGGACATGGGGTAACAGACGGCGGGGGAAGGAAGATGTGTTCGAGCTGAAGTGCCTGTGCTGCCAGGAGCAGAAGTAATTCAGCCTTGCCAGGGTTTCTTAAGTGTGTGTTGGTGTTCCCTGGGAAATGTAGGCATTCGGGGAAATGCCCTTGGAAGAGAGGGGCTTGATTCCCAAGCAAAGTGCTTCCCCAGGAGCCCCGAGTGAGGTAGTGAGCTGTCTCCCTTTGGCTCCCTGCGCGCCTTTCCGTCCTTGAGGCCCCTTGCACTTGGCAGAGGGGCGTGAGAAGAGAGAAGGCTGTGAAGAGCAGCTTTGGCATCTGCCTGGGCCTGAGGAGACCAAGGCAAGCACCAGTGGCAGGGTTTGTTCGCCTCCTTTGATCACAGGACCGAGCCGGATCATCTCTGTCCAGCTGAGAACCCCAAATGTCTCTCAGAGAGCTGGGATTTCAAAGGCCTTTATGCACACATCAGTGCCATCTTTCCTCTCAGGTGTGTTTCAACTCTTGGAGAGATGCGTTTGCCTCTCGCTTGCTGGAAGCTGCTCTGCTCAAGGGCCAGCACCAGGCTGGGCTGTGCGGGCCGATCAACCAGGGAGAGCCCTTTCCTGAGCACTTGGCCGGGGCTTGGTGAGTCCAGGGCTGTGTCAGACACCCGGGCCATTGGATTCCATCCAACCGGGGGCATCTTGGCTGGGGAGGTGGCAGCATGGCCAAGGGCCCTTTGTGACATGCTGCAGCAAGGTCACCAATGGACCGAGTGGGACAGGGTGTCAGAGCAGCCCTTTGTGACACGTGCTGACATAGGTGCTGCCAGCGCCGTGGCCAGGCCAGAGCGCTCGGTGCTCGCGACGGGAGAGGACGGGACAGAGCCGTGCTGTGAGGAGACCCCACACAGCCAGCTGGTTCTTTGCCGACCCGGAGCATTTCCGAGGTGTTCCTACTGCGGCTGGCCTCACGGCCAGACCTCAGAACTCGGTGAGTCGGAGCATTCCGAGGCAACTCCCATCCCTGCGGCAGGTGCCCTCGTGTCCGGGCCGTGCGACTTGGTGACCTCCATCTTTCACCAGGAGCCTCCTGTCATTGTGGCAGGAGCTCTCCAGAACAGGGCACAGGACTTGCTCTCCAGCTGTATTCCCGAAGCTCCTGTGTCGCAGGGGCCTGCAAAGCAGGACTGCGGCACTCGCTGCCTCAGACCTTTGACGGGGCATCTGTCTCGAAGGTGCCCTCGAGGTCAGAGAGCGGGATGGCGGGCAGAGTGCTCCGCCTCCTCAAGGGGCTTTGGGGGAAAAATGGCCCTGCAGCTGCCCCAGCGCAGCAGAAGCCTGCAGAGCCAGAGCAGTTGCAGCCACTGCAGGACGGTGAGTGGCAGAGCTGGGCCGCAGGGCAGGTGCCTGCAGCCGGCCTGGCCCCATCCCATCCCATCCCTTACCATCCCATCCCATGCCATCCCATCCCATGCCATCCCATCCCATGCCATCCCATGCCATCCCATGCCATGCCATCCCATGCCATCCAATGCGATCCCATCCCATCCCATGCCATCCCATCGATGCCATCCCATCCCATCCCATCCCATCCCATCCCATCCCATCCCATCCCATCCCATCCCATCCCATCCCATGCCATCCCATCCCATCCCATCCCATCCCTGTGGATGCGGCCACGGAAAGGTAGGGACAGGGGCTTGGGCTGCCACCCCAGTGGCTGTGCTCAATCCCTTTGGGCACGCAAGTCACTGTCCCTGCCTTGGGAGCTCAGGGCTGGGCTGTGTTCTCCGGCCTCTCCTGTGGCTCCTCATCTCTTACTGCGCTCTTTGCCAGATGCAGCCAAGGACCAGACTCGAGAGCAGGAGCCCGCCCATGGTTGCTTCCGCAGAGCAGTGCAGGTACCTGCGGCCGTCCCCACCTGGGCCAGGCCTGCTGGCAGTGCTTGGCCATGCCCCGCGCTTGGAGCAGACCATGGAACGTCCCTCTCTTCCCGCCCTTCCTTCTGCTGCAGGCACTGCGGAGGCTCCTGCGCCTTCGGCGCAGAAAGACCGGTGGCACCGCCACCGAGGGCAGGGCCCAGCCCGACTCCGGGCCCGGCCAGCTGCGGGCAGAGGCTGCTGCCAGCTCAGAGGACGCTGTGCTGGCAGCAGCCTCTGAGCAGGCCACGGCCAAGGGCAGGGTGGAGGCTGACATGGTCCTGACGGAGGGCATGGCCGCCACAGCCTGCCAGGCTCAGGGCCTCATAGTCACCGAGGCAATGCCCACGCTGACCGGGACTCCTGCACCTGCGCTGGAGTTCTTCCAGCAGGGCTCTGCTTCTCCACAGCAGGTAAGCAGCCTGGGGCAAGGGCTGAAGGCTTCCCAGCATCACGTGGCCCCTCAAGCTATGTCTGCTAGGACCCCTCAGCCTTGGAGGCTATTCCTGTGGGATGGGAGGGCAAGCACTTCTTGAGGGAAGCTGGCCATGTTGCTCCTTCAGACAGCACTCCAAGTCTTCCCCATGCCGCCTCCTCCAGGTGCTAGCCACGGTCGGCGACCTTCTGCAGAGGCTCGCCTCCAGCACCAGTATGGACGCCGGGCTACAGATGGCGATTCTGAGCCTGGCTGAGCAACACCCTGCCCATGTGGTGATGAGCCTCCTATGCTGTGCCCCAGTGTGTGACAGGTACAAGGCACAGCTGCCTCGAGATCTTGGTGCTCAGCGGCCCGTAGAGTCCCTGGCCCTGTACAGCCTGTCCCGCGGTGTCTGCCAGACAGGCGGAGAGCTGCGGGAGCCCCAGGCCCCTCTCTTTCCTGAGCCTGCAGCCATGCTCCCTCCCAGCTCTGCAGGAAACTGGGGCTCTGTCACCCGGCCCCAGCACGGTGCACGGTGCTGACGCACAGCTCTGCTCCCACAGTGTCACCGCGCTGATGTGGAGAGCCATCGGCACATCAGAGGTGGCCGTGGAGGAGGTGCTTCCCGTGCTGGTCTGTGCCATCGAGGAGCAGCCAGCGTACGGCAGCTTCTACTGCCGCGGGGACAACGAGGCCATCTTTGCCCTGGCTGTGAGTTTCTGGAGCTGGCCTTTGCTGGCCCTCCAGGTCGCTTCTGCAGCAGCTCTCCACGCTCTCCCCAGCCTGCAGCTCCCTGCCTGGGCTGAAAGCCGGCCTAGGGGCAGGCTCAGGGGCAGCAGGACGACTGCTCTCCCTGCGTCTACCCTCAGGCCCTGCCTCACAGACACCCTGGCACTGAGCGCTGCCTCGGGCTGCTTTGTCTCTTGCAGGCAACTCTGGTGCTCTGGAAGATTGCCCCCATGTCCGAGTGGCATTTTGCCATTCTCCTTCATTCTCCCCAACTCTTTGTGGCTCTGCTCTGGCAAATTGTCACCAGCACAGAGCGGATGCCAGGGGAGGTTGGCTACCGGAGCTTCTGGAGAGCGTGCCGGGAGGAACACGGCCTTCCCAGCCAGCCCAGCAGGTGCCAGTCGCCCTGTCCTTCCCACGCCCTCGTGGCCAGGGCCAGCGCTCCCAGAGTGACCTGGCCTTTGCTCCACACACAGGATTGCAGCGCAGACCATGAAGGCTCTGCTCTCCACACTGGGCTTCGACAAGAAGCTGGTGGCACTGGAGCACAAGCAGGTCTGGGAGAAGCTGCTCTGTGCCGACACCCAGTACGATGCAGCGGCTCTGCTGGCCAGGTCAGATTTCCTACTTCTGCCACCACCAACAGCATTTGTGCCCTGTGCCTGCAGTGCCCCACACAGTCCCCGGGCTTTTAAGCGAGAGGGCCCTGTCAGCCAGGGAAGGCCAAGCAGTCTGGAAAAGGCTGGGAGAGAAGGAAGCCCAGGAGCTGCTACATTCCAAAGGGGCCCATGTGCCCTTGCAGAGTTCTGGGGAAAGATCAGACCTCTGAGAGTCCCTCCCGGGACAGGTGTGCTCGTTGGCTGAGGGCCTTGGTGCCTTTGTCCTCTACCAGGGAGATGCGCTGTGCCTTGACCCCCTTGTGTCCCTTCATGGCCTTGCACCTGCTCAGCCTGCTAGTCGAGAAGCAGCCACGCTGGCATCTGCCTGCCCTGGCCTTCTTTGTGGAGGTGAGCCTGATGGCCAGCGCTGCCTGCCTGAGCTGCCTCCCAGCTCTGGGGCCTCTCGTAGCTGCAGCCGCCTGGGACGCTGCCCGCGCCCGCTGCTGCTGCTGCCTGGGCCCGGCCCTGTGCGGCTGCGGGCTCGTGCCGGCCGGCTCCCCTGACGCTGCCCTGCTGTGCCTTTCAGCTCCTGGAGTGCCTGGACTTGAGCACATACGGTCCCAGTGCCCTGCTGCTGCTATCCAGGCTCCTACCCAGCCAGTGCAGGGCCAGGCTGCGCCTGGCACTCAGAGGCCTCGTGGTGCTCAGCCAGGAGCCCTCGCTGGTGAGAAGGGGGCAGCGACTGAAGCCCCGCTGGCAGCGTGGGGCTGGACATTGCCCACCTCTGGCCTTGGCCGGACTTTGGCAGCAGAGGCAGCTGCTCCCAGCTCTCCTGCCTCCCGCTTCCGCTGCCCCAGTGGTGCAACCAGCTATGGGTGCTGCGGCCCTTCATGGCTTCACAGCACGGCCTTGTCTTGCACACAGGACGGAGGAATACGCGGCCTGTATCCACACCTGGTGGAGCAGCTGGCTGACGCAGACGCAGAGATGGTCTGCATGAGCCTCTGTGTGCTCACGCACATGCTCCAGGACAAAGACCTCATGCTACACAGCGTCACCGCCCTGAAGCTGGCTGAGCCACTCCTGCCACACTTTGAGAGCGTAAGTCTCTGTGCCCCCCGCCAAGGGCACTGGACGCTGCCTGGAAACTCGGTGCTCTCTGCAGTTTTGGGCCTTTGCCCCAATGGGCCTGGAGTAGTTGGTGCTTAGGTCTTTTCCTTTCCTTCCAGGACAACAGGCACGTGCAGCTGCTCTCCATTCAGCTCTTCTGCCAGGTAATGGAGCTGGTAGTGGAAGAGAGGGAAAATCCTCTCACGACAAGCGTCAGCCAGAGCCTGCTGCCTCTATTCTTGCACTGGCACGATGAGAACCCGCACGTGGCCGAGGTGAGGTTTTGTGCGATGCTGCCACAAACCTTGCAAGGGGCTTTGGCCGCCTCCATCCCGGCGCCTCACAGGCTCCAGCCTGCCCTGGCCATGGCACAGGGACACGGGTCCCATGTCCCTGGCTCTGGTGCCACCTGCGGGTCTCTGCTGCTCTCCAGGCCTCTGGCGAAGCCCTGCTTTGTGCAGCACGCTTCCTGAGGAGGAGGGACCTCGAGGAGCATCTGAGGAAGGAGCAGAGGATGAAGTTCGCCGAGCGCCTGGTAAGGACAGCCCGGCAGTCAGAGCCCTACCCCGGGTGCTCACTGCGAGGGGGCTGCCAGAAGCGGCCCTGCCCGGAGCCGCTCCCGGGCCGGCCACCCTGCACTCCCCACCCTGCTTCCTGCCCCGGGCCGTGCGGGCCGGCTCGGCCGGTGCTGGGCTCAGAGAGTGCCCAGCTGAGGGGCAGAGCCTGTGCCAATCATTCCCTGCTGGCGCTCCCCACAGCTGCTGCAGGACGAGAGCCGAGCGGCCGAGCACCTACACTGGGCGCTGCCGTACCTGCAGAGCCCACAGAGGTCCGTGCGACAGGCGGCCGTCAGGATCATCGGTGAGCCACCAGCCCGGCGCCCCTCCCTGCCCCTGGCCCAGCCCCTGTCCGGGCAGTGGGAGCCGCGCCCGGGACGCTGGAGCCGCGCCCGCCCTCGGTGCTGCCGCTGCCCTCCCGCAGCCGTGCCCTGGGGCGGCAGCAGGCGGCAGGGGCCGGCAAGAGCCCTGCCCGGCCAGGAGGGCGTGCGGCCACAGGGCTGGCAGCGCCCGTGTCGGGCAGCTGTGCCACCTGGGGCCGCCACGGGGGCTCTGTCTTGCCAGGGCTGGCCGGAGTGCTCATGACCGGGCAGAAGGAGGAGCTCCAGGTCCTCACTGAGGGTGAGTCAGGGCAGCCGCGGGGCAGCGAGGACCGCCGTGGGCAGCTGCACGTCCCGGCCCCGGAGCTATGCAGCATCCGTGGCTAGCACCGTCCGGCCGAAGCCCTTGTCCTCCCGCTCCCTCCTGGCCATGGCAAGAGCCGGCTGGGATGGCCCTGGCAGGAGGCTTTCCTTGGATTCTCGCAATGTGGCCTCTGACCGTGCCTCTGTTCCTCTCTCTCCCAGCTCTTCAAGCCCTGAAAGAAGATGAGAGCCCCTCGTGCACCAGCGTATTGATACAGCTGACGTTCGAAAGAAGATCTGCAGCACTTCGTTCGTCTGCTGGATCAGTTGCACCATCATCCTTTGGAGATTTCCAGTTCCCACTGAAGACGGGAGCACCTGAGGAGCACGATGGACCAGCTGGAGCTCCAGGCTCAGCTCTTGCTGCTCAGAGCTGAGCCTGTGGGAAGCTCCAGGAGCTCCTGCCATCTCTCTCCCTGTTGGCACCTCCTTCCCTACAGCCCTCCAGTCAAGCCCATCCCCTTTTTTGTCTCTCTGCTCACCCCTTTGCTTCACTTTCTCCTTATAAACAGTTTGGGTTTTTCCAAAACCCTAAGGTGGGAGCACCTACAGAGTAGAATGCACCAGCTGGAGCTCCAGGCACAGCTCTAGCTGCTCAGAGCTGAGCCTGTCAGCAGCTCCAGGAGCTCCTGCCATCTCTCTCCCTCTTGGCAGCTCCCTCCCTGCAGGCCTCAGGCCCTGCCCATCCACTCTTTACCTCCCAGCTCACCCCTTCCCTTTGCTTTCCCTTAATTAACACTTTGAGTATTGCACTTGACTCACGTCTCCGTGGAGCTGAAGCACGCAAAACCTGAGCCCGGGGACACGCAGGGCCCTGCTGCCCCTCTCCTCCACGCTGCCTTCTGTG
Organism: Haemorhous mexicanus; assembly: GCF_027477595.1. Taxonomy (NCBI): domain Eukaryota; kingdom Metazoa; phylum Chordata; class Aves; order Passeriformes; family Fringillidae; genus Haemorhous; species Haemorhous mexicanus. The sequence goes on from NC_082381.1 coordinate 9,417,193, forward strand.
CACCGACAGAGAGGAACAAGGGCACCTCAGGCTGCAAAGGTCCCTGTCCTGCTGCTCCAGCTGCACAGAGCCGTGCAGTTAAAGGTCGTGCTGAGCACTCTGAAGGGGACAAGGAGCCTGGGCTGTAGAAGAGCCAACTTGAGGATGCTCTGAAGCCAGCCCTGAGGGTGTCCATGGCAAGCATCCACCGAGGGCAAAGGAGCTTGCAATGCCAGAAGGTTTCACAAAGAGCTTCCTGCAAGCACAGCACTGCTCCATCCCTACACAGGGACAGGAAGAGGGCAGAAGCAGACACCAGTGTGGCCTAGCAGTGAGCTTTGGGTGGGCCTAAAAGCAAACAGAGCAGCAGCAGCAGGGAGGGGCTGAGACTCAGAGGCGGGGCCGTCCCTGTGGCCGCAGCCCTGTCAGGCAGTGCCTGCACGCTGGGTGTGGCTCTGCTCTCCCCACAAGCGAGGAACCGCAGCCCCTGCCTCAGAGCCAGTCAGAAACTCAGCCAAGCAAGACCAGAGCCGGGGGATGGGATGGCATGCCCTTCCCGTCTCTCTGGAGCATGGCTGCAGTCTTCCTGCATCTGTGTTTGGGCTGTTTTGAGCCCAGAGCCGGCCAGCTTGTGCTCTGCTGTGCCAAGAGTGTTCTGGGTGGGCAGGAGAAGGGCTGCGTGCACAGTGGGGAAGGGGCTGACCAGAGCCTCCTGTGGGAACAGGGCTCCGCTTCCAGGCTGGGAACAGCCTGCTTTTGCTGCCCTGAGCGTGGGCAGGAGCTCAGGCACAGGCAGAAGCAGCTGGAATCTCTTGTTTCTAGGGGACCCGGGGCTGCGCACCACAAGGGACATGGGGTAACAGACGGCGGGGGAAGGAAGATGAGTTCGAGCTGAAGTGCCTGTGCTGCCAGGAGCAGAAGTAATTCAGCCTTGCCAGGGTTTCTTAAGTGTGTGTTGGTGTTCCCTGGGAAATGTAGGCATTCGGGGAAATGCCCTTGGAAGAGAGGGGCTTGATTCCCAAGCAAAGTGCTTCCCCAGGAGCCCCGAGTGAGGTAGTGAGCTGTCTCCCTTTGGCTCCCTGCGCGCCTTTCCGTCCTTGAGGCCCCTTGCACTTGGCAGAGGGGCGTGAGAAGAGAGAAGGCTGTGAAGAGCAGCTTTGGCATCTGCCTGGGCCTGAGGAGACCAAGGCAAGCACCAGTGGCAGGGTTTGTTCGCCTCCTTTGATCACAGGACCGAGCCGGATCATCTCTGTCCAGCTGAGAACCCCAAATGTCTCTCAGAGAGCTGGGATTTCAAAGGCCTTTATGCACACATCAGTGCCATCTTTCCTCTCAGGTGTGTTTCAACTCTTGGAGAGATGCGTTTGCCTCTCGCTTGCTGGAAGCTGCTCTGCTCCAGGGCCAGCACCAGGCTGGGCTGTGCGGGCCGATCAACCAGGGAGAGCCCTTTCCTGAGCACTTGGCCGGGGCTTGGTGAGTCCAGGGCTGTGTCAGACACCCGGGCCATTGGATTCCATCCAACCGGGGGCATCTTGGCTGGGGAGGTGGCAGCATGGCCAAGGGCCCTTTGTGACATGCTGCAGCAAGGTCACCAATGGACCGAGTGGGACAGGGTGTCAGAGCAGCCCTTTGTGACACACGCTGACATAGGTGCTGCCAGCGCCGTGGCCAGGCCGGAGCGCTCGGTGCTCGCGACGGGAGAGGACGGGACAGAGCCGTGCTGTGAGGAGACCCCACACAGCCAGCTGGTTCTTTGCCGACCCGGAGCATTTCCGAGGTGTTCCTACTGCGGCTGGCCTCACGGCCAGACCTCAGAACTCGGTGAGTCGGAGCATTCCGAGGCAACTCCCATCCCTGCGGCAGGTGCCCTCGTGTCCGGGCCGTGCGACTTGGTGACCTCCATCTTTCACCAGGAGCCTCCTGTCATTGTGGCAGGAGCTCTCCAGAACAGGGCACAGGACTTGCTCTCCGGCTGTATTCCCGAAGCTCCTGTGTCGCAGGGGCCTGCAAAGCAGGACTGCGGCACTCGCTGCCTCAGACCTTTGACGGGGCATCTGTCTCGAAGGTGCCCTCGAGGTCAGAGAGCGGGATGGCGGGCAGAGTGCTCCGCCTCCTCAAGGGGCTTCGGGGGAAAAATGGCCCTGCAGCTGCCCCAGCGCAGCAGAAGCCTGCAGAGCCAGAGCAGTTGCAGCCACTGCAGGACGGTGAGTGGCAGAGCTGGGCCGCAGGGCAGGTGCCTGCAGCCGGCCTGGCCCCATCCCATCCCATCCCTTACCATCCCATCCCATGCCATCCCATCCCATGCCATCCCATCCCATGCCATCCCATCCCATGCCATCCCATGCCATCCCATGCCATGCCATCCCATGCCATCCAATGCGATCCCATCCCATCCCATGCCATCCCATCGATGCCATCCCATCCCATCCCATCCCATCCCATCCCATCCCATCCCATCCCATCCCATCCCATCCCATGCGATCCCATCCCATCCCATGCGATCCCATCCCATGCGATCCCATCCCATGCAATCCCATCCCATGCGATCCCATGCGATCCCATGCGATCCCATGCGATCCCATCCCATCCCATCCCATCCCATCCCATCCCATCCCATCCCATCCCATCCCATCCCATCCCATTCCATCCCATCCCATCCCATCCCATCCCATCCCATCCCTGTGGATGCGGCCACGGAAAGGTAGGGACAGGGGCTTGGGCTGCCACCCCAGTGGCTGTGCTCAATCCCTTTGGGCACGCAAGTCACTGTCCCTGCCTTGGGAGCTCAGGGCTGGGCTGTGTTCTCCGGCCTCTCCTGTGGCTCCTCATCTCTTACTGCGCTCTTTGCCAGATGCAGCCAAGGACCAGACTCAAGAGCAGGAGCCCGCCCATGGTTGCTTCCGCAGAGCAGCGCAGGTACCTGCGGCCGTCCCCACCTGGGCCAGGCCTGCTGGCAGTGCTTGGCCATGCCCCGCGCTTGGAGCAGACCATGGAACGTCCCTCTCTTCCCGCCCTTCCTTCTGCTGCAGGCACTGCGGAGGCTCCTGCGCCTTCGGCGCAGAAAGACCGGTGGCACCGCCACCGAGGGCAGGGCCCAGCCCGACTCCGGGCCCGGCCAGCTGCGGGCAGAGGCTGCTGCCAGCTCAGAGGACGCTGTGCTGGCAGCAGCCTCTGAGCAGGCCGCGGCCAAGGGCAGGGTGGAGGCTGACATGGTCCTGACGGAGGGCATGGCCGCCACAGCCTGCCAGGCTCAGGGCCTCATAGTCACCGAGGCAATGCCCACGCTGACCGGGACTCCTGCACCTGCGCTGGAGTTCTTCCAGCAGGGCTCTGCTTCTCCACAGCAGGTAAGCAGCCTGGGGCAAGGGCTGAAGGCTTCCCAGCATCACGTGGCCCCTCAAGCTATGTCTGCTAGGACCCCTCAGCCTTGGAGGCTATTCCTGTGGGATGGGAGGGCAAGCACTTCTTGAGGGAAGCTGGCCATGTTGCTCCTTCAGACAGCACTCCAAGTCTTCCCCATGCCGCCTCCTCCAGGTGCTAGCCACGGTCGGCGACCTTCTGCAGAGGCTCGCCTCCAGCACCAGTATGGACGCCGGGCTACAGATGGCGATTCTGAGCCTGGCTGAGCAACACCCTGCCCATGTGGTGATGAGCCTCCTATGCTGTGCCCCCACGTGTGACAGGTACAAGGCACAGCTGCCTCGAGATCTTGGTGCTCAGCGGCCCGTAGAGTCCCTGGCCCTGTACAGCCTGTCCCGCGGGGTCTGCCAGACAGGCGGAGAGCTGCGGGAGCCCCAGGCCCCTCTCTTTCCTGAGCCTGCAGCCATGCTCCCTCCCAGCTCTGCAGGAAACTGGGGCTCTGTCACCCGGCCCCAGCACGGTGCACGGTGCTGACGCACAGCTCTGCTCCCACAGTGTCACCGCGCTGATGTGGAGAGCCATCGGCACATCAGAGGTGGCCGTGGAGGAAGTGCTTCCCGTGCTGGTCTGTGCCATCGAGGAGCAGCCAGCGTACGGCAGCTTCTACTGCCGCGGGGACAACGAGGCCATCTTTGCCCTGGCTGTGAGTTTCTGGAGCTGGCCTTTGCCTGCCCTCCAGGTCGCTTCTGCAGCAGCTCTCCACGCTCTCCCCAGCCTGCAGCTCCCTGCCTGGGCTGAAAGCCGGCCTAGGGGCAGGCTCAGGGGCAGCAGGACGACTGCTCTCCCTGCATCTACCCTCAGGCCCTGCCTCACAGACACCCTGGCACTGAGCGCTGCCTCGGGCTGCTTTGTCTCTTGCAGGCAACTCTGGTGCTCTGGAAGATTGCCCCCATGTCCGAGTGGCATTTTGCCATTCTCCTTCATTCTCCCCAACTCTTTGTGGCTCTGCTCTGGCAAATTGTCACCAGCACAGAGCGGATGCCAGGGGAGGTTGGGTACCGGAGCTTCTGGAGAGCGTGCCGGGAGGAACACGGCCTTCCCAGCCAGCCCAGCAGGTGCCAGTCGCCCTGTCCTTCCCACGCCCTCGTGGCCAGGGCCAGCGCTCCCAGAGTGACCTGGCCTTTGCTCCACACACAGGATTGCAGCGCAGACCATGAAGGCTCTGCTCTCCACACTGGGCTTCGACAAGAAGCTGGTGGCACTGGAGCACAAGCAGGTCTGGGAGAAGCTGCTCTGTGCCGACACCCAGTACGATGCAGCGGCTCTGCTGGCCAGGTCAGATTTCCTACTTCTGCCACCACCAACAGCATTTGTGCCCTGTGCCTGCAGTGCCCCACACAGTCCCCGGGCTTTTAAGCGAGAGGGCCCTGTCAGCCAGGGAAGGCCAAGCAGTCTGGAAAAGGCTGGGAGAGAAGGAAGCCCAGGAGCTGCTACATTCCAAAGGGGCCCATGTGCCCTTGCAGAGTTCTGGGGAAAGATCAGACCTCTGAGAGTCCCTCCCGGGACAGGTGTGCTCGTTGGCTGAGGGCCTTGGTGCCTTTGTCCTCTACCAGGGAGATGCGCTGTGCCTTGACCCCCTTGTGTCCCTTCATGGCCTTGCACCTGCTCAGCCTGCTAGTCGAGAAGCAGCCACGCTGGCATCTGCCTGCCCTGGCCTTCTTTGTGGAGGTGAGCCTGATGGCCAGCGCTGCCTGCCTGAGCTGCCTCCCAGCTCTGGGGCCTCTCGTAGCTGCAGCCGCCTGGGACGCTGCCCGCGCCCGCTGCTGCTGCTGCCTGGGCCCGGCCCTGTGCGGCTGCGGGCTCGTGCCGGCCGGCTCCCCTGACGCTGCCCTGCTGTGCCTTTCAGCTCCTGGAGTGCCTGGACTTGAGCACATACGGTCCCAGTGCCCTGCTGCTGCTATCCAGGCTCCTGCCCAGCCAGGGCAGGGACACGCTGCGCCTGGCACTCAGAGGCCTCGTGGTGCTCAGCCAGGAGCCCTCGCTGGTGAGAAGGGGGCAGCGGCTGAAGCCCCGCTGGCAGCGTGGGGCTGGACATTGCCCACCTCTGGGCTTGGCCGGACTTTGGCAGCAGAGGCAGCTGCTCCCAGCTCTCCTGCCTCCCGCTTCCGCTGCCCCAGTGGCCCAAACAGCTGTAGGTGCTGCGGCCCTTCATGGCTTCACAGCACGGCCTTGTCTTGCACACAGGACGGAGGAATACGCGGCCTGTATCCACACCTGGTGGAGCTGCTGGCTGACGCAGATGCAGAGATGGTCTGCATGAGCCTCTGTGTGCTCACGCACATGCTCCAGGACAAAGACCTCATGCTACACAGCGTCACCGCCCTGAAGCTGGCTGAGCCACTCCTGCCACACTTTGAGAGCGTAAGTCTCTGTGCCCCCCGCCAAGGGCACTGGACGCTGCCTGGAAACTCGGTGCTCTCTGCAGTTTTGGGCCTTTGCCCCAATGGGCCTGGAGTAGTTGGTGCTTAGGTCTTTTCCTTTCCTTCCAGGACAACAGGCACGTGCAGCTGCTCTCCATTCAGCTCTTCTGCCAGGTAATGGAGCTGGTAGTGGAAGAGAGGGAAAATCCTCTCACGACAAGCGTCAGCCAGAGCCTGCTGCCTCTATTCTTGCACTGGCACGATGAGAACCCGCACGTGGCCGAGGTGAGGTTTTGTGCGATGCTGCCACAAACCTTGCAAGGGGCTTTGGCCGCCTCCATCCCGGCGCCTCACAGGCTCCAGCCTGCCCTGGCCATGGCACAGGGACACGGGTCCCATGTCCCTGGCTCTGGTGCCACCTGCAGGTCTCTGCTGCTCTCCAGGCCTCTGGCGAAGCCCTGCTTTGTGCAGCATGCTTCCTGAGGAGGAGGGACCTCGAGGAGCATCTGAGGAAGGAGCAGAGGATGAAGTTCGCCGAGCGCCTGGTAAGGACAGCCCGGCAGTCAGAGCCCTACCCCGGGTGCTCACTGCGAGGGGGCTGCCAGAAGCGGCCCTGCCCGGAGCCGCTCCCGGGCCGGCCACCCTGCACTCCCCACCCTGCTTCCTGCCCCGGGCCGTGCGGGCCGGCTCGGCCGGTGCTGGGCTCAGAGAGTGCCCAGCTGAGGGGCAGAGCCCGTGCCAATCATTCCCTGCTGGCGCTCCCCACAGCTGCTGCAGGACGAGAGCCGAGCGGCCGAGCACCTACACTGGGCGCTGCCGTACCTGCAGAGCCCACAGAGGTCCGTGCGACGGGCGGCCGTCAGGATCATCGGTGAGCCACCAGCCCGGCGCCCCTCCCTGCCCCTGGCCCAGCCCCTGTCCGGGCAGTGGGAGCCGCGCCCGGGACGCTGGAGCCGCGCCCGCCCTCGGTGCTGCCGCTGCCCTCCCGCAGCCGTGCCCTGGGGCGGCAGCAGGCGGCAGGGGCCGGCAAGAGCCCTGCCCGGCCAGGAGGGCGTGCGGCCACAGGGCTGGCAGCGCCCGTGTCGGGCAGCTGTGCCACCTGGGGCCGCCACGGGGGCTCTGTCTTGCCAGGGCTGGCCGGAGTGCTCATGACCGGGCAGAAGGAGGAGCTCCAGGTCCTCACTGAGGGTGAGTCAGGGCAGCCGCGGGGCAGCGAGGACCGCCGTGGGCAGCTGCACGTCCCGGCCCCGGAGCTATGCAGCATCCGTGGCTAGCACCGTCCGGCCGAAGCCCTTGTCCTCCCGCTCCCTCCTGGCCATGGCAAGAGCCGGCTGGGATGGCCCTGGCAGGAGGCTTTCCTTGGATTCTCGCAATGTGGCCTCTGACCGTGCCTCTGTTCCTCTCTCTCCCAGCTCTTCAAGCCCTGAAAGAAGATGAGAGCCCCTCGTGCACCAGCGTATTGATACAGCTGACGTTCGAAAGAAGATCTGCAGCACTTCGTTCGTCTGCTGGATCAGTTGCACCATCATCCTTTGGAGATTTCCAGTTCCCACTGAAGATGGGAGCACCTGAGGAGCACGATGGACCAGCTGGAGCTCCAGGCTCAGCTCTTGCTGCTCAGAGCTGAGCCTGTGGGAAGCTCCAGGAGCTCCTGCCATCTCTCTCCCTGTTGGCACCTCCTTCCCTACAGCCCTCCAGTCAAGCCCATCCCCTTTTTTGTCTCTCTGCTCACCCCTTTGCTTCACTTTCTCCTTATAAACAGTTTGGGTTTTTCCAAAACCCTAAGGTGGGAGCACCTACAGAGTAGAATGCACCAGCTGGAGCTCCAGGCACAGCTCTAGCTGCTCAGAGCTGAGCCTGTCAGCAGCTCCAGGAGCTCCTGCCATCTCTCTCCCTCTTGGCAGCTCCCTCCCTGCAGCCCTCAGGCCCTGCCCATCCACTCTTTACCTCCCAGCTCACCCCTTCCCTTTGCTTTCCCTTAATAAACACTTTGAGTATTGCACTTGACTCACGTCTCCGTGGAGCTGAAGCGCGCAAAACCTGAGCCCGGGGACACGCAGGGCCCTGCTGCCCCTCTCCTCCACGCTGCCTTCTGTGCACCGACAGAGAGGAACAAGGGCACCTCAGGCTGCAAAGGTCCCTGTCCTGCTGCTCCAGCTGCACAGAGCCGTGCAGTTAAAGGTCGTGCTGAGCACTCTGAAGGGGACAAGGAGCCAGGGCTGTAGAAGAGCCAACTTGAGGATGCTCTGAAGCCAGCCCTGAGGGTGTCCATGGCAAGCATCCACCGAGGGCAAAGGAGCTTGCAATGCCGGAAGGTTTCACAAAGAGCTTCCTGCAAGCACAGCACTGCTCCATCCCTACACAGGGACAGGAAGAGGGCAGAAGCAGACACCAGTGTGGCCTAGCAGTGAGCTTTGGGTGGGCCTAAAAGCAAACAGAGCAGCAGCAGCAGGGAGGGGCTGAGACTCAGAGGCGGGGCCGTCCCTGTGGCCGCAGCCCTGTCAGGCAGTGCCTGCACGCTGGGTGTGGCTCTGCTCTCCCCACAAGCGAGGAACCGCAGCCCCTGCCTCAGAGCCAGTCAGAAACCCAGCCAAGCAAGACCAGAGCCGGGGGATGGGATGGCATGCCCTTCCCGTCTCTCTGGAGCATGGCTGCAGTCTTCCTGCATCTGTGTTTGGGCTGTTTTGAGCCCAGAGCCGGCCAGCTTGTGCTCTGCTGTGCCAAGAGTGTTCTGGGTGGGCAGGAGAAGGGCTGCGTGCACAGTGGGGAAGGGGCTGACCAGAGCCTCCTGTGGGAACAGGGCTCTGCTTCCGGGCTGGGAACAGCCTGCTTTTGCTGCCCTGAGCGTGGGCAGGAGCTCAGGCACAGGCAGAAGCAGCTGGAATCTCTTGTTTCTAGGGGACCCGGGGCTGCGCACCACAAGGGACATGGGGTAACAGACGGCGGGGGAAGGAAGATGAGTTCGAGCTGAAGTGCCTGTGCTGCCAGGAGCAGAAGTAATTCAGCCTTGCCAGGGTTTCTTAAGTGTGTGTTGGTGTTCCCTGGGAAATGTAGGCATTCGGGGAAATGCCCTTGGAAGAGAGGGGCTTGATTCCCAAGCAAAGTGCTTCCCCAGGAGCCCCGAGTGAGGTAGTGAGCTGTCTCCCTTTGGCTCCCTGCGCGCCTTTCCGTCCTTGAGGCCCCTTGCACTTGGCAGAGGGGCGTGAGAAGAGAGAAGGCTGTGAAGAGCAGCTTTGGCATCTGCCTGGGCCTGAGGAGACCAAGGCAAGCACCAGTGGCAGGGTTTGTTCGCCTCCTTTGATCACAGGACCGAGCCGGATCATCTCTGTCCAGCTGAGAACCCCAAATGTCTCTCAGAGAGCTGGGATTTCAAAGGCCTTTATGCACACATCAGTGCCATCTTTCCTCTCAGGTGTGTTTCAACTCTTGGAGAGATGCGTTTGCCTCTCGCTTGCTGGAAGCTGCTCTGCTCAAGGGCCAGCACCAGGCTGGGCTGTGCGGGCCGATCAACCAGGGAGAGCCCTTTCCTGAGCACTTGGCCGGGGCTTGGTGAGTCCAGGGCTGTGTCAGACACCCGGGCCATTGGATTCCATCCAACCGGGGGCATCTTGGCTGGGGAGGTGGCAGCATGGCCAAGGGCCCTTTGTGACATGCTGCAGCAAGGTCACCAATGGACCGAGTGGGACAGGGTGTCAGAGCAGCCCTTTGTGACACGCGCTGACATAGGTGCTGCCAGCGCCGTGGCCACGCCAGAGCGCTCGGTGCTCGCGTCGGGAGAGGACGGGACAGAGCCGTGCTGTGAGGAGACCCCACACAGCCAGCTGGTTCTTTGCCGACCCGGAGCATTTCCGAGGTGTTCCTACTGCGACTGGCCTCACGGCCAGACCTCAGAACTCGGTGAGTCGGAGCATTCCGAGGCAACTCCCATCCCTGCGGCAGGTGCCCTCGTGTCCGGGCCGTGCGACTTGGTGACCTCCATCTTTCACCAGGAGCCTCCTGTCATTGTGGCAGGAGCTCTCCAGAACAGGGCACAGGACTTGCTCTCCGGCTGTATTCCCGAAGCTCCTGTGTCGCAGGGGCCTGCAAAGCAGGACTGCGGCACTCGCTGCCTCAGACCTTTGACGGGGCATCTGTCTCGAAGGTGCCCTCGAGGTCAGAGAGCGGGATGGCGGGCAGAGTGCTCCGCCTCCTCAAGGGGCTTCGGGGGAAAAATGGCCCTGCAGCTGCCCCAGCGCAGCAGAAGCCTGCAGAGCCAGAGCAGTTGCAGCCACTGCAGGACGGTGAGTGGCAGAGCTGGGCCGCAGGGCAGGTGCCTGCAGCCGGCCTGGCCCCATGCCATCCCATCCCTTACCATCCCATCCCATGCCATCCCATCCCATGCCATCCCATCCCATGCCATCCCATGCCATCCCATGCCATGCCATCCCATGCCATCCCATGCGATCCCATCCCATCCCATGCCATCCCATCGATGCCATCCCATCCCATCCCATCCCATCCCATCCCATCCCATCCCATCCCATCCCATCCCATCCCATCCCATGCGATCCCATGCGATCCCATCCCATCCCATGCGATCCCATCCCATGCGATCCCATCCCATGCAATCCCATCCCATGCGATCCCATGCGATCCCATGCGATCCCATGCGATCCCATGCGATCCCATGCGATCCCATGCGATCCCATCCCATCCCATCCCATCCCATCCCATCCCATCCCATCCCATCCCATCCCATCCCATTCCATCCCATCCCATCCCATCCCATCCCATCCCTGTGGATGCGGCCACGGAAAGGTAGGGACAGGGGCTTGGGCTGCCACCCCAGTGGCTGTGCTCAATCCCTTTGGGCACGCAAGTCACTGTCCCTGCCTTGGGAGCTCAGGGCTGGGCTGTGTTCTCCGGCCTCTCCTGTGGCTCCTCATCTCTTACTGCGCTCTTTGCCAGATGCAGCCAAGGACCAGACTCGAGAGCAGGAGCCCGCCCATGGTTGCTTCCGCAGAGCAGCGCAGGTACCTGCGGCCGTCCCCACCTGGGCCAGGCCTGCTGGCAGTGCTTGGCCATGCCCCGCGCTTGGAGCAGACCATGGAACGTCCCTCTCTTCCCGCCCTTCCTTCTGCTGCAGGCTCTGCGGAGGCTCCTGCGCCTTCGGCGCAGAAAGACCGGTGGCACCGCCACCGAGGGCAGGGCCCAGCCCGACTCCGGGCCCAGCCAGCTGCGGGCAGAGGCTGCTGCCAGCTCAGAGGACGCTGTGCTGGCAGCAGCCTCTGAGCAGGCCACGGCCAAGGGCAGGGTGGAGGCTGACATGGTCCTGACGGAGGGCATGGCCGCCACAGCCTGCCAGGCTCAGGGCCTCATAGTCACCGAGGCAATGCCCACGCTGACCGGGACTCCTGCACCTGCGCTGGAGTTCTTCCAGCAGGGCTCTGCTTCTCCACAGCAGGTAAGCAGCCTGGGGCAAGGGCTGAAGGCTTCCCAGCATCACGTGGCCCCTCAAGCTATGTCTGCTAGGACCCCTCAGCCTTGGAGGCTATTCCTGTGGGATGGGAGGGCAAGCACTTCTTGAGGGAAGCTGGCCATGTTGCTCCTTCAGACAGCACTCCAAGTCTTCCCCATGCCGCCTCCTCCAGGTGCTAGCCACGGTCGGCGACCTTCTGCAGAGGCTCGCCTCCAGCACCAGTATGGACGCCGGGCTACAGATGGCGATTCTGAGCCTGGCTGAGCAACACCCTGCCCATGTGGTGATGAGCCTCCTATGCCGTGCCCCAGTGTGTGACAGGTACAAGGCACAGCTGCCTCGAGATCTTGGTGCTCAGCGGCCCGTAGAGTCCCTGGCCCTGTACAGCCTGTCCCGCGGGGTCTGCCAGACAGGCGGAGAGCTGCGGGAGCCCCAGGCCCCTCTCTTTCCTGAGTCTGCAGCCATGCTCCCTCCCAGCTCTGCAGGAAACTGGGGCTCTGTCACCCGGCCCCAGCACGGTGCACGGTGCTGACGCACAGCTCTGCTCCCACAGTGTCACCGCGCTGATGTGGAGAGCCATCGGCACATCAGAGGTGGCCGTGGAGGAAGTGCTTCCCGTGCTGGTCTGTGCCATCGAGGAGCAGCCAGCGTACGGCAGCTTCTACTGCCGCGGGGACAACGAGGCCATCTTTGCCCTGGCTGTGAGTTTCTGGAGCTGGCCTTTGCCTGCCCTCCAGGTCGCTTCTGCAGCAGCTCTCCACGCTCTCCCCAGCCTGCAGCTCCCTGCCTGGGCTGAAAGCCGGCCTAGGGGCAGGCTCAGGGGCAGCAGGACGACTGCTCTCCCTGCATCTACCCTCAGGCCCTGCCTCACAGACACCCTGGCACTGAGCGCTGCCTCGGGCTGCTTTGTCTCTTGCAGGCAACTCTGGTGCTCTGGAAGATTGCCCCCATGTCCGAGTGGCATTTTGCCATTCTCCTTCATTCTCCCCAACTCTTTGTGGCTCTGCTCTGGCAAATTGTCACCAGCACAGAGCGGATGCCAGGGGAGGTTGGGTACCGGAGCTTCTGGAGAGCGTGCCGGGAGGAACACGGCCTTCCCAGCCAGCCCAGCAGGTGCCAGTCGCCCTGTCCTTCCCACGCCCTCGTGGCCAGGGCCAGCGCTCCCAGAGTGACCTGGCCTTTGCTCCACACACAGGATTGCAGCGCAGACCATGAAGGCTCTGCTCTCCACACTGGGCTTCGACAAGAAGCTGGTGGCACTGGAGCACAAGCAGGTCTGGGAGAAGCTGCTCTGTGCCGACACCCAGTACGATGCAGCGGCTCTGCTGGCCAGGTCAGATTTCCTACTTCTGCCACCACCAACAGCATTTGTGCCCTGTGCCTGCAGTGCCCCACACAGTCCCCGGGCTTTTAAGCGAGAGGGCCCTGTCAGCCAGGGAAGGCCAAGCAGTCTGGAAAAGGCTGGGAGAGAAGGAAGCCCAGGAGCTGCTACATTCCAAAGGGGCCCATGTGCCCTTGCAAAGTTCTGGGGAAAGATCAGACCTCTGCGAGTCCCTCCCGGGACAGGTGTGCTCGTTGGCTGAGGGCCTTGGTGCCTTTGTCCTCTACCAGGGAGATGCGCTGTGCCTTGACCCCCTTGTGTCCCTTCATGGCCTTGCACCTGCTCAGCCTGCTAGTCGAGAAGCAGCCACGCTGGCATCTGCCTGCCCTGGCCTTCTTTGTGGAGGTGAGCCTGATGGCCAGCGCTGCCTGCCTGAGCTGCCTCCCAGCTCTGGGGCCTCTCGTAGCTGCAGCCGCCTGGGACGCTGCCCGCGCCCGCTGCTGCTGCTGCCTGGGCCCGGCCCTGTGCGGCTGCGGGCTCGTGCCGGCCGGCTCCCCTGACGCTGCCCTGCTGTGCCTTTCAGCTCCTGGAGTGCCTGGACTTGAGCACATACGGTCCCAGTGCCCTGCTGCTGCTATCCAGGCTCCTACCCAGCCAGTGCAGGGCCAGGCTGCGCCTGGCACTCAGAGGCCTCGTGGTGCTCAGCCAGGAGCCCTCGCTGGTGAGAAGGGGGCAGCGACTGAAGCCCCGCTGGCAGCGTGGGGCTGGACATTGCCCACCTCTGGCCTTGGCCGGACTTTGGCAGCAGAGGCAGCTGCTCCCAGCTCTCCTGCCTCCCGCTTCCGCTGCCCCAGTGGTGCAACCAGCTATGGGTGCTGCGGCCCTTCATGGCTTCACAGCACGGCCTTGTCTTGCACACAGGACGGAGGAATACGCGGCCTGTATCCACACCTGGTGGAGCAGCTGGCTGACGCAGACGCAGAGATGGTCTGCATGAGCCTCTGTGTGCTCACGCACATGCTCCAGGACAAAGACCTCATGCTACACAGCGTCACCGCCCTGAAGCTGGCTGAGCCACTCCTGCCACACTTTGAGAGCGTAAGTCTCTGTTCCCCCCGCCAAGGGCACTGGACGCTGCCTGGAAACTCGGTGCTCTCTGCAGTTTTGGGCCTTTGCCCCAATGGGCCTGGAGTAGTTGGTGCTTAGGTCTTTTCCTTTCCTTCCAGGACAACAGGCACGTGCAGCTGCTCTCCATTCAGCTCTTCTGCCAGGTAATGGAGCTGGTAGTGGAAGAGAGGGAAAATCCTCTCACGACAAGCGTCAGCCAGAGCCTGCTGCCTCTATTCTTGCACTGGCACGATGAGAACCCGCACGTGGCCGAGGTGAGGTTTTGTGCGATGCTGCCACAAACCTTGCAAGGGGCTTTGGCCGCCTCCATCCCGGCGCCTCACAGGCTCCAGCCTGCCCTGGCCATGGCACAGGGACACGGGTCCCATGTCCCTGGCTCTGGTGCCACCTGCGGGTCTCTGCTGCCCTCCAGGCCTCTGGCGAAGCCCTGCTTTGTGCAGCACGCTTCCTGAGGAGGAGGGACCTCGAGGAGAATCTGAGGGAGGAGCAGAGGATGAAGTTCGCCGAGCGCCTGGTAAGGACAGCCCGGCAGTCAGAGCCCTACCCCGGGTGCTCACTGCGAGGGGGCTGCCAGAAGCGGCCCTGCCCGGAGCCGCGCCCGGGCCGGCCACCCTGCACTCCCCACCCTGCTACCTGCCCCGAGCCGTGCGGGCCGGCTCGGCCGGTGCTGGGCTCAGAGAGTGCCCAGCTGAGGGGCAGAGCCCGTGCCAAGCATTCCCTGCCGGTGCTCCCCACAGCTGCTGCAGGACGAGAGCCGAGCGGCCAAGCACCTGCGCTGGGCGCTGCCGTACCTGCAGAGCCCACATAGGTCCCTGCGTCGGGCGGCCGTCAGGATCATCGGTGAGCCACCAGCCCAGCGCCCCTCCCTGCACCTGGCCCAGACCCTGTCCGGGCAGTGGGAGCCGCGCCTGGGACGCCGGAGCCGCGCCCGCCCTTGGCGCTGCCGCCGCCCTCCCACAGCCGTGCCATGGGGCGGCAGCAGGCGGCAGAGGCCGGCAAGAGCCCTGCCCAGCCAGGAGGGCGTGCGGCCACAGGGCTGGCAGCGCCCGTGTCGGGCAGCTGTGCCACCTGGGGCCGACACGGGGGCTCTGTCTTGCCAGGGCTGGCCGGAGTGCTCATGACCGGGCAGAAGGAGGAGCTCCAGGTCCTCACTGAGGGTGAGTCAGGGCAGCCGCGGGGCAGCGAGGACCGCCGTGGGCAGCTGCACGTCCCGGCCCCGGAGCTATGCAGCATCCGTGGCTAGCACCGTCCGGCCGAAGCCCTTGTCCTCCCGCTCCCTCCTGGCCATGGCAAGAGCCGGCTGGGATGGCCCTGGCAGGAGGCTTTCCTTGGATTCTCGCAATGTGGCCTCTGACCGTGCCTCTGTTCCTCTCTCTCCCAGCTCTTCAAGCCCTGAAAGAAGATGAGAGCCCGTCGTGCACCAGCGTATTGATACAGCTGACGTTCGAAAGAAGATCTGCAGCACTTTGTTCGTCTGCTGGATCAGTTGCACCATCATCCTTTGGAGATTTCCAGTTCCCATTGAAGATGGGAGCACCTGAGGAGCACGATAGACCAGCTGGAGCTCCAGGCTCAGCTCTTGCTGCTCAGAGCTAAGCCTGTGGGAAGCTCCAGGAGCTCCTGCCATCTCTCTCCCTGTTGGCACCTCCTTCCCTACAGCCCTCCAGCCAAGCCCATCCCCTTTTTTGTCTCTCTGCTCACCCCTTTGCTTCACTTTCCCCTTATAAACAGTTTGGGTTTTTCCAAAACCCTAAGGTGGGAGCACCTACAGAGTAGAATGCCCCAGCTGGAGCTCCAGGCACAGCTCTTGCTGCTCAGAGCTGAGCCTGTCAGCAGCTCCAGGAGCTCCTGCCATCTCTCTCCCTCTTGGCAGCTCCCTCCCTGCAGCCCTCAGGCCCTGCCCATCCACTCTTTACCTCCCAGCTCACCCCTTCCCTTTGCTTTCCCTTAATAAACACTTTGAGTATTGCACTCGACTCACGTCTCCGTGGAGCTGAAGCGGCGCAAAACCTGAGCCCGGGGACACGCAGAGCCCTGCTGCCCCTCTCCTCCACGCTGCCTTCTGTGCACGGACAGAGAGGAACAAGGGCACCTCAGGCTGCAAAGGTCCCTGTCCTGCTGCTCCAGCTGCACAGAGCCGTGCAGTTAAAGGTCGTGCTGAGCACGCTGAAGGGGACAAGGAGCCTGGGCTGTAGAAGAGCCATCTTGAGAATGCTCTGAAACCAGCCCTGAGGGTGTCCATGGCAAGCATCCACCGAGGGCAAAGGAGCTTGCAATGCCGGAAGGTTTCACAAAGAGCTTCCTGCAAGCACAGCACTGCTCCATTCCTACACAGGGACAGGAAGAGGGCAGAAGCAGACACCAGCGTGGCCTAGCAGTGAGCTTTGGGTGGGCTTAAAAGCCAACAGAGCAGCAGCAGCAGGGAGGGGCTGAGACTCAGAGGCGGGACCGTCCCTGTGGCCACAGCCCTGTCAGGCAGTGCCTGCACGCTGGGTGTGGCTCTGCTCTCCCCACAAGCGAGGAACCGCAGCCCCTGCCTCAGAGCCAGTCAGAAACTCAGCCAAGCGAGACCAGAGGCTGGGGACCCTTCCCATCTCTCTGGGCCATGGCTGCAAAGCCTGGGCTGTGCTGAGCCCAGAGCCGGCCAGCTTGTGCTCTGCTGTGCCAAGAGTGTTCTGGGCGGGCAGGAGAAGGGCTGCGTGCACAGTGGGGAAGGGGCTGAGCAGAGCCTCCTGCGGGAACAGAACTCTGCTCCCGGGCTGGGAAAAGCCTGGTTTTGCTGCCCTGAGCGTGGGCAGGAGCTCAGGCATAAAGAACATTAATAATTTACGTTAGAGTGGGCAAAATGTAATGAGTCTATAGAAAGAATTGTTTGGAGTGACAGAACTTTAGACAATTCCCTCTGATCTGATTTTTTACTAATGGGGGTTTTAAAGAACTATTACTAAAATTATAAATGGTTTGGTTTATTTATTGATTTTTTTTGTGTGCTTGGGTTTGACATGAATATGCAACCAGTTATGTAAAGACATTGTTTACAAACAGCCAGTAGCTTTCAAGAATAATTTAAAATATGAAATAATATAGGTACAATTGGGAGACATCTTTAAAGAGGAAATCCTAGAATTACTTGGAAGAGAAAATAGTATTCTAATACTAGTTTTATTTTTAAAAGTCCAATTTAACATGCAAAAAAGAGAAGTGCAAGTCTCTGAAGTGTGTGCTTGAGTTTTAGAGGTTTATTCACTGATACGGTGATCTATGTCTCCTTTATGTATATTTCTTATTTCTTCTAGTAAATTAAAACTATCAAAAGTTGCTCAGAGTCTCTTGAGGTTTTCTTTTGGTTTAAGGCTTTTAGGCAAAAGTTTTTAACTGGTAATACACATATGTAACAGAGGTGCAATGATTTGAAGGAGGAAAATATATCACAAAATAAGAACTTTTATAAAATTATCATTTCTTTCCTTATCCCTAAAAAGGAAGAGTCTGCAGCCATTTCTGGTAGTACTTCATGCCATTTGAAGCAGACAGAATTTTATTAGGGGAAGGAGGAGCTGGGAGAGCATTCTCAGGTAGATTATTACTTTTTTTTGCTGTAAGCTCAGATGTTCTTCGTCAAAAAGGAGAAATACCTGACAGAAATACCCGAGAGCCTCCATGAATTGGGACCCCAGGAAAAGTAATCCAGAATAGTAAACATCTGATCTTACAATTATCTCATTTTCTAGTTGCAACTTCTATTTCTCCTTTGATTTTGGCAGGGTGTTTTTTTGTTGTTTTGTTTTGGAATTTTATTTTTGTTAGTTTTTCTGCTTATTTTTGTGGTTTTGGGTTTTTTTGGGTTTTGGGTTTTTGGGGGTTTGGGTTGTTTTTTTTTTCTTTGGTGGTTTTTTTATGTTTTGGTCTTGGGTTTTTTGGCTTTTTGTTTGTTGTTTTGTTTGGGGGTTTTTGGTGGTTGGTTTGGTTTTTGGGGGCTTTGGGGGTTTTTTGGTTAAATTACCTCTCACTTCTGTTTCATTGACAGAAGTTTATTTTAGAACATTGGAATAACACAGGAGTCATTTCACAGAACTGCAGAATCAGAGAATGTGTGTTGTTAGAAGTTTCAATGGAGAAACTTCACAGGTGGAATTTTTGTGTCAAAACCTTTGTCTGGATTCTAGAACAGACTTAGTGTAACAAAGGCAGAGGAGTGTAAAATCAAAATTACGTCTAAAAGTATCAACACAAACGCTGCACATCTTGATCTTCCTATCAGTTTGATCCCCTCAAGGACCCTCAGGATGCCTCAACAGTCCTCACAAGTTCTTCAACTGTCGAATCAGCTGTACCCAAAAGAAATCTGGAAGTTCCAGAGATTTCTAGATGAAGCAGAGAAATAAAACTGTAGCCAGATCAAGGCGTCCATGGTTTGTTGAAAATTAGACAGAAGAAAAAGCTAATTTATTTTCACAGTGACACTACTAGGTACCATTCTTTCAAAAAAAATCTGTGGTTATGAAAAAAAAAAAAAAACTGATGAAAGAACCAAGCTATGGATCCTTAGGAAAGAACCACAACAGATCAAAACCAAAAACAAACAAACAAAAAACCCACACAAAAAAAACCACAGAAAGACCCAGGATTTTTTGACAACTGATTTCCCAGTTTTATGTTACATTATTTCAGAACTACTATAAATATGAATGATTTACCAGTTTCTTTAAGCTGATTTTGGAGATTCTATTTTATAATTCTATTAGGATAGGTTCAAAAACTCTCTGAGTGATTTTCAAATTAAACCTAGTCCTAATTTCTTTGTCAATATATTTATTAATCACACGAATTTGTACCAGTATAAACACGATATGTATTTAGATGTCGAAAATTCTTGACAAATCCAAAAGGTTTTAAAGCATACCTACAGCACATTCAAGGCCAGGCATAAATTCTCCACCTACAACTGCATCTGTGTAAAGGAAAACATCTGCAACCATTCCTATGGAAGTCTTTCCTGAAAAAATGGTATATAGGAAAATAGGAATATGGTACAAAGACTGCCCTTGAAAGAGTGTTTTTACAATTATTTTGTAGATGTTGTATCCCATTTATCAATTTGCATTATTTGAAATATTATATATTTCTGCATGGTCTAGGACGAACAAGAATTTCAGCTTTAAGTTCCAGCTCTCTAGATGAATATATAGATATTTCTCCTCCAGTTCCAAAATATTTCTTAGATCAGTCCACAGCAGTATGGGAGACAGTGCCCCTCATTCAAACTGCAAAACAATTTTTAAGGCAGTGGATCTCTGAGGTGGAGTTCAGTACCAGTAGCACAGCACAGTCCAACTGGAATAGCAGTTTCTGAAAGGAAAACAGAGATTAAAAATGTATGGACACATAAAGTCCTGGCCATCTACACATCTTTGTACTGGCCTTCCTCATACTAAAATGAATGTGTCTAGAGTCAGGTTACACAAATATTACTCACGGCCTACTTGCACCCCTGTGAGAGTCTCTCCGAAATAGCTTCAACCTGCCTCACAACTGTCATTGAGAGACCGCTCAGAAGACCCCTTTGTCCCATTCCTAGCCACAGTGGAAAGTTACCCGCCAAGCCAGGAGGCTTCATGACCTGAAAGCGTTGCTAAGTCGTTGTTTCCACAGGTGCAGTCTCCTGCACGCTGCACCGAGCTCAATAAGAAGAGGGGGGCATTGTGCCCTCCTCCCAACAATAGCCTTGGAAATTGTCCCACCTCTTGGCCTGGCTGGACTTTCCCTGAGCTTTTGGGTGGTCCCCCACAGAAGACTCCTCTCGTTACAACCACCGTGACAGACAAGCTGAGATGACAGAAACCTCTCCACCAGAGAAGAGCCCGAGAAATCCCCATGTGAGAAAGGCCTCCCTCACACTTTCCAAGGACTGGGACTGGAGTCCCCAGCCCAGGGAGGTGCACGGGGGGAGGCGAGCTGACCAAAGCAAGATGGATGTTGCAGGTGCGGGCACTGGACCACGAAGACAAGGGCCTTCGTCTGTTGCAAGGTGGACTGTGTGTACCCCTTTTCCAAATACCATTCTTTCTACCAGAAGATACAATAGATTTAGTTTTGGAATAATCCCCTTCCCCCTCTTCAAGAAAAGTATAATTAGGGTCCAGAATGGACTGCATCTCTGAGATCTCCCCAGACGTGACCTGGTGAACCTCTTTGGCTGGACACCGAAGGACCTCCGCCATTCTCGCGTTTGGGAGCTATAACCCCTTTTCCTTATTTTCCTTTTTTTTCCCTTTTCCCCCTAATTCCTCCCCAACACATTTTTTGCTGTGGTTGTTTCAATAAAGTCCATTGTGTTGATTAAAGTGCAAACCCCCTTGTACCGTGTTGGTTTTTTGCACCTTGAAATCAATCTAAAGAACCTCTATGAAACCCGTCCACAGAGATGGATCCTAACAACCCCAAACCACCCAAAACTGTTTTCTTTCTTTCTGTCACCCTCTGGGTAATTTTTTAATCTTCTTCTCCACTCTTCCCAGGCACTTACTACCACAGCAACTGTTCCTCCTGGTAATTTTATTTTAGCCTACACAGGTGACTTGGGCCAACAAAAAGGAAATGTGCAGCAGGGGGATTAATGCTGCTGGCTGAAATTCTGCCATCATTAAAATCTATGGGAACTTTGCAATTGATTTCAGCCAGTGTCACCGTTAGGCCGGACGTGACATTCACACGCGACCAAGCTCCAAGAAGAAAAAAAAGTTTTTATTCTGCATGATCTTCAGTTTATATACTCTTTACAAAGCGTGACCTTAAGTCATGAACTACATCACATTAACTTCTTCTAGTCATTGGTGCAAAGCAATCAGCGTCAATGTTATTGGCAAAAGTTTTACAGAAATTTAAGAAGGCACGTATACACATGTACTTAGGCTCGTAGTCTAGCTTACAAAAATTCTCATGTATCTTTTCTAATCAGTTTCCATGCTGATGGCCTTGTCTTCTTCCTTGCTATGGATACACTCGAAAATCATCAAGTGTTATTTCTTCTATTAACTCAGCTTTGCTTGCAGGCCAGCTGTCAAGCCCCTGCATAAGGTCACACCACAGATGAGGTTGAACAAAGCTTTGTATGTTTTTAAGTTTTTGAACAGCTCGAATGCAGAACCCAATCCATCAATTTTGAGCCATTTTTCAAATAACACACAGGCCAAGCTGAAAGAAAATCCCCCTGTTTGAATTAGAAACCCAGAGCCCGGACAAATTGAAGGTCCTTTTCCATTAATCCCTCGGGGCAAAGGGTGTGCTTCTGTCCCTACAGGTGCAGGAATTAAGTGGGGCCCAGCCAAAATCGTCAAACCACGTGGCACCCCAGGACGTCTTGACGAGTCCAAAACCGAGGGAGCAGACGTGAGCCGAACAGAGGGATCCCGGGTCATGCCTGACGCTCCTTGTTCATCACTGGAACCTGCAAACTCCAATTTTCTGTTATTTATAGGTGTGTCAATTTTTGGTTTTGTAGGGCTGATTTTTGGCAAAGGTGCGGTTTTGGTTTTGTTGTGTTATACATCCCCTCTATTGGACGTTCAAGTGTGAAATCTTATTTTAAAATCAAAAAGCAAAATTCTTAGATTGATGGAGGATTTTTGCCAAAACTTAGCTCATGAAAAGGATGGAGCGAAATCAAAAGATATGCTGGTGTTGGTGGGTTTTAATTGCTTCTTGTAGTGCAGATTGGCCTGTGGAACAATCAAAAACAAATGTTTGGGTGACCTCAGCCAAGGCAGCAGGCTCAGATACCATACGTTTGTCTAATTCAGAACCAGAAAAGCCTTTCTTAACCTGTCTACTCGGTGTGCCAGTAAAGCATGTGCCCCTGGTCAAAAAGCAACCTAATAGGGAGCCTGGTGAAATTGGCAATGGGAGCAATCCCATATTGAATTGGAACATCTGGGCCAAAGAACTTCCCAAAGCAGTATCTGAACCACAAGAATTAGAAATCCTTGGTTCTTTAACAATGGATTTTTGCTTTTCATTTATAGCTAATGATCGGTGAGAAGGTGATCCTCCAAAGCACAATGTTACTCCCCATTATTTTGCATACAGAAATTCAAGTTTTTGCTGTAATTATTCACACAGTTGGGATGTGCTTTCTGAGGCCGATCAATATCCATGACAGTTGCCAAAAGGATATTGGTTCATCTGTGGAGATAGGGCTTGGCAGGGCATTCCATCACGCCTTGAAGGTGGCCCATGTAGCGCCGCGATGCTCACTGTGGTAGCACCTACTGCTAAAGCAGTCATGAAGAAGAAACGTAGGGGAACAAGATCTGCTCATCATGATGATGAAAACTGTAGGAGTGATTTCATGCCTTGGAAAGCTCCCAAAAAGGTTTCAGCAAGTTTGTTTTTACCCCAGCTGGCTTCAGCAATGGCACTGATCAGGTTGGATGTTGGCTGAGTATACAGACTAATGCCACATCCACTGCAAACAGTGATATGTTAACCGATGTTCACAGTGTTAGACACGCTACCCTTGAAAATAGAGCAGCAATTGATTTTCCTTTACTGGCACAAGGACATGGTTGTGAGGAGTTTGCAGGATTGTGCTGTATGAACCTGTCTGATATTCTGAATCCATCCACAGAAGCATACAAAAGCTGAAAGATTGGACAGCTCCAATTCAAGAAGATGGTGGGTCCTGGTTAGATGATTTGTTCCAAGAATGGAGCTTTGCACCTTGGCTAAGGGAACTTTGTAAGATAGCTCTCTAGGCATTGGGTGTTCTGGTGGTTATATCAGTAGTGATACCCTGCATGCTCCAGTGTGTGCGACAAACGATGGACAAAACTATCAAAGAAGATTTTATCAAACAAACAAGAGAGGTAGGAAACGGATTCAAAGAGAGTTCTCGAAATCTTACCGAGATGGTGGCTGAAGATATAGACTTGAAGGAAGGTTTTGAATTAAGACCTTGGAACCGAAAAGACTTTTTCGAACAATGACTTGTAATTATGGTCAGGCAGGATTTCTGCCCTTTGAACTGACTGGCCTTTCACAGCACTAAACTGCTGTGTTGTAATATAGCAATGCTTAGTGCAAGCTAAAGTTGCTTTCAGTCAGTAATAGGCAGAAACATTAGAGCAAGGCTACGAAATGCAAGGTGGTAATAATCGACACGGTTCCAAAGGTTTCTTTTTGGGTGAACCGAGAGGGGGAATTGTGGGAATCCACAAAATCAGATGGTTTTGGGAAAGCTGCTAAAGGCAGGCCTCAGAGACAACAGAACTGTGATTAGAGCTAAGCAGTAGCCATGAGAGAGGTCAGCAGAAAAATTATAAAAAAAGTAGAAAAGCAGGGCCAAATAGAACAGTGGTCTGTGTATTAACGCTTGACTAGGATAACTCTCTAAGCTGCAGAAAAGTTTATGTACGAAGATATTGGGAAGTTTGAAGCCTTATAATGGAGCTCTGTGCATTGTCTTTTAAGGCTTACAAGCAGGTATTGTATGTGAAAGAAGCAGGCATTGTTTTAACTGAGGGCACGTGTGCTTCCAGCGGTTGGATAGAACCACTGTCAATATGCTTCTGCATTGTGTGATTGGTCAACAAGCTTATATAGTAAGTTGCAACATTATGTTCTTGATCTGCTGCGTGGGATGTGAGCTGATGGCATCTTCCCATTGTCATATATAAGTAATGAGACTGATGCTGAAAAATAAAACAGCTCAAGTAACATTCCAAAGCAGCCCCGTCCCGTTTGTGATTCATAAATAAACCCCTGGTGGCGATAGGAAGGTTTCACAAAGAGCTTC
Organism: Haemorhous mexicanus; assembly: GCF_027477595.1. Classification (NCBI taxonomy): domain Eukaryota; kingdom Metazoa; phylum Chordata; class Aves; order Passeriformes; family Fringillidae; genus Haemorhous; species Haemorhous mexicanus. The sequence continues at coordinate 9,440,652 of NC_082381.1, forward strand.
CTGAAAGCACAGCACTGTACCATCCCTACACAGGGACAGGAAGAGGGCAGAAGCAGACATCAGCATGGCCTAGCAGTGAGCTTTCGGTGTGCCTAAAAGCAAACAGAGCTGCAGCAGCAGGGAGGGGCTGAGACTCAGAGGCGGGGCCGTCCCTGTGGCCGCAGCCCTGTCAGGCAGTGCCTGCACGCTGGGTGTGGCTCTGCTCTCCCCACAAGCGAGGAACTGCAGCCCCTGCTTCAGAGCCAGTCAGAAACCCAGCCAAGCGAGAGCAGAGGCAGGGGACCCTTCCCATCTCTCTGGGCCATGGCTGCAAAGCCTGGGCGGTGCTGAGCCCAGAGCCGGCCAGCTTGTGCTCTGCTGTGCCAAGAGTGTTCTGGGCGGGCAGGAGAAGGGCTGCGTTCACAGTGGGGAAGGGGCTGACCAGAGCCTCCTGTGGGAACAGGGCTCCGCTCCCGGGCTGGGAACAGCCTGCTTTTGCTGCCCTGAGAGTGGGCAGAAGCTCAGGAACGTGAAGAAGCAGCTGGCAGCTCTTGTTTCTGGGGGACCCGGGGCTGCGCACCACAAGGGACATGGGGAAACAGACGGCGGGGGAAGGAAGATGAGTTTGAGCTGGAGTTCCTGTGCTGTCAGGAGCAGAAGTAATTCAGCCTTGCGAGGGTTTCTTAAGTGTGTGTTGGTGTTCCCTGGGAAATGTATTCATTTGGGGAAGTGCCTTTAGAAGAGAGGGGCTTGATTCCCAAGCAAATTGCTTCCCCAGGAGCCCCCGAGTGAGGTAGTGAGCTTTCTCCCTTTGGCTCCCTTTCATGAACCATCCTTAGAAACCGGCTTCCTGATGGTTCGTGGGTTTATCTCAGGGTGCAAAAAGGACCCACAAGGTGTAAGGGGCTTTGCAATGATAATCAAAACGAATGCACCTTTATTGAATGAACACAGCAAAATGTGATAGAGGGTTTAAGGGAGAGAAAATGATAGAGAAATAGAGAGAAAAAGAGGGAGATACAGCTACCAAATCCAGAGACAAAGTCCTGTGGTCCCGTCCAGTTGAGGATCCGCCTGTCCCGTCCAGTTGAGGATCCATCAGGGAGATCTCAAAACCTCTAGCTAACTCAGAGGTTTTTATTATGAGAACTCTATTGGAAATTGCAAGGGGGGAAACAGATACAATAAAGAACAGATGTAACAGACAGTCCATGTTCTCAGCAGGAAGCCATAGCCATTGTTTTTGTGGTCAACTGCCCACACCTGCAACATCCATTTTGCCTCCTCCCTACACACCTCCCCCTGGATTGGGCTTTCAGTCCCAGTCCTTGGAAAGTGTGAGAGAGGCCTTTCCACATCAGGATTTCCCGTCTCAGATTTTTTTCTGGTGGAGAGGCTCCTGTCATCTCAGTTGTCAAGGTGGTTACAAACGAGCAAGAGGGCTCTTCTTTGGGGGACCACCCCCAAAACTCAGAAGTCCAGCCAGGCCCAGAGGTAGGACAGCTTCCAAGGCTATTGTTGCAAAAAGGGCACAGTGCCCTTTTCTTCTTCTCCTTGGGCTCAGTGTAGCACATAGCAAACTCACCGATGAAAACAAGAGCTTAGCAAGGCTCTCAGGTCTCAGGGCTGTTATAAATGGGGTTCAATTTGTGTTGAGAAGGATAGATATTATACTTCTTTTTGGAATTAATTATAACATTTCACTTTTCGTAGCTTATAAAGGTTCATTTGAATTGACATTTTTATTCTGAAACCCTTGTGAAACTGCCATATTTATTTTGCTTCCCACACTCAATACTTCTTTGAGCCACCATTTTTTTTGTTTTGTTTCCCATCAAAGACGCCTTCTTTGTTTCATTTCCCACGTCAAACACTTCTTTAAGTTGCCATCTTTTTCTTGTCTCTTACGATAAGGAACTTGTTAAAGTAACCGTTATTATTACATTTTCCACAAAAATTAATATTTGTTTTCTCTTTCTCATTAATAACTAATACTTATCCCTCATTTAAAAAAAAAAAATTGTAATTGCTTGGTAAAGATGGGACAGTGTGCTGGAAAAAGTGCCAGCAGGAAGAGAAACTGAAAGGAAGCTTGGAAGAAAATACCTCCTAGTAGTCTTTAGGTGACCTTTTAATATATTGGGATACTAATGAGGGAATGAAGGATCTAGATAAAATAGAAATGATAAGATACCCTACAGAAATATGGCCTAAAGAGAGTATTGCTGAAGGACTTGTTTATTAGCCCTGGTACAAGACCAAAGGAAGATGGCTATGTATAGCTTGAAATAGATATGTTAATACCTGAGTAGAACCTTGAGAGGAAGAGATTAGGTATGCTAAATATTGGTTAGAAAGGGAGAAACAGGAAGAGGAAAGAAAATATATCAAGTATCCAGGGAAGAAGAAAAAGAAGAAGCTAAGCTACCAGAAAGGAGGTGGGATCCTTTAGACCATCTTGCCTCGCCTCCCCCTCCTGATCCCTTAGATTACCTCCCGTTACCTCCTCCTCCACCTCCTACCATAGACCACCTTCCTTCTCCCCCTCCAACCTTGTACCCCTCGGTACCCTCTCACAAGGTGGATGCCATTTCAGTATCTACTCCCACAGGACTTTTAAAATCACCTCAACCTTTTCATTCAAGCTGTCCTGCTCCCGGCATCCCCTCTTCTGTATCACCTCCCCTCCCAAACATACCAGAACCTGCCCATTCTAGTAGTCCTTCCGTTTCACAGACTCCCTCCAGTTCCGTCAAGTACCCAGACACCGGTCTCTAGTACCGCTCAGAGTATCCATACCCCAGTCTTGGCTCCCAAAACTTTCCAAAATACACCTCTTTACTTTTCCCCCATACTTCAACCCATAAGCCAAAGTGCCTCTTCCCCTATTCTTATTCCTGGAACATCACAGAACATTCCTTTTCATTTGTCCCCCATACCCCTACATACTGAGAGCCCAAACCAGGAGGAAAGCGAACAAAAGGTTGGGGAATGCAAAGGGCCTGTTGTTGTAAGAATCTAGAGGAAAAGAAGTTAATTGAACCAGATGAGCATGTAGCAAGCCACTAATATAATACAAGGTTCCAAGCAAAGAAAATTCAAGATGAAGGTGGGAGGACTGAAAAATTGTTTCCTCAAAGGGAAGAGCCTATGGGGCGAGCCAGAGGTGGTATTGGTTTTGTGAATGCCCCATTAACTGCCTCTGAGGTTAGAAATTGTAAGAAAGAAATTAAACCTTTCTTAGAAGATCCCATAGGCATCTCACAGCAACCAGATCAGTTTTTGGGACCCAATATTTACACATGGGAAGAATTTAATTCAATTTTAGAACTACTCTTTTCCTCAGAGGAAATACAAAGGATTCGTGCAGCAGGCATGAAAATTTGGGAGAGGGAGAATCGAGGTGGTCCCAGAGGGGAAGATGCCTCTCAATCCACCCAACTGGGACCCGAATCAAGAGGAGGGAAGAACAAGTATGAGACAATACAGAACCCCAATTAGAAGAGGGATAAGAGAAGCCGTCCCTAGAAGAAATAACACTAAACTGGCATTTGACAGCCATCAGAAACAAGATGAGTCACCTAGTGCCTGCTTAGAGAGATTCCAAAGAAATTTTCAATTGTATTCTAGTGTTGATCTGGAAGGTCCAGAAGGACAAGTACTAGCCCAAATTCAATTTGCAACAAAAGCCTGGGTAGACATCAGGAGAAAATTAGGAAAGCTGGACGATTGGCAAGAAAAAGGAAGGAATGAGTTATTACGGGAGGCACAAAAAGTATATTTAAGGAGGGAGGAAGAAAAGACCAGGACAAAAGCAAAATCATGGTAGCAGTGGCTAGGGAAAGTGCAGGGTTCAGAAGCAGTGAATCAACAGGAGCGAGAAAAGGCGAGTACGCAGGGCCTCGAGGAGGTGAATTCAAAGAATGACCAAGTAGCAAGAAAGAGCCAAATAGAGATAGCAGAACATCTGGGGTGGAAGGAAGACTACCTTGGGCAGATATCATATGTTTTTCTTGTGGAGAAAAGGGACACAACAGGAATTTTTGTAGGAAATGAAGAATAGGTGAAGCCATTGCACAAGAACAGGACACCCTCAGAAGAAGGCCAACAGGAGATGACTAGGGGTGTCAGGGGCTCTACGCTCTAAGGGATGATATGGGTCATCAAAAGGAGCCTCTGGTAAACTTAGAAATTGGCCTTTAGAGCCAAGAAATTGAATTTCTAGGTGACACTGGGGCAGATGGTTCAAGTGTTTCAAAAATCCCTAAAGGATGCAAACTAAGGAAGAGAAGATGTAAAGTTCGAGGGGCTGAAAACAACCCCTTTGAAGTACCCATCACTGAAGAAGTGTCTATAAAAGGAAGTTTCAGAGCAGGCTGTGCAGACCTGCTCTACTTGCCAGAATTAGATTCTAACCTTCTAGGCTGGGATTTACAGGTGCAACTAAAGACAGGAGAAGTACCTGAGGGAAAACGTATGGTAGCAAAGATGATTGTTTTGAGGGCAGAAGATGAAAAGGGAATAAATCCGAGGGTGTGGGCAGAAGAGGGAGGCCATGGACTGTTAAACATTCCACCCATAGAAGTTCAAATGAAAGCTGACCTTCCTCCAATAAGAATTAAACAATACCCGATTTCTATGGAAGGGAAACAAGGACTGACACCTGTCATTAAAAACCTAATTGAAGAAGGAACTCTGGAACCATGTCTGTCCCCACATAACACTCCTATATTACCTATAAAGAAACCAGATGGTACACATGGGTTAGTCCAAGACCTACGAGAAGTCAATAAGCAAACCGTTACCCGATACCCAGTGGTAGCCAAGCCATACAACTTGTTCAGTTAAGTACCATCAAAACATGCATGGTTTAGTGTTATAGATCTGAAAGATGCTTTTTGGTCCTGCACACTTGAAAAAGAAAGTAGAAAACGGTTTGCATTGAATTGGGAGGATGAGGAAACTGGGAGGAAACAACAGCTGCAATGCACAAGGTTACCTCAGGGATTCACAGAGTCACCAAATTTGTTTGGCCAATCTCTAGCAGAAATCATAAAACAATTTACAGCCGAAGGAAATTCCCAGGTTCTACAGTATGTAGATGATTTGTTAATTTTTGGGGAACCAGAAGAGGAGGTACAAGCAACAAGGCTTAATCTACTGAACTTCCTGGGGCAAAAAGGGTTAGGAGTATCCAAAAAGAAGTTACAATTTGTTGAACCTGAAGTAAAATATCTGGATCACATAACTGGGAAAGGATACAAGAAATTAGATGCTGATTGAATTCAGGGCACACTATCCTTACCAGCACCTAAAACAAAAATGGATGTCAGGAAATGACTTGGATTAATTGGATACTGTGAACTATGGATAGATGGACACACAAAATTAGTTCAATTCCTAGATAACAAATTGGTTGAAGATGAGCCTATAAATTGGAGGGAAGATGAGTAGAAGCAGCTGGAAGGATTAAAGGAAAAATGAGCAAATGCCCCAGGGTTAAGTTTACCGGATTTGGATAGACTCTTTGAACTGTTTGTTGACGTAGAAGAAGGACTAGCTTCTGGTGTCGTTGTACAAGAATGGTGTGGAGTGCGGAAGCCCATTGCCTACATCTCAAAATGATGAGAGCCGGCTGTCAGAGGTTGGCCTGCTTGTCTCCAAGCGGCAGCTGCAGCTGTAGTTCTCCTAGAAGAAGGTTACAAGTTAACTGGAGGTAATAAAATCAAAGTGTATCCTCCCCGTGATTTAAAGAGTATCCTGAGTAAAAGAGCATGTCAGTGGATTTCAGACAGTAGACTTTTAAAGTATGAACTGATTTTAAACAATAGTGAAAATATAGAATGAGCTACAACAAGAATTCAGGACCCTGAACAGTTCTTATATGGAGAACCAGAGGAATATTGGGAACATCACTGTCTGGAAACTAGAGATCTACAGATAAAAGTCAGAGAGGATCTATTGGAACAACCTTAGTCTGAGGGAGGAATACTTTTTAGAGATGGTTCATCACGAGTAGTTGATGGGAAAAGAGTATCAGAATATGCCATAGTAGATGGACATACAATGACAGTTGTGGGAAAAGGAAAGATTCCTGTGAATTGCTCTGCACTGTGGTGTGAGATTGATGCACTATTAAAAGCACTGAAATGGTTGGACAAAAAGAGTGGCACTTTATTCACTGATTCTAAATATGCTTATGGGGTAGTACATACCTTCGGGAAAATCTGGGCGGAGAGAGAATTTGTTAACTCAAAAGGAAAAACCTTAATTCATGAAGGCCTCAGAAGAGCAGTGCTAGAAGCTTTGAAAGGGCCTAAAGAAAAAGCAGTAGTACACACAAAAGGACACCATCGAGGTCATACTAGAGAAATCAAGGGGGAACAGCTTGGCAGATCTAACTGCAAAGAGGGCAGAACTGGAGAATTCCGAAAAGATCCTCAAACTAAATGAAATAGGAGATGAGAAGGAGGAAGATGGAGGAAAGGAGGAGATCCTTATATTTAATGAAAAAGAACAAGAAGACTTACTAAAACACGGTGCAGAAAAAATGGAAAAGGAGGATGCCAGAGGGTAGACAAGTATTAAACAAAGCATTAACTAGGAAGATATTAGAGGACCCACATGTCTCAACCCATTGAGGCACTCAAGTTTGTGTGATCATCTTAGGAGAACTTATGTATGCATTGGGGTGTGGGAAATTGCCAAACTAATAACCAGAGAATGTATGATATGCCAGAAGATCAATAGAAAAGTAAGGAGAAAATTACCTCCAGGGGGAAGAGAGTTAGCAAAAAGATCATTTCAATGTATACAAACAGACTTGACAGAATTACCACAGCTCCAGAGCTATAAGTATTTCCTAGTAATAACAGACCATCTAACTTATGGGGTGGAGGCATAGCCAACAAGGAAAGCAACTGCAGAGACTGTAAGCAAAATTTTATTAGAATAAATCCTACCCGGATATGGAATAATTCATCCTATTGACTCTAATAGAGGTCCTCATTTTACAGCTACCATATTACAACAACTAATCAATGCCCTCAATATCATCTGGAAATTTCATACTCCATGGAGACCCCAAAGTTCTGGGAGGCTAGAAAGAATGAATCAGACTCTCAAGAGAACTCTTCCAAAATTAACAGAGGAAACAATGATGAATTGCTTGAAATGTCTCCCTCTGGCACTAATGAGAGTAAGGCCTAAAGCAAGGGCAGATATAGGAATTTCACCTTATGGTATGATGGTTGTTTTACATTCCTAACTACTTCAGGAAATACTGGAACATACGAAGAAGGAGAAAGGGCTGTGAGAAAATATAGAAAGACTATAACCTGCACTTCAGAAGAATTAAGAAATGAGGGATATCTTCCTCAAACTACTTCCATTGATTTCCAAATCCACCAATTCCAACCTGGTGACTAGGTATTAACCAAGACCTGGAGAGAACAACCGTTATTCCCAAAGTGGGAAGGTCCATTCTGAGTTTTACTGATGACAGAAACAGCTATTGTAACACAGCAAGGAGGATGGGCACATGTCACCCAAGTGAAAGGGCCAGTTTCAGCACCCGAGGGACTCTCCCCGACCTCAGCTAAGTAACACTAAGCTGATTCCAAGGAAGAAGACATCAGAAACACCATGAGAAGACACAGAAGTTATGATGTTTAATGGAACTTTGTTAGATTTATTCTTAAATACCTAATTGAAAGTTTGTATTTTTTTTCCCCTATTTAGGGGGGGTGAAATTCTATGAGTTGTCAAAGAAGTGTTTTAATCTCTGGTATTTTTTAATACGGATCCTGAGATTCAGGAAAAGATGGAGCATTCTCCCATGCATCTAACAATCTGGCCCTAAAAGACAGAAGAAACAGGTTGATACAAAAGGGAAGGTAAACTCCTGCAGCAGGAACTGGGAAGAATCACACAGAAATAAACAAGGAAAGTGGGGGGCAAGACCGGATCAGGTTATATTCTTACCACAGATTCGCTGATCCTCTGTGGAGGGGAGACATGGCTGGGAGAGGACCCTGTACCAGACTCTCACTGCTCTGGGAGAAATGCCACCATCCTCTGTATGCAGGAGATTCTTGGACTGTTGTCCTTAGAACCCACACGTATCCGAGCTCCCCAATTGTATCAACTAGTTGTCGTTAACAGCTTGTATAGAAGACTGAAAAACGTATTGGCTATACGAAAATAGAGGGAATTTCAAACAGAAGGTAATGAGGGAAGGTCCTATGAAAGAAAAATGGATCTGTACAGAAAAGAGACTGATTGAAGGAAAGATGAGACATGGGGTTTATGAACCAGGTTTATTGAAGGAAAGCTGCTACTACGAGAACATGGAGTAGAAACAGCCCAGAACTCCGAGATTGCCAAGTCAGCCACTGAGATATATAAGCAATACCAGAAATTGAGACAACTATACACCACTGAAGAAGAAACTAATTAAGATACTGTCGAATATGTTGATGCAGGCTAAAGCCTGATCAAAGTTTTAGAGGGGGGAGTTGTTATAAATGGGTTCAATTTGTGCTGAATTGGGGTTGGGTTGGGAATTGTTGTTTTGGGGTGAGTTGCTGGGTGTTTGTTGTGGCTCCTGGGGAAAGGAGGTCCAGGCTTTGGTGGGGGCGATGGTCGAAGGGGTTGATTGGACAGGGGATGTGACCAATCATTCGATGCCTCGAGAAAATGATTGGTCCAGAATGAATATCCATAATGACTAAAGAGATCACCGGAAAACGACCAATCAATGCATGGATCCAAAAGCCACCAATGCTGGACCAGAGAGGGGTTATAAAATGAGGGTTTTGGTGGGGTTCGGGGTTTTTCCTCTCTGTCTGAAGGGGCCTACATTTTGGGGGAGAACCCAGCACGTTTGGGTCACTTTCTAATCTTTGCGTTGTTGCATGGGAGTTTGGGCTTATCTCAAACTCCCAGTCCTCTGTAGTTTGTTTTAATAAACGAGAGGCTTTTACCTTCTCAAAATCTGGCCTCGTTCAAATGCATAACAGGGCCCTTGGCATGTAAATCTCTCGTAAAGAGTCAGATTTTTTGCAGGGGTGTTTTTTCTTCAGTGGTCGCCAAAGATGATCGTGAGGAGGATGGTGGATATTTTCACACAGACTCTAAAATACCCTGTGCTCCTTTCCGTCATTGAGGCCCCTTGCCCTTGGCAGAGGGGCGTGGGGAGGGAGAAGGCTGTGAAGAGCAGCTTTGGCATCTGCCTGGGCCTGAGGAGACCAAGGCAAGCAGCAGCGGCAGGGTGTGATTGCCTCCTTTGAACACAGGACAGAGCCGGATCATCTCTTTCCAGCCGAGAACCCCAAACGCCTCTCAGAGAGCTGGGATTTCAAAGGCCTTTATGCACACATTAATGCCATCTTGCCTCTCTTGTGTATTTGAACTCTTGGCAAGATGTGTTTGCCTCTCGCTTGCTGGAAGCTGCTCTGCTCCAGGGCCAGCACCCAGCTGGGCTGTGCGGGCCGATCAACCAGGGAGAGCCCTTCCCTGAGCACTTGGCCGGGCTTGGTGAGTCCAGGGCTACGTCAGACACCTGGGCCATTGGACTCCATCCAACCAGGGACACCTTGGCTGGGGAGGTGGCAGCATGGTCAAGGGCCCTTTGTGACATGCTGCAGCAGGGTCACCAAGGGACCGAGTGGGACAGGGTGTCGGAGCAGCCCTTTGTGACACGCGCTGACACAGGTGCTGCCAGCGCCGTGGCCAGGCCAGATCGCTCGGAGCTCGCGACGGGAGAGGACGGGACAGAGCCGTGCTGTGAGGAGACCCCACACAGCCAGCTCGTTCTTTGCCGACCCGGAGCATTTCCGAGGTGTTCCTACTGTGGCTGGCCTCACGGCCAGACCTCAGAACTCGGTGACCCGGAGCTTCCCAAGGTATCTCCCATCCCTGCGGCCGGTGCGCTCGTGTCCGGGCCGTGGGACTTGGTGACCTCCATCGTTCACCAGGAGCCTCCTGTCATTGTGGCAAGAGCTCTCCAGAACAGAGCACAGGACTTGCTGTCCTGCAGTCTTCCCGAAGCTCCTGTGTCGCAGGTGCCTGCAAGGCAGGACTGCGGCACTCACTGACTCAGACCTTTGACGGGGCATCTGTCTCGAAGGTGCCCTCGAGGTCAGAGAGCGGGATGGCGGGCAGAGTGCTCCGCCTCTTCAAGGGGCTTCGGGGGAAAAATGGCCCTGCAGCTGCCCCAGCGCAGCAGAAGCCTTCAGAGCCAGAGCAGTTGCAGCCACTGCAGGACGGTGAGTGGCAGAGCTGGGCCGCAGGGCAGGTGCCTGCAGCCGGCTTGGCCCCATCCCATCCCATCCCATCCCATCCCATCCCATCCCATCCCATCCCATCCCATCCCATCCCATCCCATCCCATCCCATCCCATCCCATCCCATCCCATCCCATCCCATCCCATCCCATCCCATCCCATCCCATCCCTGTGGATGCAGCCACGGAAAGGAAGGGACAGGGGCTTGGGCTGCCACCCCAGTTGCTGTGCTCAATCCCTTTGGGCACGCAAGTCGCTGTCCCTGCCTTGGGAGCGCAGGGCTGGGCTGTGTTCTCCGGCCTCTCCCGTGGCTCCTCATCTCTTACTGCGCTCTTTGCCAGATGCAGCCAAGGACCGGACTCAAGAGCAGGAGCCCGCCCATGGTTGCTTCCGCAGAGCAGCGCAGGTACCTGCGGCCGTCCCCACCTGGGCCAGGCCTGCTGGCAGTGCTTGGCCATGCCCTGCGCTTGGAGCAGACCATGGAACGTCCCTCTCTTCCAGCCTTTCCTTCTGCTGCAGGCACTGCGGAGGCTCCTGCGCCTTCGGCGCAGAAAGTCCGGCGGCACCGCCACCGAGGACAGGGCCCAGCCCGACTCCGGGCCCGGCCAGCTGCGGGCAGAGGCTGCTGCCAGCTCAGAGGACGCTGTGCTGGCAGCAGCCTCTGAGCAGGCCACGGCCAAGGGCAGGGTGGAGGCTGACATGGTCCTGACGGAGGGCATGGCCGCCACAGCCTCCCAGGCTCAGGGCCTCATAGTCACCGAGGCAATGCCCACGCTGACCGGGACTCCTGCACCTGCTCTGGAGTTCTTCCAGCAGGGCTCTGCTTCTCCACAGCAGGTAAGCAGCCTGGGGCCAGGGCTGAAGGCCTCCCAGCATCACGTGGCCCCTCAAGCTATGTCTGCTAGGACCCCTCAGCCTTGGAGGCTATTCCTGTGGGATGGGAGGGCAAGCACTTCTTGAGGGAAGCTGGCTATGTTGCTCCCTGGAACAGCACTCCAAGTCTTCCCCATGCCGCCTCCTCCAGGTGCTAGCCACGGTCGGCGACCTTCTGCAGAGGCTCGCCTCCAGCACCAGTATGGACGCCGGGCTACAGATGGCGATTCTGAGCCTGGCTGAGCAACACCCTGCCCACGTGGTCATGAGCCTCCTATGCTGTGCCCCCACGTGTGACAGGTACAAGGCACAGCTGCCTCGAGATCTTGGTGCTCAGCGGCCCATAGAGTCCCTGGCCCTGTACAGCCTGTCCCGCGGGGTCTGCCAGACAGGCGGAGAGCTGCGGGAGCCCCAGGCCCCTCTCTTTCCTGAGCCTGCAGCCATGCTCCCTCCCAGCTCTGCAGGAAACTGGGGCTCTGTCACACGGCCCCAGCACGGGGCACGGTGCTGACGCACAGCTCTGCTCCCACAGTGTCACCGCGCTGATGTGGAGAGCCATCGGCACATCAGAGGTGGCCGTGGAGGAAGTGCTTCCCGTGCTGGTCTGTGCCATAGAGGAGCAGCCAGCGTACGGCAGCTTCTACTGCCGCGGGGACAACGAGGCCATCTTTGCCCTGGCTGTGAGTTTCTCGAGCTGGCCTTTGCTGGCCCTCCAGGTCGCTTCTGCAGCAGCTCTCCACGCTCTTGCCAGCCTGCAGCTCCCTGCCTGGGCTGAAAGCCGGACTAGGGGCAGGCTCAGGGGCAGCAGGACAACTGCTCTCCCTGCGTCTACCCTCAGGCCCTGCCTCACAGACACCCTGGCACTGAGCGCTGCCTCGGGCTGCTTTGTCTCTTGCAGGCAACTCTGGTGCTCTGGAAGATTGCCCCCATGTCCGAGTGGCATTTTGCCATTCTCCTTCAGTCTCCCCAACTCTTGGTGGCTCTGCTCTGGCAAATTGTCACCAGCACAGAGCGGATGCCAGGGGAGGTTGGGTACCGGAGCTTCTGGAGAGCGTGCCGGGAGGAACACGGCCTTCCCAGCCAGCCCAGCAGGTGCCAGTCGCCCTGTCCTTCCCACGCCCTCGTGGCCAGGGCCAGCGCTCCCAGAGTGACCTGGCCTTTGCTCCACACACAGGATTGCAGCGCAGACCATGAAGGCTCTGCTCTCCACACTGGGCTTCGACAAGAAGCTGGTGGCTCTGGAGCACAAGCAGGTCTGGGAGAAGCTGCTCTGTGCCGACACCCAGTACGATGCAGCGGCTCTGCTGGCCAGGTCAGATCTCCTACTTCTGCCACCACCGACAGCATTTGTGCCCTGTGCCTGCAGTGCCCCACACAGTCCCCGGGCTTTTAAGCGAGAGGGCCCTGTCAGCTAGGGAAGGCCAAGCAGTCTGGAAAAGGCTGGGAGAGGAGGAAGCCCAGGAGCTGCTACATTCCAAAGGGGCCCATGTGCCCTTGCAGAGTTCTGGGGAAAGATCAGACCTCTGCGAGTCCCTCCCGGGACAGGTGTGCTCGTTGGCTGAGGGCCTTGGTGCCTTTGTCCTCTACCAGGGAGATGCGCTGTGCCTTGACCCCCTTGTGTCCCTTCATGGCCTCGCACCTGCTCAGCCTGCTGGTCGAGAAGCAGCCACGCTGGCATCTGCCTGCCCTGGCCTTCTTTGTGGAGGTGAGCCTGATGGCCAGCGCTGCCTGCCTGAGCTGCCTCCCAGCTCTGGGGCCTCTCGTAGCTGCAGCCGCCTGGGACGCTGCCCGCGCCCGCTGCTGCTGCTGCCTGGGCCCGGCCCTGTGCGGCTGCGGGCTCCTGCCGGCCGGCTCCCCTGACGCTGCCCTGCTGTGCCTTTCAGCTCCTGGAGTGCCTGGACTTGAGCACATACGGTCCCAGTGCCCTGCTGCTGCTATCCAGGCTCCTGCCCAGCCAGTACAGGGACACGCTGCGCCTGGCGCTCAGAGGCCTCGTGGTGCTCAGCCAGGAGCCCTCGCTGGTGAGAAGGGGGCAGCGGCTGAAGCCCCGCTGGCAGCGTGGGGCTGGACATTGCCCACCTCTGGCCTTGGCTGGACTTTGGCAGCAGAGGCAGCTGCTCCCAGCTCTCCTGCCTCCCGCTTCCGCTGCCCCAGTGGCCCAACCAGCTGTGGGTGCTGCGGCCCTTCATGGCTTCACAGCACGGCCTTGTCTTGCACACAGGACGGAGGAATACGCGGCCTGTATCCACACCTGGTGGAGCTGCTGGCTGACGCAGACGCAGAGATGGTCTGCATGAGCCTCTGTGTGCTCACGCACATGCTCCAGGACAAAGACCTCATGCTACCCAGCGTCACCGCCCTGAAGCTGGCTGAGCCACTCCTGCCACGCTTTGAGAGCGTAAGTCTCTGTGCCCCCCGCCAAGGGCACTGGACGCTGCCTGGAAACTCGGTGCTCTCTGCAGTTTTGGGCCTTTGCCCCAATGGGCCTGGAGTAGTTGGTGCTTAGGTCTTTTCCTTTCCTTCCAGGACAACAGGCACGTGCAGCTGCTCTCCATTCAGCTCTACTGCCAGGTGATGGAGCTGGTAGTGGAAGAGGGGGAAAATCCTCTCACGACAAGCGTCAGCCAGAGCCTGCTGCCTCTATTCTTGCACTGGCACGATGAGAACCCGCACGTGGCCGAGGTGAGGTTTTGTGCGATGCTGCCACAAACCTTGCAAGGGGCTTTGGCCGCCTCCTCCCCGGCGCTTCACAGGCTCCAGCCTGCCCTGGCCATGGCACAGGGACACGGGTCCCATGTCCCTGGCTCTGGTGCCACCTGCGGGTCTCTGCTGCTCTCCAGGCCTCTGGCGAAGCCCTGCTTTGTGCGGCACGCTTCCTGAGGAGGAGGGACCTTGAGGAGCTGCTGAGGAAGGAGCAGAGGATGAAGTTCGCCGAGCGCCTGGTAAGGACAGCCCGGCAGTCAGAGCCCTACCCCGGGTGCTCACTGCGAGGGGGCTGCCAGAAGCGGCCATGCCCGGAGCCGCTCCCGGGCCCGCCACCCTGCGCCCCCCACCCTGCTTCCTGCCCCGGGCCGTGCGGGCCGGCTCGGCCGGTGCTGGGCTCAGAGAGTGCCTGGCCGAGGGGCAGAGCCCGCGCCGAGCATTCCCTGCCGGTGCTCCCCACAGCTGCTGCAGGACGAGAGCCGAGCGGCCGAGCACCTGCGCTGGGCGCTGCCGTACCTGCAGAGCCCACAGAGGTCCGTGCGACGGGCGGCCGTCAGGATCATCGGTGAGCCACCAGCCCGGCGCCCCTCCCTGCCCCTGGCCCAGCCCCTGTCCCGGCAGTGGGAGCCGCGCCCGGGACGCTGGAGCCGCGCCCGCCCTCGGTGCTGCCGCCGCCCTCCCACAGCCGTGCCCTGGGGCGGCAGCAGGCGGCAGAGGCCGGCAAGAGCCCTGCCCGGCCAGGAGGGCGTGCGGCCACAGGGCTGGCAGCGCCCGTGTCGGGCAGCAGTGCCGCCTGGGGCCGCCACGGGGCTCAGTCTTGCCAGGGCTGGCCGGAGTGCTCATGACCGGGCAGAAGGAGGAGCTCCAGGTCCTCACTGAGGGTGAGTCAGGGCAGCCGCGTGGCAGCCAGGACCGCCGTGGGCAGCTGCACGTCCCGGCCCAGGAGCTGCGCAGCATCCGTGGCCTGCACCGTCCGGCCGAAGCCCTTGTCCTCCCGCTCCTGGCCGTGGCAAGAGCCAGCCGGGATGGCTCTTCCAGGAGGCTTTCCTTGGATTCCCACAATGTGGCCTCTGACTGTGCCTCTGTTCCTCTCTCTCCCAGCTCTTCAAGCCCTGAAAGAAGATGAGAGCCCCTCGTGCACCAGCGTATTGATACAGCTGACGTTCGAAAGAAGATCTGCAGCACTTCGTTCGTCTGCTGGATCAGTTGCACCATCATCCTTTGGAGATTTCCAGTTCCCATTGAAGATGGGAGCACCTGAGGAGCACGATGGACCTGCTGGAGCTCCAGGCTCAGCGCTTGCTGCTCAGAGCTGAGCCTGTGGGAAGCTCCAGGAGCTCCTGCCATCTCTCTCCCTGTTGGCATCTCCTTCCCTACAGCCCTCCAGCCAAGCCCATCCCCTTTTTTGTCTCTCTGCTCACCCCTTTGCTTCACTTTCCACTTATAAACAGTTTGGGTTTTTCCAAAACCCTAAGGTGGGAGCACCTACAGAGTAGAATGCACCAGCTGGAGCTCCAGGCACAGCTCTAGCTGCTCAGAGCTGAGCCTGTCAGCAGCTCCAGGAGCTCCTGCCATCTCTCTCCCTCTTGGCAGCTCCCTCCCTGCAGCCCTCAGGCCCTGCCCATCCACTCTTTACCTCCCAGCTCACCCCTTCCCTTTGCTTTCCCTTAATAAACAGTTTGAGTATTGCACTTGACTCACGTCTCCGTGGAGCTGAAGCGGCGCAAAACCTGAGCCCGGGGACACGCAGGGCCTTGCTGCCCCTCTCCTCCACGCTGCCTTCTGTGCATGGACAGAGAGGAACAAGGGCACCTCAGGCTGCAGAGGTCCCTGTCCTGCTGCTCCAGCTGCACAGAGCCGTGCAGTTAAAGGTCGTGCTGAGCACGCTGAAGGGGACAAGGAGCCTGGGCTGTAGAAGAGCCAACTTGAGGATGCTCTGAAGCCAGCCCTGAGGGTGTCCATGGCAAGCATCCACCGAGGGCAAAGGAGCTTGCAATGCCGGAAGGTTTCACAAAGAGCTTCCTGAAAGCACAGCACTGCTCCACCCCTACACAGGGACAGGAAGAGGGCAGAAGCAGACACCAGTGTGGCCTAGCCGTGAGCTTTGGGTGGGCCTAAAAGCAAACAGAGCAGCAGCAGCAGGGAGGGGCTGAGACTCAGAGGCGGGGCCGTCCCTGTGGCCGCAGCCCTGTCAGGCAGTGCCTGCACGCTGGGTGTGGCTCTGCTCTCCCCACAAGCGAGGAACCGCAGCCCCTGCCTCAGAGCCAGTCAGAAACTCAGCCAAGCGAGACCAGAGGCAGGGGACCCTTCCCATCTCTCTGGGCCATGGCTGCAAAGCCTGGGGTGTGCTGAGCCCAGAGCCGGCCAGGTTGTGCTCTGCTGTGCCAAGAGTGTTCTGGGCGGGCGGGAGAAGGGCTGCGTGCACAGTGGGGAAGGGGCTGACCAGAGCCTCCTGCGGGAACAGAACTCTGCTCCCGGGCTGGGAACAGCCTGGTTTTGCTTCCCTGAGGGTGGGCAGGAGCTCAGGCATGTAGAACATTAATAATTTACGTTAGAGTGGGCAAAATGTAATGAGTCTATAGAAAGAATTTTTTGGAGTGACAGAATTTTAGACAATTCCCTCTGATCTGATTTTTTACTAATAAGGGTTTTAAAGAACTATTTCTAAAATTACAAATGGTTTGGTTTATTTATTGATTTTTTTTGTGTTCTTGGGTTTGACATGAATATGCAACCAGTTATGTAAAGACATTGTTTACAAACAGCCAGTTGGTTTCAAGAATAATTTAAAATATGAAATAATATAGATACAATAGGGAGACATCTTTAATGAGGAACCCCTAGATTTACTTGGAAGAGAAAATAGTATTCTAATACTAGTTTTATTTTTTAAAGTCCAATTTAACATGCAAAAAAGAGAAGTGCAAGTCTCTGAAGTGTGTGCTTTTTTGAGTTTTAGAGGTTTATTCACTGATACGGTGATCTATGTCTCCTTTATGTATATTTCTAATTTCTTCTAGTAAATTAAAACTATCAAAAGTTGCTCAGAGTCTCTTGAGGTTTTCTTTTGGTTTAAGGCTTTTAAGCAATAGTTTTAAACTGGTAATACGCATATGTAACAGAGGTGCAATGATTTGAAGGAGGAAAATATATCACAAAATAAGAACTTTTATAAAATTATCATTTCTTTCCTTATCCCTAAAAAGGAAGAGTCTGCAACCATTTCTGGCAGTATTTCATGCCATTTGAAGCAGACAGAATTTTATTAGGGGAAGGAGGAGCTGGGAGAGCATTCTCAGGTAGATTATTACTTATTTTTGCTGTAAGCTCAGATGTTCTTCGTCAAAAAGGAGAAATACCTGACAGAAATACCCGAGAGCCTCCATGTGTTGGGACCCCAGGAAAAGTAAAAGAATAGTAAACATCTGATCTTACAATTATCTCATTTTCTAGTTGAAACTTCTATTTCTCCTTTGATTTTGGCAGGGTGTTTTTTTGTTGTTTTGTTTTGAATTTTTTTGTGTTTGTTTTTGTGCTTATTTTTGTGGTTTTGGGTTTTTTTAGGTTTTGGGTTTTTGGGGGTTTGGTTTGGTTTTTTTTTTTTTCTTTTCCTTGGTGGTTTTTTTATGTTTTGGTCTTGGGGTTTCTTGGCTTTTTGTTTGTTGTTTTGTTTGGGGGTTTTTGGTGGTTGGTTTGGTTTTTGGGGGCTTTGGGGTTTTTTTTTGGTTAAATCACCTCTCGCTTCTGTTTCATTGACAAAAGTTTATTTTAGAACATTGGAATAACACAGGAGTCATTTCACAGAACTGCAGAATCAGAGAATGTGTGTTGTTAGAAGTTTCAATGGAGAAACTTCACAGGTGGAATTTTTGTGTCAAAACCTTTGTCTGGATTCTAGAACAGAGTTAGTGTAACAAAGGCAGAAGAGTGTAAAATCAAAATTATGTCTGAAAGTATCAACACAAACGCTGCACATCTTGATCTTCCTATCAGTTTGATCCCCTCAAGGGCCCTCAGGATGCCTCAACAGTCCTCACAAGTTCTTCAACTGTCGAATCAGCTGTACCCAAAAGAAATCTGGAAATTCCAGAGATTTCTAGATGAAGCAGAGAAATAAAACTGTAGCCAGATCAAGGCGTCCATGGTTTGTTGAAAATTAGACAGAAGAAAAAGCTAATTTATTTTCACAGTGACACTACTAGGTACCATTCTTTCAAAAAATTCTGTGGTTATGAAAAAAAAAAAAACTGATGAAAGAACCAAGCTATGGATCCTTAAGAAAGAACCACAACAGATCAAAACCAAAAACAAACAAACAAAAAACCCACACAAAAAAACCACAGAAAGACCCAGGATTTTTTGACAATTAATTGATTTCCCAGTTTTATGTAACATTATTTCAGAACTACTATAAATATGAATGATTTACCAGTTTCTTTAAGCTGATTTTGGAGATTCTATTTTATAATTCTGTTTGGAGTGCTTCAAAAACTCTCTGAGTGATTTTCAAATTAAACCTAGTCCTAATTTCTTTGTCAATATATTTATTAATCACACGAATTTGTGCCTGTATAAACATGATATGTATTTAGATGTCGAAAATTCTTGACAAATCCAAAAGGTTTTAAAGCACACCTACAGCACATTCCAGGCCAGGCAAAAATTCTCCACCTACAACTGCATCTGTGTAAAGGAAAACATCTGCAACCATTCCTATGGAAGTCTTTCCTGAAAAAATGGTATATGGGAAAATAGGAATATGGTACAAAGACTGCCCTTGAAAGAGTGTTTTTACAATTATTTTGTAGTGGTTGTATCCCATTTCTCAATTTGCATTATTTGAAATATTATATATTTCTGCATGGTCTAGGAAGAACAGGAATTTCAGCTTTAAGTTCCAGATCTCTAGATGAATATATAGATATTTCTCCTCCAGTTCCAAAATATTTCTTAGATCAGTCCACAGCAGTATGGGAGACAGTGCCCCTCATTCCAACTGGAAAACAATTTTTAAGGCATTGGATCTCTGAGGTAGAGTTCAGTACCAGAATCACAGCACAGTCCAACTTGAATAGCAGTTTCTGAAAGGAAAACAGAGATTAAAAATGTATGGACACATAAAGTCCTGGCCATCTACACATCTTTGTACTGGCCTTGCTCATACTAAAATGAACGTGTCTAGAGTCAGGTTATACAAATATTACTCACGGCCTACTTGCACCCCTGTGAGAGTCTCTCTGAAATAGCTTCAACCTGCCTCACAACTGTCATTGAGGGACCGCTCAGAAGACCCCTTTGTCCCATTCCTAGCCACAGTGGAAAGTTACCCGCCAAGCCAGGAGGCTTCATGACCTGAAAGCGTTGCTAAGTCGTTGTTTCCACAGGTGCAGTCTCCTGCACGCTGCACCGAGCTCAATGAGAAGAGGGGGGCATTGTGCCCTCCTCCCAACAATAGCCTTGGAAATTGTCCCACCTCTTGGCCTGGCTGGACTTTCCCCGAGCTTTTGGGTGGTCCCCCACAGAAGACTCCTCTCGTTACAACCACCGTGACAGACAAGCTGAGATGACAGAAACCTCTCCACCAGAGAAGAGCCCGAGAAATCCCCATGTGAGAAAGGCCTCCCTCACACTTTCCAAGGACTGGGACTGGAGCCCCCAGCCCGGGGAGGTGCACGGGGGGAGGCGAGCTGACCAAAGCAAGATGGATGTTGCAGGTGCGGGCACTGGACCACGAAGACAATGGCCTTCGTCTGTTGCAAGGTGGACTGTGTGTACCCCTTTTCCAAATACCATTCTTTCTACCAGAAGATACAATAGATTCGGCTTCGAAATAATCCCCTTCCCCCTCATCAAGAAAAGTATAATTAGGGTCCAGAATGGACTGCATCTCTGAGATCTCCCCGGACGTGACCTGGTGAACCTCTTTGGCTGGACACCGAAGGGCCTCCGGCATTCTCGCGTTTGGGAGCTATAACCCCTTTTCCTTATTTTCCTTTTTTTTCCCTTTTCCCCCTAATTCCTCCCCAACGCAATTTTTGCTGTGGTTGTTTCAATAAAGTCCATTGTGTTGATTAAAGTGCAAACCCCCTTGTACCGTGCTGGTTTTTTGCACCCTGAAATCAATCTAAAGAACCTCTACGAAACCCGTCCGCAGAGATGGCTCCTAACAACCCCAAACCACCCAAAACTGTTTTCTTTCTTTCTGTCACCCTCTGGGTAATTTTTTAATCTTCTTCTCCACTCTTCCCAGGCACTTACTACCACAGCAACTGTTCCTCCTGGTAATTTTAGTTTTAGCCTACACAGGTGATTTGGGCCAACAAAAAGGAAATGTGCAGCAGGGGGATTAATGCTGCTGGCTGAAATTTTGCCATCATTAAAATCTAGGGGAACTTTGCAATTGATTTCAGCCAGTGTCACCGTTAGGCCGGTCATGACATTCACACGTGACCAAGCTCCAAGAAGAAAAAAAAGTTTTTATTCTACATGTTCTTCAGTTTATATACTCTTAACAAAGCGTGACCTTAAGTCATGAACTACATCACATTAACTTCTTCTAGTCATTGGTGCAAAGCAATCAGCGTCAATGTTATTGGCAAAAGTTTTACAGAAATTTAGGAAGGCACATATGCACATGTAGTTAGGCTCGTAGTCTAGCTTACAAAAATTCTCATGTATCTTTTCTTATCAGTTTCCATGCTGATGGCCTTGTCTTCTTCCTTGCTATGGATACACTCGAAAATCATCAAGTGTTATTTCTTCTATTAACTCAGCTTTGCTTGCAGGCCAGCTGTCAAGCCCCTGCATAAGGTCACATCACAGATGAGGTTGAACAAAGCTTTGTATGTTTTTAAGTTTTTGAACAGCTCGAATGCAGAACCCGATCCACCAATTTTGAGGCATTTTTCAAATAACACACAGGCCAAGCTGAAAGAAAATCCCCCTGTTTGAATTAGAAACCCAGAGCCCGGACAAATTGAAGGTCCTTTCCGATTAATCCCTTGAGGCAAAGGGTGTGCTTCTGTCTCTACAGGTGCAGGAATTAAGTGGGGCCCAGCCAAAATCGTCAAACCACATCGCACCCCAGGACGTGTTGACGAGTCCAAAACCGAGGAAGCAAGTAGGCACACGTGAGCCGAACAGAGGGATCCCGGGTCATGCCTGACGCTCCTTGTTCATCGCTGGAACCTGCAAACTCCAATTTTCTGTTATCTATAGGTGTGTCAATTTTTGGTTTTGTAGAGCTGATTTTTGGCAAAGGTGCGGTTTTGGTTTTGTTGTGTTATAAATCCCCTCTATTGGACTTTCAAGTGTGAAATCTTATTTTAAAATCAAAAAGCAAAATTCTTAGATTGATGGAGGATTTTTGCCAAAACTTAGCTCATGAAAAGGATGGAGCGAAATCAAATGATATGCTGGTGTTGGTGGGTTTTAATTGCTTCTTGTAGTGCAGATTGGCCTGTGGAACAACCAAAAACAAATGTTTGGGTGACCTCAGCCAAGGCAGCAGGCTCAGATACCATATGTTTTTCTAATTCAGAACCAGAAAAGCCTTTCTCAACCTGTCTACTCGGTGTGCCAGTAAAGGATGTGCCCCTGATCAAAAAGCAATCTAATGGGGAGCCTGGTGAAATTGGCAATGGGAGCAATCCCATATTGAACTGGAACATCTGGGCCAAAGAACTTCCCAAAGCAGTATCTGAACCCCAAGAATTAGAAATCCTTGGTTCTTTAACAATGGATTTTTGCTTTACATTTATAGCTAATGATCGGTGAGAAGGTGATCCTCCAAAGCACAATGTTACTCCCCAATATTTTGCATACAGAAATTTAAAATTTTGCTGTATTCCAACAGTTGGGATGTGCTTTCTGAGGCCGATCAATATCCATGACAGTTGCCAAAAGATATTGGTTCATCTGTGGAGATAGGGCTTGGCAGGGCATTCCATCACACCTTGAAGGTGGCCCATGTAGCACCGGGATGCTCACTGTGGTAGCACCTACTGCTAAAGCAGTCATGAAGAAGAAACGTAGGGGAACAAGATCTGCTCATCATGATGATGAAAACTGTAGGAGTGATTTCATGCCTTGGAAAGCTGCCAAAAGGGTTTCAGCAGGTTTCTTTTTACCCCAGCTGGCTTCAGCAATGTCACTGATCGGGTTGGATGTTGGCTGAGTATACAGACTAATGCCACATCCACTGCAATCAGTGATATGTTAACCGATGTTCATAGTGTTAGACACGCTACCCTTGAAAATAGAGCAGCAATTGATTTTCTTTTACTGGCACAAGGACGTGGTTGTGAGGAGTTTGAAGGATTGTGCTGTATGAACCTGTCTGATATTCTGAATCCATCCACAAAAGCACACAAAAGCTGAAAGATTGGACAGCTCCAATTCAAGAAGATGGTGGCTCCTGGTTAGATGATTTGTTCCAAGAGTGGAGCTTTGCACCTTGGCTAAGGGAACTTTGTAAGATAGCTCTCTAGGTGTTGGGTGTTCTGGTGGTTATATTAGTAGTGATACCCTGCATGCTCCGGTGTGTGCGACAAACGATGGACAAAACAATCAAAAAAATTTTATCAAACAAACAAGAGAGGTAGGAAATGAATTCAAAGAGAGTTCTCGAAATCTTACCGAGATGGTGGCTGAAGGTATAGACTTGAAGGAAGGTTTTGAATTAAGACCTTGGAACAGAAAAGACTTTTTCGAACAATGACTTGTAATTATTGTCAGGCAGGATTTCTGCCCTTTGAACTGACTGGCCTTTCACAGCACTAAACTGCTGTGTTGTAAGATAGCAATGCTTAGTGCAAGCTAAAGGTGCTTTCAGTAGGTAATAGGCAGAAACATTAGAGCAAGGCTACAAAATGCAAGGTGGTAATAATCGACACGGTTCCAAAGGTTTCTTTTTGGGTGAACCGAGAGGGGGAATTGTGGGAATCCACAAAATCAGATGGTTTTGGGAAAGCTGCTGAAGGCAGGCCTCAGAGACAACAGAACTGGGATTAGAGCTAAGCAGTAGCCATGAGAGAGGTCAGCAGAAAAATTATAAAAAGAGTAGAAAAGCAGGGACAATAGAACAGTGGTCTGTGTATTAACGCTTGACTAGGATAACTCCCTAAGCTGCAGAAAAATTTATGTAGGAAGATATTGGGAAGTTTGAAGCCTTATAATGGAGCTCTGTGCATTGTCTTTTAAGGCTTACAAGCAGGTATTGTATGTGAAAGAAGCAGGCATTGTTTTAACTGAGGGTACGTGTGCTTCTAGCGGTTGGATAGAACCACTGTCAATATGCTTCTGCTTTGTGTGATTGGTCAACAAGCTTATAAAGTAAGTTGCACCATTACATTCTTGATCTGCTGCCTGGGATGTGAGCTGATGGCATCTTCCCATCGTCATACCCAGGTAATGAGACTGATGCTGAAAAATAAAACAGCTCAAGTAACATTCCAAAGCAGCCCTGTCCCGTTTGTGATTCATAAATAAACCCCTGGCGGGCGATAGGAAGGTTTCACAAAGAGCTTCCTGAAAGCACAGCACTGCTCCACCCCTACACAGGGACAGGAAGAGGGCAGAAGCAGACACCAGCATGGCCTAGCAGTGAGCTTTGGGTGTGCCTAAAAGCAAACAGAGCTACAGCAGCAGGGAGGGGCTGAGACTCAGAGGTGGGACCGTCCCTGTGGCCACAGCCCTGTCAGGCAGTGCCTGCACGCTGGGTGTGGCTCTGCTCTCCCCACAAGCGAGGAACCGCAGCCCCTGCCTCAGAGCCAGTCAGAAACCCAGCCAAGCGAGACCAGAGCAGGGGACCCTTCCCATCTCTCTGGGCCATGGCTGCAAAGCCTGGGGTGTGCTGAGCCCAGAGCCGGCCAGCTTGTGCTCTGCTGTGCCAAGAGTGTTCTGGGCGGGCAGGAGAAGGGCTGCGTGCACAGTGGGGAAGGGGCTGACCAGAGCCTCCTGTGGGAACAGGGCTCCGCTCCCGGGCTGGGAACAGCCTGCTTTTGCTGCCCTGAGGGTGGGCAGGAGCTCAGGCACGTGAAGAGGCAGCTGGCAGCTCTTGTTTTTAGGGGGTCTGGGGCTGCGCGCTGCAAGGGACACAGGGAGACAGACGGAGGGGGGAAGGAAGGTGAGTTCAAGCTGGAGTGCCTGTGCTGCCAGGAGCAGAAGTAATTCAGCCTTGCCAGGATTTCTTAAGTGTGTGTTGGTGTTCCCTGGGAAATGTAGGCAATTAGGGAAATGCCTTTAGAAGAGAGGGGCTTGATTCCCAAGCAAAGTGCTTCCCCAGGAGCCCCCAGTGAGGTAGTGAGCTGCCTCCCTTTGGCTCCCTGTCACGAACCGTCCTTACAAACGGGTTTTGTGATGGTTCATTGATTGATCTCAGCGTGCAAAAAAGAACCCCGTGGATCACTACAGTGGATAGGTTTAAATCTTTCATCTCAGAAAGTTCTCTCATAGTTCCAGTATACTGATTAAAAGCCTGGGACCAAGGCTCTTTAGCATCGCTTTGAATAGCGGTACTTTCTAATTCTAAGACTCTAGTCATAATAATATACATAACAGTTCTGTAAATGAAATTACAAACTACCACCAGCCTAAATATACTCATTTTGCCTGAGTAAGTTTTAGTCTCAGTTCATTGTCTCCTGGTGTCACTCTCCAAGGGACCTTCTTCTTCTGGGGCCTTCTTCACTTGAGAGTGCTGGATCCAGGCATCCTGCTCCTTGATCTTGATTGCGGTGGAGGTGGTGAGAAGCACCTGGAATGGTCTTCCCCACTGTGGTTCCAAAGTTATTTCTGCAAGAGGCTTAACAAATACATCATCTCCAGGCCGTATGTTATGTACTGGTCTATCTAGCTCCCTACTCCGAGTTCCAGCCAAGTGTTTCTCAATTTCTCTGAGATGTTTGCCTAAAGCCACCATGTAGGTGGCCAGTGTTACTTCTTCACTGTGGGTGGACATTCCCTTTTGTATTCTATATGGTCTTGCATAAAGCATTTCAAAAGGACTCAGCTTTTCTTTAGCCCCGGTTTTAGCTCGGATTTGCAGTAGTGCCAGTGGAAGAGCTTGGGGCCAGGGTAGATTAACCTCCTGCCCGAGTCTTACAATCTGCTGCTTGATCAAATGATTCATTTTCTCCACCTGGCTGCTTGATTGGGGCGGCCTAATCTATGCCCAGGTGGCTACTAATGTGTTGCACTGTTTTGGCAATGAAATGTGATCCTCTCTCCGAGGATATTGTGGCTGGAACTCCAAAGTGTGGTATTATTTCTTGTAATAATACCCTGGTAACCCCTCGAGCTTTGACAATTCTGTTGGGGAATGCTTCTTGCCACCTTGAAAATGTATCTGTCAATACCAATTAATACCAATACCCCCCCTTTCCTTGGGAGTTCTGAAAAGTCAATTTGCCACTGCTGTCCAGGCCCATGGCCTCTCCCAATCTGACTGAGTTTTGGCTTAGGGGCATTTTTGGGGTTAGTCTGGAGGCAAAGATCACACTGTCAGGTCACCTGAGTAAGAGTGGCATATAAATTCCTAGCAACGATTCTTTCATTCAAGTAGGTGTATAGGGCATCTATTCCCCAGTGTGCCTTCTGGTGTTCTTCCTTTACTAGTACTAGTGACCACAATAAATGGGAAGGGATTACCAGCTTCTTTTCAATGGTAGCCCACCCTTCTTGGTTATACGTCCCTTTTTGACCTTCAATTGATTTTGTATCTCTTATTCTGGGTTACCTTCAAGGGAAATTTGTCCATCTGGAATTCGGGCTTCTTCAATAGTTACCTCACCTTTCACTGCTTCCTTTGCTTTTCTAGCTGCCAGCTCATTTCCCTCTTCCAATTCTGAGCTCACTCCTTGGTGTGCCTTGATATGCATAATTGCTACCTTTTCAGGCAGCTGAACTGTTTTCAACAGCTGGATTATCTCTTGTGCATGCTCTTTCCCTGTGAGGTCAGCAGTCCCCTCTTTTTCCAGATGGCTCCGTGTGCATGCACGACTCCGAATGCACACCTCGAATATGTGTAGATGTTTATCCTCTTTCCTTTTGCCATTTCTAAGGCACGGGTCAGGGCAATTATCTCGGTCTTCTGTGCAGAGGTGCCTGTTGATAAGGGTGCGGATTCTATTACCTGTCTGCAGGTGGCCACTGTGTACCCAGCATGTCGCTTTCCACTGGCAACGTGGCTCCTCCCATCAGTGAAGCAGGTCTGTGCATCGTCCAGAGGAGTGTCCTTTAAGTCTGGGTGGCTGGAGTAGGTAGCTTCAATGGTCTCCAGGCAATTGTGGTGTCCTGCTTCCCCTTGATTTCCACTGGGAAAGGAAGCTGGGTTGACAATATTAGTCACTACTATCTCTACATCATCTTGCTCTACCATGATGGCCTGGTATTTCAGGAACCTCTGTGGTGAGAGCCAATGGCCACCCTTTACTGCCAGTACTGCAGACACTGTGTGGGACACTAGCACAGTCATTTTTGTCCCAGGGTAAACTGGCCTGCCTCCTGAATATTCAGCACGACTGCTTCTACAGCTCTGAGGCAACCCGGCCATCCTTTGGCTGTTGCATCTAGTTGCTTGGAGAAGTAAGCAACTGCCCTCCGGTATGGACCCAAGTCCTGAGGCAGTATTCCCAAGGCAATTCCCTGTTTTTCTTTGACACTCTGTATCCTTGGAGTCCTAGGAAATTCAAAAGGCTTACCGTCTGGGCCACACGTGCTTCCCTCGTCTGAGCGGCTTCATCCAGGTACTGCAACAGCCTCCCTTTTTCATGTGGAGCTTCCCAGGACTCCAGATCTTTTGCAAGTTGTTCCCCAAACAGAGTGGGGGAATTTTGAAGCCTTGAGGCATATCGACTATGTGAGCTGGGTTTTGCATCGCTTTTAGGGCTTTCTCATTCAAATGCAAAAATTTTGTGGCTGGCTTCTGTAGTATTGTCCACAAGGGTCCCAGGATGAGGGAAGAGACTAGAAAGTTGACTCCATGTATCAGAAAGCTTGGTTTATTATTTTATGATAGATAATATATTAAAACTATACTAAAAGAACAGAGGAAAGGATTTCATCAGAAGGCCAAGCTAAGAATAGAAAAGGAATGAATAACAAAGGCTTGTCTCTGACTGAGACAGTCTGCACAGGTGATCTGTGATTGGCCCTTAATTAAAAACAACCAGATGAGACCAATCACAGATTCCCCCTGTTGCATTCCACAGCAGCAGATAAGAATTGTTTACAGTTTGTTCCTGAGGCCTCTCAGCTTCTCAGGAGGGAAAAATCCTAAGAAAAGGATTTTTCATAAAACATGTCAGTGACAGGCTTCACGAGGCAAAAGAAGGTATCTTTCAGGTCTAAAACAGTAAACCAGGTTAGCAGTACCAGCAGTTATTGGGCTGATTTTTTCCCTATCTTCTTTTAAGGGGGTACTGCTTAATTCTCACTGGTTTTGTTCTTTCCTTAAGCTTGATTGCTATGGGGGTGCATTCTTCACCCTCCCTGGTACAGCAGAGGCCCATACCCCCAAAAAGACTTGTTCTAATATCTCTTTTCTAATTTCTTTCTTAATTTCAATGGCTGGTTGTGGCATTGTGTGTTTTTAGAATCAGTTATTCCTTTTGTAACTCAGTAATGGTCCAGTCCTCAGTTCCCGCCATGTACTTCCCTCACAATGGTTTCTCCCTATTGGAGCTGCCCCCCCCTCCCCTGCCTGTCACAGTAACCACCCCCCTTATCTCGAGAATTCTCTGTGTCAGTCATTCCTTAATTTGATGTATGATTTGCCCCTGGGGTTTTTCCCCTCCCCTGTGTGATCCTCAGTGGCTTAGCTGTAACCCACGCTCCTCCCTGGGTCCTTGCTGTTGGTAAGCTTTGTGTCTCCTCCTATCACACCCACTCCCTTTATCAGCATCCCCCGGGACACCGCCTTTGGCACCCGTCCCTAGCACCACCAGGGAAGATTAAAAGATCCCTGGTACCTACACGGGTGTCCCTCCTCCTTCCTTTGCTTCGGTGCCTTGTAGCCAAGATCCCCGCCTGCGCCACCCACGCCGCAGACGGTAACCACTGCCCAGGGTTCCGGAGGGAATCCGGGAGTGGCACTCGGTGTGGCCTCTTCAGCCAGGCTGGGGGCATCCGGCCGGGCTCCCGTACAGCGCCAGCGGCTGCGGGAGAGAGGCTACAGCTGGTAATGCTAAGCCTAATACCTTTATATCATTTGCCTCCAGAGTAACATTTGAGACTGTTTAGCGAATTGGGCAGATACAAAATCTTCCAAGTACACATGTTACTTTCAAGGTTTGCAAAAGTATGGCTTCTCAGACTGGCCAGTTGTTCCCCACACTACAACATAATCATTCTCCACAGGTACTAAAGCTTTATTTCACACTGAATATATGGCTCCTGTATCAACTCAAATTCCACCCTTTTCTTTTCTTCTGGTCTCACTGCCTCTCGCAGAGGGGTCTGTTACCTCCTAGTTCTGGATGAAATTGGACTGCCAGGAGGGGGATGGGTGCAAATGGGTGAACCTTTGGAGCCTGAGTCCTCTTCCCTTTTGGGGAGGTCATCCTTATCCTCTTTTACTTTAGGAAGAGTCTTTTAACAAATTATATGTACTCATTTTGCGAGTTGTAATCGCTTTGCATTTCACTATGATAAACTTTCTCTGACTGATACATTGCTATCTTATGCTGCATGCTGAACAACATGTTTAATTTCCCTTCTCTTTGCTCTGTTTTCCTTTTCAAGGGCTAACACCAGTAGGTCAGAGGGAGCTCTGAACCCATAGTTACTCTGCCATTTAGGGTGAATTCTTAAAACAAAAACAAACCAACATCAGGGACTTTATTCCATTTACCTTCCCATTTTAAACTGCAATAAAGTATTATAAATCCTTTTCTTTTCTGAGCTGCCCCTACTGGCAGCTTTCTCCCAGTGAGCCCCCCCTCCCAAAGGAGCCAGTTCAGGAACCTCTTGGCTCTGGTTAGTTCTCATTATCCCCTTCTCCTTCTACTATCTTGTTTCTACCCAAGCCTCACAGAGTCTTTTCTCAGTTTTTCCACACACACAGACCTTCAGGAGGCAGGCACTAGATGTGATCCTCCACACACAAGTCCCAAGATCACAGGCTCTGAATTGGCTTGATCAGGAACCTTCAATTTACAATTAAGGCACAGAAATCTGTGCCTTAAGGCACACAAACTCTGCGTTGCACAGTGCCAGCTTCTCAATGCACTAAATCTTCTGGGAATTGCCTGCAGGCTATTCTGTTTATCACTTCGGCATTTATCATTTAACCTCCAAAGTCCAAACTTACTATGTTACCAGCTGAAGTCCCATAAACTCATTCGTCTCTCCTTTCTAAACTCTGCTTTGCAAAATCTCAGTCTTTTCTAGTTCTCTTCCCGCACAATCTAATTTGAGCATTGTTTCCACTGACACTCACTTTACTGCCTTGCAAAAGGCTGTGCTTGTTACAGCAAAAACTCTGATGTGCCCACAAACACAGACAGACAGACACACACACCATCCCCCCTTATCTCAAATTCATGAGAGTCAGGGCTTGAATTGCTGGGGGGGGGGGGGGGGGAATTCTTGGAATTCCTTTGATTAGTTTTTGCCACAGTTAAACATAAATCACTAGATCATAGTTCCTCTGTGTAAAATGCTACATTTGTTCCAAACAAAATCTTAAAATCTCCACAAACGCCGCTATACCGTTCGAGCATCAATTTACCACAATGTGGGGGAAGAACCGCACAAACTCACCAGGAAAGGGCATATCTCTCAAAGTGCCCACTTTTCTCAACACAACACAGCATACAATACTTTAGCATTTACCCACACGAGCTTCCTCTGGTCTTCACACACTCTGGACGCAATCAAAAGAACAGCACACAGCAAAATACTCATGGTTAAAATGTGCCCAATCTACACAAATCACTACCTTTAAACACAATAAATGTCCTCACCGACGTGTCTCCACTTGTTCCACCTCTGTGCAGGGCACTCCCTGCTCTCACAGCCTGCCCCGGCCGCTGCCTCAGGCCTCACTCGGCCCCTTCAGTCGTGGGTAGAAACTCCCCGCACTGTAGATATACTCCCTTTGTACCCCATGCACTCGCACAGTTACAAACACACTGACATTAACCACACAATGCATTAACTGCACAACGATACAGTGTCCTGACACCACACACACACACGCATGAGTCCACTCGAACCCACCCCTAGGGTTGCCAGCGGCCGCTCTATGGGACAGTGAACTCCCGCCTCCCAGTCACTCTATGGACCGGTCTGCCTGCAGGCACAGGCTGAGCACTCAGACGTCTCTGAGTGACTTATTCAGCCTTCCTATCTCCTATCCCCCGGGGGCCCTCTTAATACATTCCGAATCCTCCTCAGACCAGCCGGTTCTTGTCTGTCTCCACAGGAGGCAAGCCGAGATGAGAGGAGATCCTCCGGGAAATCCTGGGACGTGCCTAGGAGGTCCAATCTATCCCTTCTGCCCCTGCGGGGACAGAGACTGTCCCTTTGTGTCCCCTAGAATGTTTTGTGGAGATAATCAAAACTCCACAACTTTGTGAAAGCTGTAAAGCCGATATGTTTTGACAGCGCTGTATGCATGTGGGAATCATTTCCCTAAAATGACATGCCTGCCTCTGGGATCTTCAGGTCCCTTTTTATCCCCCTCACCAAATACATATGCATACAATTTCACAATAGGTTCATATATATTCATTTTACAAACTTCTCCGTGACATTTAGATCTAGTTCTTTTTCTATCAGGCAGAATTGCTATGTCAGGTTGACCTGCCCCCCCACCAGCAGTCTCTGTCTCTCTATCTCCCTCTGTCTCCTCCCTGTTATCTCTGTCCTTCACTGAAGCACTATCTCTGAGCCTAGGTTTTTGCAAGAACAGGCAGTCAGACTAAACAGCTATGGATTCAAACTAAAGACTGAACTTAAAGATGTACATTTCACCTGAATCAAAATGGATTTCTACCCTGGAAAATGTCTTCTCTGTCTCACCACAAATGACGGGGAGTTTGAGATAAGCGCAAACTCTCACACAACACAAAGAATTCAACGTGTCCCAAACTCGCTGGGTTCTCCTCCAAAAAGTAGGTCCCTCAGAAGGAGGAGATCCCCGAACCCAAGAGAAACCCTCATTTTATAACCCCTCTCAGGTGCAGGATTGGTGGGGTTTGGATCCGCACGTTGATCGGTCGTTTTCCGGTGTTCTCATTGGTCCATATGGATATTCTTTCTGGACCAATCATTTTCTCGGGGGTTCGAATGATTGGTCAAGTACCCTGTCCAACCACCTCCCGCCCCCCTTCGACTATTGCCCCCAGAAAACCCTGGACCTCCCCTCCCCAGGAGCCACAACAAACACCCAGCAACTCACCCCAAAATAACAATTCCCAACCCAGCCCCAATGTACCACAAATTGAACCCCATTTACAACACCCAGGAGCCCCGAGTGAGGTAGTGATCCGCCTCCCTTTGGCTCCCTGCGCTTCTTCCCGTCCTTGAGGCCCCTTGCACTTGGCAGAGGGGTGTGGGAAGGGAGAAGGCTGTGAAGAGCAACTTCGGCATCTGCCTGGGCCTGAGGAGACCAAGGCAAGCACCAGCAGCAGGGTGTGTTTTTCACCTTTGAGCACAGGACTGAGCTGGATCATCTCTGTCCAGCCGAAAGCCCCAAATGCCACTGAGAGAGCTGTGATTTCAAAGGCCTTTATGCACACATTAATGCCATCTTCCCTCTCTGATGTGTTTGTACTCTTGGAGAGATGCATTTGCCTCTCGCTCTCTGGAAGCTGCTCTGCTCCAGGGCCAGAACCCAGCTGGGCTGTGCGGGCCGGGCACCGGGGAGAGCCATTCCCTGAGCACTTGGCTGGGCTTGGTGAGTCCAGGGCTACGTCAGACACCTGGGCCATTGGACTCCATCCAACCAGGGACACCTTGGCTGGGGAGGTGGCAGCATGGCCAAGAGCCCTTTGTGACATGCAGCAGCAGGGTCACTAAGGAACCGAGTGGGACAGGGTGTCGGAGCAGCCCTTTGTGACACGCGCTGACATAGGTGCTGCCAGCGCCGTGGCCACGCCAGAGCGCTCGGTGCTCGCGACGGGAGAGGACGGGACAGAGCGGTGCTGTGAGGAGACCCCACACAGCCGGCTCGTTCTTTGCCGACCCGGAGCATTTCCGAGGTGTTCCTACTGCGGCTGGCCTCACGGCCAGACCTCACAACTCGGTGAGTCGGAGCTTCCCAAGGTATCTCCCATCCTGTCATTGTGGCAAGAGCTCTGCAGAACAGAGCACAGGACTTGCTCTCCTGAAGTCTTCCCGAAGCTCCTGTGTCGCAGGTGCCTGCAAGGCAGGACTGCGGCACTGACTGACTCGGACCTTTGATGGGGCATCTGTCTCGAAAGTGCACTCGAGGTCAGAGAGTGGGATGGCGGGCAGAGTGCTCCGCCTCCTCAAGGGGCTTCGGGGGAAAAATGGCCCTGCAGCTGCCCCAGCGCAGCAGAAGCCTTCAGAGCCAGAGCAGTTTCAGCCACTGCAGGACGGTGAGTGGCAGAGCTGGGCCGCAGGGAAGGTGCCTGCAGCCTGCCTGGCCCATCCCATCCCATCCCATCCCATCCCATGCCATCCCATCCCATCCCATCCCATCCCATCCCATCCCATCCCATCCCATCCCATCCCATCCCATCCCATCCCATCCCATCCCATCCCATCCCATCCCATCCCATCCCATCCCATCCCATCCCATCCCATCCCATCCCATCCCATCCCATCCCTGTGGACGCAGCCACGGAAAGGAAGGGACAGGGCCTTGGGCTGCCACCCCAGTGGCTGTGCTCAATCCCTTTGGGCATGCAAGTCGCTGTCCCTGCCTTGGGAGCTCGGGGCTGGGCTGTGTTCTCCGGCCTCTCCCGTGGCTCCTCATCTCTTACTGCGCTCTTTGCCAGATGCAGCCAAGGACCGGACTCGAGAGCAGGAGCCCGCCCATGGTTGCTTCCGCAGAGCAGCGCAGGTACCTGCGGCCGTCACCACCTGGGCCATGCCTGCTGGCAGTGCTTGGCCATGCCCCGCGCTTGGAGCTGACCATGGAACGTCCCTCTCTTCCCGCCCTTCCTTCTGCTGCAGGCACTGCGGAGGCTCCTGCGCCTTCGGTGCAGAAAGTCCGGCGGCACCGCCACCGAAGGCAGGGCCCAGCCCGACTCCGGGCTCGGCCAGCTGCGGGCAGAGGCTGCTGCCAGCTCAGAGGACGCTGTGCTGGCAGCAGCCTCTGAGCAGGTCACGGCCAAGGGCAGGGTGGAGGCTGACATGGTCCTGACGGAGGGCATGGCCGCCACAGCCTGCCAGGCTCAGGGCCTCATAGTCACCGAGGCAATGCCCACGCTGACCGGGACTCCTGCACCTGCGCTGGAGTTCTTCCAGCAGGGCTCTGCTTCTCCACAGCAGGTAAGCAGCCTGGGGCAAGGGCTGAAGGCCTCCCAGCATCACGTCGCCCCTCAAGCTATGTCTGCTAGGACCCCTCAGCCTTGGAGGCTATTCCTGTGGGATGGGAGGGCAAGCACTTCTTGGGGGAAGCTGGCCATGTTACTCCTTCAGACAGCACTCCAAGTCTTCCCCATGCCGCCTCCTCCAGGTGCTAGCCACGGTCGGCGACCTTCTGCAGAGGCTCGCCTCCAGCACCAGTATGGACGCAGGGCTACAGATGGCAATTCTGAGCCTGGCTG
The DNA here is from genome assembly GCF_027477595.1 of Haemorhous mexicanus. NCBI lineage: Eukaryota > Metazoa > Chordata > Aves > Passeriformes > Fringillidae > Haemorhous > Haemorhous mexicanus. Next base: position 9,474,234 of record NC_082381.1, read on the forward strand.
AGCAACACCCTGCCCATGTGGTGATGAGCCTCCTATGCTGTGCCCCAGTGTGTGACAGGTACAAGGCACAGCTGCCTCGAGGTCTTGGTGCTCAGCGGCCCGTAGAGTCCCTGGCCCTGTACAGCCTGTCCCGCGGGGTCTGCCAGACAGGCGGAGAGCTGCGGGAGCCCCAGGCCCCTCTCTTTCCTGAGCCTGCAGCCATGCTCCCTCCCAGCTCTGCAGGAAACTGGGGCTCTGTCACCCGGCCCCAGCACGGGGCACGGTGCTGACGCACAGCTCTGCTCCCACAGTGTCACCGCGCTGATGTGGAGAGCCATCGGCACATCAGAGGTGGCCGTGGAGGAAGTGCTTCCCGTGCTGGTCTGTGCCATCGAGGAGCAGCCAGCGTACGGCAGCTTCTACTGCCGCGGGGACAATGAGGCCATCTTTGCCCTGGCTGTGAGTTTCTCGAGCTGGCCTTTGCTGGCCCTCCAGGTCGCTTCTGCAGCAGCTCTCCACGCTCTCGCCAGCCTGCAGCTCCCTGCCTGGGCTGAAAGCCGGCCTAGGGGCAGGCACAGGGGCAGCAGGATGACTGCTCTCCCTGCGTCTACCCTCAGGCCCTGCCTCACAGACACCCTGGCACTGAGCGCTGCCTCGGGCTGCTTTGTCTCTTGCAGGCAACTCTGGTGCTCTGGAAGATTGCCCCCATGTCCGAGTGGCATTTTGCCATTCTCCTTCAGTCTCCCCAACTCTTGGTGGCTCTGCTCTGGCAAATTGTCACCAGCACAGAGCGGATGCCAGGGGAGGTTGGGTACCGGAGCTTCTGGAGAGCGTGCCGGGAGGAACACGGCCTTCCCAGCCAGCCCAGCAGGTGCCAGTCGCCCTGTCCTTCCCATGCCCTCGTGGCCAGGGCCAGCGCTCCCAGAGTGACCTGGCCTTTGCTCCACACACAGGATTGCAGCGCAGACCATGAAGGCTCTGCTCTCCACACTGGGCTTCGACAAGAAGCTGGTGGCTCTGGAGCACAAGCAGGTCTGGGAGAAGCTGCTCTCTGCTGACACCCAGTACGATGCAGCGGCTCTGCTGGCCAGGTCAGATCTCCTACTTCTGCCACCACCAACAGCATTTGTGCCCTGTGCCTGCAGTGCCCCACACAGTCCCCGGGCTTTTAAGCGAGTGGGCCCTGTCAGCTAGGGAAGGCCAAGCAGTCTGGAAAAGGCTGGGAGAGAAGGAAGCCCAGGAGCTGCGACATTCCAAAGGGGCCCATGTGCCCCTGCAGAGTTCTGGGGAAAGATCAGACCTCTGAGAGTCCCTCCCGGGACAGGTGTGCTCGTTGGCTGAGGGCCTTGGTGCCTTTGTCCTCTACCAGGGAGATGCGCCGTGCCTTGACCCCCTTGTGTCCCTTCATGGCCTCGCACCTGCTCAGCCTGCAGGCCGAGAAGAAGCCACGCTGGCATCTGCCTGCCCTGGCCTTCTTTGTGGAGGTGAGCCTGATGGCCAGCGCTGCCTGCCTGAGCTGCCTCCCAGCTCTGGGGCCTCTCGTAGCTGCAGCCGCCTGGGACGCTGCCCGCGCCCGCTGCTGCTGCTGCCTGGGCCCGGCCCTGTGCGGCTGCGGGCTCGTGCCGGCCGGCTCCCCTGACGCTGCCCTGCTGTGCCTTTCAGCTCCTGGAGTGCCTGGACTTGAGCACATACGGTCCCAGTGCCCTGCTGCTGCTATCCAGGCTCCTGCCCAGCCAGTGCAGGGCCAGGCTGCGCCTGGCGCTCAGAGGCCTCGTGGTGCTCAGCCAGGAGCCCTCGCTGGTGAGAAGGGGGCAGCAGCTGAAGCCCCGCTGGCAGCGTGGGGCTGGACATTGCCCACCTCTGGCCTTGGCCGGACTTTGGCAGCAGAGGCAGCTGCTCCCAGCTCTCCTGCCTCCCGCTTCCGCTGCCCCAGTGGCCCAACCAGCTGTGGGTGCTGCGGCCCTTCATGGCTTCACAGCACGGCCTCGTCTTGCACACAGGACGGAGGAATACGCGGCCTGTATCCACACCTGGTGGAGCTGCTGGCTGACGCAGACGCAGAGATGGTCTGCATGAGCCTCTGTGTGCTCACGCACATGCTCCAGGACAAAGACCTCATGCTACACAGCGTCACCGCCCTGAAGCTGGCTGAGCCACTCCTGCCACACTTTGAGAGCGTAAGTCTCTGTGCCCCCGCCAAGGGCACTGGACACTGCCTGGAAACTCTGTGCTCTCTGCAGTTTTGGACCTTTGCCCCAATGGGCCTGGAGTAGTTGGTGCTTAGCACTTTTCCTTTCCTTCCAGGACAACAGGCACGTGCAGCTGCTCTCCATTCAGCTCTTCTGCCTGGTAGTGGAGCTGGTAGTGGAAGAGGGGGAAAATCCTCTCACGACAAGCGTCAGCCAGAGCCTGCTGCCTCTATTCTTGCACTGGCACGATGAGAACCCGCACGTGGCCGAGGTGAGGTTTTGTGCGATGCTGCCACAAACCTTGCAAGGGGCTTTGGCCGCCTCCATCCCGGCGCCTCACAGGCTCCAGCCTGCCCTGGCCATGGCACAGGGACACAGGTCCTATGTCCCTGGCTCTGGTGCCACCTGCGGGTCTCTGCTGCCCTCCAGGCCTCTGGCGAAGCCCTGCTTTGTGCAGCACGCTTCCTGAGGAGGAGGAACCTCGAGGAGCATCTGAGGAAGGAGCAGAGGATGAAGTTCGCCGAGTGCCTAGTAAGGACAGCCCGGCAGTCAGAGCCCTACCCCGGGTGCTCACTGCGAGGGGCCTGCCAGCAGCGGCCCTGCCCGGAGCCACACCCGGGCCCGCCACCCTGCGCTCCCCACCCTGCTTCCTGCCCCGGGCCGTGCGGGCTGGCTCGGCCGGTGCTGGGCTCAGAGAGTGCCCAGCTGAGGGGCAGAGCCCGCGCCGAGCATTCCCTGCTGGCGCTCCCCACAGCTGCTGCAGGACGAGAGCCGAGCGGCCAAGCACCTGCGCTGGGCGCTGCCGTACCTGCAGAGCCCACAGAGGTCCGTGCGACGGGCGGCCGTCAGGATCATCGGTGAGCCACCAGCCTGGGGCCCCTCCCTGCCCCTGGCCCAGCCCCTGTCCCGGCAGTGGGAGCCGGGCCCGGGACGCCGGAGCCGTGCCTGCCCTCGGTGCTGCCGCCGCCCTCCCGCAGCCGTGCCCTGGGGCGGCAGCAGGCGGCAGGGGCCGGCAAGAGCCCTGCCCGGCCAGGAGGGCGTGCGGCCACAGGGCTGGCAGCGCCCGTGTCGGGCAGCTGTGCCGCCTGGGGCCGCCACCGCCTCTGTCTTGCCAGGGCTGGCCGGAGTTCTCATGACCGGGCAGAAGGAGGAGCTCCAGGTCCTCACTGAGGGTGAGTCAGGGCAGCCGCGTGGCAGCGAGGACCGCCGTGGGCAGCTGCACGTCCCGGACCCGGAGCTGCGCAGCATCCGTGGCCTGCACCGTCTGGCCGAAGCCCTTGTCCTCCCGCTCCCTCCTGGCCATGGCAAGAGCCAGCTGGGATGGCTCTGCCAGGAGGCTTTCCTTGGATTCCCTCAATCTGGCCTCTGACTGTGCCTCTGTTCCTCTCTCTCCCAGCTCTTCAAGCCCTGAAAGAAGATGAGAGCCCGTCGTGCACCAGCGTATTGATACAGCTGACGTTCGAAAGAAGATCTGCAGCACTTCGTTCGTCTCCTGGATCAGTTGCACCATCATCCTTTGGAGATTTCCAGTTCCCATTGAAGTTGGGAGCACCTGAGGAGCACGATGGACAGGCTGGAGCTCCAGGCTCAGCTCTTGCTGCTCAGAGCTGAGCCTGTGGGAAGCTCCAGGAGCTCCTGCCATCTCTCTCCCTCTTGGCACCTCCTTCCCTACAGCGCTCCAGCCAAGCCCATCCCCTTTTTTGTCTCTCTGCTCTCCCCTTTGCTTCACTTTCCACTTATAAACAGTTTGGGTTTTTCCAAAACCCTAAGGTGGGAGCACCTACAGAGTAGAATGCACCAGCTGGAGCTCCAGGCACAGCTCTAGCTGCTCAGAGCTGAGCCTGTCAGCAGCTCCAGGAGCTCCTGCCATCTCTCTCCCTCTTGGCAGCTCCCTCCCTGCAGGCCTCAGGCCCTGCCCATCCACTCTTTACCTCCCAGCTCACCCCTTCCCTTTGCTTTCCCTTAATAAACACTTTGAGTACTGCACTTGACTCACGTCTCCGTTCAGCTGAGGCGGCGCAAAACCTGAGCCCGGGGACACGCAGGGCCCTGCTGCCCCTCTCCTCCACGCTGCCTTCTGTGCACCGACAGAGAGGAACAAGGGCACCTCAGGCTGCAAAGGTCCCTGTCCTGCTGCTCCAGCTGCACAGAGCCGTGCAGTTAAAGGTCGTGCTGAGCACTCTGAAGGGGACAAGGAGCCTGGTCTGTAGAAGAGCCAATCTGAGGATGCTCTGAAACCAGCCCTGAGGGTGTCCATGGCAAGCATCCACCGAGGGCAAAGGAGCTTGCAATGCTGGAAGGTTTCACAAAGAGCTTCCTGAAGGCACAGCACTGCTCCATCCCTACACAGGGACAGGAAGAGGGCAGAAGCAGAGACCTGCGTGGCCTAGCAGTGAGCTTTGGGTGGGCCTAAAAGCAAACAGAGCAGCAGCAGCAGGGAGGGGCTGAGACTCAGAGGCGGGACCGTCCCTGTGGCCGCAGCCCTGTCAGGCAGTGCCTGCACGCTGGGTGTGGCTCTGCTCTCCCCACAAGCGAGGAACCGCAGCCCCTGCCTCAGAGCCAGTCAGAAACCCAGCCAAGCGAGAGCAGAGGCAGGGGACCCTTCCCATCTCTCTGGGCCATGGCTGCAAAGCCTGGGCGGTGCTGAGCCCAGAGCCGGCCAGCTTGTGCTCTGCTGTGCCAAGAGTGTTCTGGGCGGGCAGGAGAAGGGCTGCGTGCACAGTGGGGAAGGGGCTGACCAGAGCCTCCTGTGGGAACAGGGCTCCGCTCCCGGGCTGGGAACAGCCTGGTTTTGCTGCCCTGAGCACGGGTAAGAGCTCAGGCATGTAGAACATTAATAATTTACTTTAGAGAGGGCAAAATGAAATGGGTCTCTAGAAAGAATATTTTGGAGTGACAGAACTTTAGATAATTCCCTCTGAGCTATTTTTACTAATAGGGGTTTTAAAGAACTATTTCTAAAATTACAAATGGTTTGGTTTTATTATTTATTTTTTTTATGTGCTTGGGTTTGACCTGAATATGCAACCAGTTATGTAAAGACATTGTTTATAAACAGCCAGTAGCTTTCAAGAATAATTTAAAATATGAAATAATATAGATACAATAAGGAGACATCTTTAAAGAAGAACCCCTAGATTTACTTGGAAGAGAAAATAGTATTCTAATACTTGGTTTTTTTTTAAAAGTCCAATTTAACATGCAAAAAAGAGAAGTGCAAGTCTCTGAAGTGTGTGCTTATTTGAGTTTTAGAGTTTTATTCCCTGATACTGCGATCTCTGTCTCCTTTATGTATATTTCTTATTTCTTCTGGTAAATTAAAACTAGCAAAAGTTGCTCAGAGTCTCTTGAGGTTTTCTTTTGGTTTAAGGATTTTAGGCAAAAGTTTTAAACTGGTAATACGCATATGTAACAGACGTGCAATGATTTGAAGGAGGAAAATATATCACAAAATAACAATTTTTTAAAAATTATAATTTCTTTCCTTATCCCTAAAAAGGAAGAGTCTGCAGCCATTTCTGGCAGTATTTCATGCCATTTGAAGCAGACAAAATTTTATTAGGGGAAGGAGGAGCTGGGAGAGCATTCTCAGGTAGATTATTACTTATTTCTGCTGTAAGCTCAGATGTTCTTCGTCAAAAAGGAGAAATACCTGACAGAAATACCCGAGAGCCTCCATGTATTGGGACCCCAGGAAAAGTAATCCAGAATAGTAAACATCTGATCTTACAATTATCTCATTTTCTCGTTGAAACTTCTATTTCTCCTTTGATTTTGGCAGGGTGGTTTTTTGTTGTTTTGTTTTGGAATTTTTTTTGTTTGTTTTCGTGCTTATTTTTGTGGTTTTGGGTTTTTTTGGGTTTTGGGTTGTTGGGGGTTTGGTTTTTTTTTTTTTCCTTTGGTGGTTTTTTTATGTTTTGGTCTTGGGTTTCTTGGCTTTTTGTTTGTTGTTTTGTTTAGGGGTTTTTGGTGGTTGGTTTGGTTTTGGGGGCTTTGGGGTTTTTTTTTGGTTAAATCACCTCTCGCTTCTGTTTCATGGACAAAAGTTTATTTTAGAACATTGGAATAACACAGGAGTCATTTCACAGAACTGCAGAATCAGAGAATGTGTGATGTTAGAAGTTTCAATGGAGAAACTTCACAGGTGGAATTTTTGTGTCAAAACCTTTGTCTGGATTCTAGAACAGACTTAGTGTAACAAAGGCAGAGGAGTGTAAAATCAAAATTATGTCTAAAATATCAACACAAACGCTGCACATCTTGATCTTCCTATCAGTTTGATCCCCTCAAGGACCCTCAGTATGCCTCAACAGTCCTCACAAGTTCTTCAACTGTCGAATCAGCTGTACCCAAAAGAAATCTGGAAGTTCCAGAGATTTCTAGATAAAGCAGAGAAATAGAACTGTAGCCAGATCAAGGCGTCCATGGTTTGTTGAAAATTAGACAGAAGAAAAAGCTAATTTATTTTCACAGTGACACTACTAGGTACCATTCTTTCAAAAAAAATCCGTGATTATGAAAAAAAAAAAAAACTGATGAAAGAACCAAGCTATGGATCCTTAGGAAAGAACCACAACAGATCAAAACCAAAAACAAACAAACAAAAAAGCCACACAAAAAAAACCACAGAAAGACCCAGGATTTTTTGACAATTAATTGATTTCCCAGTTTTATGTAACATTATTTCAGAACTACTATAAATATGAATAACTTACCAGTTTCTTTAAGCTGATTTTGGAGATTCTATTTTATAATTCTATTTGGAGTGGTTCAAAAACTCTCTGAGTGATTTTCAAATTAAACCTAGTCCTAATTTCTTTGTCAATATATTAATTAATCACACGAATTTGTGCCTGTATAAACACGATATGTATTTAGATGTCGAAAATTCTTGACAAATCCAAAAGGTTTTAAAGCATGCCTACAGCACATTCCAGGCCAGGCATAAATTCTCCACCTACAACTGCATCTGTGTAAAGGAAAACATCTGCAACCATTCCTATGGAAGTCTTTCCTGAAAAAATGGTATATGGGAAAATCGGAATATGGTACAAAGACTGCCTTTGAAACAGTGTTTTTACAATTATTTTGTAGATGTTGTATCCCATTTCTCAATTTCCATTATTTGAAATATTATATATTTCTGCATGGTCTAGGAAGAACAGGAATTCCAGCTTTACGTTCCAGCTCTCTAGATGAATATATAGATATTTCTCCTCCAGTTCCAAAATATTTCTTAGATCAGTCCACAGCAGTATGGGAGACAGTGCCCCTCATTCCAACTGGAAAACAATTTTTAAGGCATTGGATCTCTGAGGTGGAGTTCAGTACCAGAACCACAGCACAGTCCAACTTGAATAGCAGTTTCTGAAAGGAAAACAGAGATTAAAAATGTATGGACACATAAAGTCCTGGCCATCTACACATCTTTGTACAGGCCTTCCTCATACTAAAATGAACGTGTCTAGAGTCAGGTTATACAAATATTACTCACGGCCTACTTGCACCCCTGTGAGAGTCTCTCTGAAATAGCTTCAACCTGCCTCACAACTGTCATTGAGGGACCGCTCAGAAGACCCCTTTGTCCCATTCCTAGCCACAGTGGAAAGTTACCCGCCAAGCCAGGAGGCTTCATGACCTGAAAGCGTTGCTAAGTCCTTGTTTCCACAGGTGCAGTCTCCTGCACGCTGCACCGAGCTCAATGAGAAGAGGGGGGCATTGTGCCCTCCTCCCAACAATAGCCTTGGAAATTGTCCCACCTCTTGGCCTGGCTGGACTTTCCCCGAGCTTTTGGGTGGTCCCCCACAGAAGACTCCTCTCGTTACAACCACCGTGACAGACAAGCTGAGATGACAGAAACCTCTCCACCAGAGAAGAGCCCGAGAAATCCCCATGTGAGAAAGGCCTCCCTCACACTTTCCAAGGACTGGGACTGGAGCCCCCAGCCCGGGCAGGCGCACGGGGGGAGGCGAGCTGACCAAAGCAAGATGGATGTTGCAGGTGCGGGCACTGGACCACGAAGACAATGGCCTTCGTCTGTTGCAAGGTGGACTGTGTGTACCCCTTTTCCAAATACCATTCTTTCTACCAGAAGATACAATAGATTCGGCTTCGAAATAATCCCCTTCCCCCTCATCAAGAAAAGTATAATTAGGGTCCAGAATGGACTGCATCTCTGAGATCTCCCCGGACGTGACCTGGTGAACCTCTTTGGCTGGACACCGAAGGACCTCCGCCATTCTCGCGTTTGGGAGCTATGACACCTTTTCCTTATTTTCCTTATTTTCCTTATTTTTCCCTTTTCCCCCTAATTCCTCCCCAACGCATTTTTTGCTGTGGTTGTTTCAAAAAAGTCCATTGTGTTGATTAACGTGCAAACCACCTTGTACCGTGTTGGTTTTCTGCACCCTGAAATCAATCTAAAGAACCTCTACGAAACCCGTACGCAGAGATGGCTCCTAACAACCCCAAACCACCCAAAACTGTTTTCTTTCTTTCTGTCACCCTCTGGGTAATTTTTTAATCTTCTTCTCCACTCTTCCCAGGCACTTACTACCACAGCAACTGTTCCTCCTGGTAATTTTAGTTTTAGCCTACACAGGTGATTTGGGCCAACAAAAAGGAAATGTGCAGCAAGGGGATTAATGCTGCTGGCTGAAATTCTGCCATCATTAAAATCTATGGGAACTTTGCAATTGATTGCAGCCAGTGTCACCGTTAGGCCGGTCGTGACATTCACACGTGACCAAGCTCCAAGAAGAAAAAAAAGTTTTTATTCTACATGTTCTTCAGTTTTGAAGAACATGTAGAATAAAAACTTTTTTTATATATTTATATATTCTTAACAAAGCGTGACCTTAAGTCATGAACTACATCACATTAACTTCTTCTAGTCATTGGTGCAAAGCAATCAGCGTCAATGTTATTGGCAAAAGTTTTACAGAAATTTAAGAAGGCACATATACACATGTAGTTAGCCTCGTAGTCTAGCTTACAAAAATTCTCATGTATCTTTTCTTATCAGTTTCCATGCTGATGGCCTTGTCTTCTTCCTTGCTATGGATACACTCGAAAATCATCAAGTGTTATTTCTTCTATTAACTCAGCTTTGCTTGCAGGCCAGCTGTCAAGCCCCTGCATAAGGTCACACCACAGATGAGGTTGAACAAAGCTTTGTATGTTTTTAAGTTTTTGAACAGCTCGAATGCAGAACCCAATCCACCAATTTTGAGGCATTTTTCAAATAACACACAGTCCAAGCTGAAAGAAAATCCCCCTGTTTGAATTAGAAACCCAGAGCCCGGACAAATTGAAGGTCCTTTCCGATTAATCCCTTGGGGCAAAGGGTGTGCTTCTGTCCCTACAGGTGCAGGAATTAAGTGGGGCCCAGCCAAAATCGCCAAACCACGTGGCACCCCAGGACGTGTTGACGAGTCCAAAACCGAGGAAGGAAGTACGCAGACGTGAGCCGAACAGAGGGATCCCGGGTCACGCCTGACGCTCCTTGTTCATCGCTGGAACCTGCAAACTCCAATTTTCTGTTATTTATAGGTGTGTCAATTGTTGGTTTTGTAGGGCTGATTTTTGGCAAAGGTGCAGTTTTGGTTTTGTTGTGTTATAAATCCCCTCTATTGGACTTTCAAGTGTGAAATCTTATTTTAAAATCAAAAAGCAAAATTCTTAGATTGATGGAGGATTTTGGCCAAAACTTAGCTCATGAAAAGGATGGAGCGAAATCAAATGATATGCTGGTGTTGGTGGGTTTTAATTGCTTCTTGTAGTGCAGATTGGCCTGTGGAACAACCAAAAACAAATGTTTGGGTGACCTCAGCCAAGGCAGCAGGCTCAGATACCCTATGTTTGTCTAATTCAGAACCAGAAAAGCCTTTCTTAACCTGTCTACTCAGTGTGCCAGTAAAGCATGTGCCCCTGGTCAAAAAGCAACCTAATAGGGAGCCTGGTGAAATTGGCAATGGGAGCAATCCCATATTGAATTGGAACATCTGGGCCAAAGAACTTCCCAAAGCAGTATCTGAACCCCAAGAATTAGAAATCCTTGGTTCATTTAACAATGGATTTTTGCTTTACATTTATAGCTAATGATCGGTGAGAAGGTGATCCTCCAAAGCACAATGTTACTCCCCATTATTTTGCATACAGAAATTCAAGTTTTTGCTGTAATTATTCACACAGTTGGGATGTGCTTTCTGAGGCCGATCAACATCCACGACAGTAGCCAAAAGGATATTGGTTCATCTGTGGAGATAGGGCTTGGCAGGGCATTCCATCACGCCTTGAAGGTGGCCCATGTAGCACCGCGATGCTCACGGTGGTAGCGCCTACTGCTAAAGCAGTCATGAAGAAGAAACGTAGGGGAACAAGATCTGCTCATCATGATGATGAAAACTGTAGGAGTGATTTCATGCCTTGGAAAGATGCCAAAAGGGTTTCAGCAGGTTTCTTTTTACCCCAGCTGGCATCAGCAATGGCACTGATCGGGTTGGATGTTGGCTGAGTATACAGACTAATGCCACATCCACTGCAAACAGTGGTATGTTAACCAATGTTCACAGTGTTAGACACGCTACCCTTGAAAAGAGAGCAGCAATTGATTTTCCTTTACTGGCACAAGGACATGGTTGTGAGCAGTTTGAAGGATTGTGCTGTATGAACCTGTCTGATATTCTGAATCCATCCACAAAAGCATACAAAAGCTGAAAGATTGGACAGCTCCAATTCAAGAAGATGGTGGGTCCTGGTTAGATGATTTGTTCCAAGAATGGAGCTTTGCACCTTGGCTAAAGGAACTTTGTAAGATACCTCTCTAGGCATTGGGTGTTCTGGTGGTTATATTAGTAGTGATACCCTGCATGCTCCGGTGTGTGCGACAAACGATGGACAAAACTATCAAAGAAGATTTTATCAAACAAGAGAGGTAGGAAACGGATTGAAAGAGAGTTCTTGATATCTTACCGAGATGGTGGCTGAAGGTATAGACTTGAAGGAAGGTTTTGAATTAAGACCTTGGAACCGAAAGACTTTTTCGAACAATGACTTGTAATTATTGTCAGGCAGGATTTCTGCCCTTTGAATTGACTGGCCTTTCACAGCACTAAACTGCTGAGTTGTAATATAGCAATGCTTAGTGCAATCTGAAGGTGTTTTCAGTAGGTAATAGGCAGAAACATTAGAGCAAGGCTACGAAATGCAAGGTGGTAATAATCGACACGGTTCCAAAGGTTTCTTTTTGGGTGAACCGAGAGGGGGAATTGTGGGAATCCACAAAATCAGATGGTTTTGGGAAAGCTGCTAAAGGCAGGCCTCAGAGACAACAGAACTGTGATTAGAGCTAAGCAGTAGCCATGAGAGAGGTCAGCAGAAAAATTATAAAAAAAGTAGAAAAGCAGGGACAATAGAACAGTGGTCTGTGTATTAACGCTTGACTAGGATAACTCCCTAAGCTGCAGAAAAATTTATGTAGGAAGATATTGGGAAGTTTGAAGCCTTATAATGGAGCTCTGTGCATTGTCTTTTAAGGCTTACAAGCAGGTATTGTATGTGAAAGAAGCAGGCATTGTTTTAACTGAGGGTACGTGTGCTTCCAGCGGTTGGATAGAACCACTGTCAATATGCTTCTGCTTTGTGTGATTGGTCAACAAGCTTATAAAGTAAGTTGCAACATTACATTCTTGATCTGCTGCCTGGGATATGAGCTGATGGCATCTTCCCATTGTCATACCAAGGTAATGAGACTGAAGCTGAAAAATAAAACAGCTCAAGTAACATTCCAAAGCAGCCCCGTGCCGTTTGTGATTCATAAATAAACCCCCGGCGGGACAGTTTGCTGGAAAAAGTGCCAGCAGGAAGAGAAACTGAAAGGAAGCTTGGAAGAAAATACCTCCTAGTAGTTTTTTAGGTGACCTTTTAATATATTGGGATACTAATGAGGGAATGAAGGATCTAGATAAAATAGAAATGATAAGATACCCTACAGAAATATGGCCTAAAGAGAGTATTGCTGAAGGACTTGTTTATTAGCCTTGGTACAAGACCAAAGAAAGATGGCTATGTACAGCTTGAAACAGATATGTTAATACCTGAGTAGAAGCTTGAGAGGAAGAGATTAGGTATGCTAAATATTGGTTAGAAAGGGAGAAACAGGAAGAGGAAAGAAAATATATCAAGTATCCAGGGAAGAAGAAAAAGAAGAAGCTAAGCTACCAGAAAGGAGGTGGGATCCTTTAGACCATCTTGCCTCGCCTCCCCCTCCTGATCCCTTAGATTACCTCCCGTTACCTCCTCCTCCACCTCCTACCATAGACCACCTTCCTTCTCCCCCTCCAACCTTGTACCCCTCGGTACCCTCTCACAAGGTGGATGCCATTTCAGTATCTACTCCCACAGGAGTTTTAAAATCACCTCAACCTTTTCATTCAAGCTGTCCTGCTCTGGCATCCCCTCTTCTGTATCACCTCCCCTCCCAAACATACCAGAACCTGCCTGTTCTAGTAGTCCTTCCGTTTCACAGACTCCCTCCAGTTCCATCAAGTACCCAGACACGGGTCTCTAGTACCGCTCAGAGTGTCCATACCCCAGTCTTGGCTCCCAAAACTTTCCAAAATACACCTCTTTACTTTTCCCCCATATTTCAACCCATAAGCCAAAGTGCCTCTTCCCCTATTCTTATTCCTGGAACATCACAGAACATTCCTTTTCATTTGTCCCCCATACCCCTACATACTGAGAGCCCAAACCAGGAGGAAAGCGAACAAAAGGTTGGGGAATGCAAAGGGCCTGTTGTTGTAAGAATCTAGAGGAAAAGAAGTTCATTGAACCAGATGAGCATGTAGCAAGCCACTAATATAATACAAGGTTCCAAGCAAAGAAAATTCAAGATGAAGGTGGGAGGACTGAAAAATTCTTTCCTCAAAGGGAAGAGCCTATGTGGGCGAGCCAGTGGCGGTATTGGTTTTGTGAATGCCCCATTAACTGCCTCTGAGATTAGAAATTGTAAGAAAGAAATTAAACCTTTCTTAGAAGATCCCATAGGCATCTCACAGAAACAAGATCAGTTTTTGGGACCCAATATTTACACATGGGAAGAATTTAATTCAATTTTAGAACTATTCTTTTCCTCAGAGGAAATACAAATGATTCGTGCAGCAGGCATGAAAATTTGGGAGAGGGAGAATCAAGGTGGTCCCAGAGGGGAAGAGAAGATGCCTCTCAATCCACCCAACTGGGACCCGAATCAAGAGGAGGGAAGAACAAGTATGAGACAATACAGAACCCCAATTAGAAGAGGGATAAGAGAAGCCGTCCCTAGAACAAATAACGCTAAACTGGCATTTGACAGCCATCAGAAACAAGATGAGTCACCTAGTACCTGCTTAGAGAGATTCCAAAGAAATTTTCACTTGTATTCTAATGTTGATCTCAACAGTCCAGAAGGACAAGTACTAGCCCAAATTCAATTTGCAACAAAAGCCTGGGTAGACGTCAGGAGAGAATTAGGAAAGCTGGACAATTGGCAAGAAAAAGCAAGGAATGAGTTATTACGGGAGGCACAAAAAGTATATTTAAGGAGGGAGGAAGAAACGACCGGGACAAAAGCAAAATCATGGTAGCAGTGGCTAGGGAAAGTGCAGGGTTCAGAAGCAGTGAATCAACAGGAGCGAGAAAAGGCGAGTACGCAGACCTCGAAGAGGTGAATTCAAAGAACGACCAAGTAGCAAGAAAGAGCCAAATAGAGATAGCAGAACATCTGGGGTGGAAGGAAGACCATCTCGGGCAGATATCATATGTTTTTCTTGTGGAGAAAATTGACACAGCAGGAATTTTTGTAGAAAAAGAAGAATAGGTGAAGCCATTGCACAAGAACAGGACACCCTCAGAAGAAGGCCAGCAGGAGATGACCATAGGGGTGTCAGGGGCTCTACGTTCTGAGGGATGATATGGGTCATCATAAGGAGCCTCTGGTAAACTTAGAAATTGGCCCTCAGAGCAAAGAAATGGAATTTCTAGGTGACACTGGGGCAGATGGTTCAAGTGTTTCAAAAATCCCTAAAGGATGCAAACTAAGGAAGAGAAGATGTAAAGTTCGAGGGGCTGAAAACAACCCCTTTGAAGTACCCATCACTGAAGAAGTGTCTATAAAAGGAAGTTTCAGAGAAGGCTGTGCAGACCTGCTCTACTTGCCAGAATTAGATTCTAACCTTCTTGGCTTGGATTTACAGGTGCAAGTAAAGATAGGAGAAGTACCTGAGGGAAAACGTATGGTAGCAAAGATGATAGTTTTGAGGGCAGAAGATGAAAAGGGAATAAATCCAAGGGTGTGGGCAGAAGAGGGAGGTCATGGACTGTTATACTAGAGAAATCAAGGGGAACAGCTTGGCAGATCTAACTGCAAAGAGGGCAGAACTGGAGAATTCAGAAAAGATCCTCAAACTAAATGAAATAGGAGATGAGAACGAGGAAGATGGAGGAAAGGAGGAGATCCTTGTATTTAATGAAAAAGAACAAGAAGACCTACTAAAACACGGTGCAGAAAAAAATGAAAAAGGAGGATGGAGGATGCCAGAGGGTAGACAAGTATTAAACAAAGCATTAACTAGGAAGATATTAGAGGACCCACATGTCTCAACCCATTGATGCACTCTAGCTTTGTGTGGTCATCTTAGGAGAACTTATGTATGCATTGGGGTGTGGGAAATTGCCAAACTAATACCCAGAGAATGTATGATATGCCAGAAGATCAATAGAAAAGTAAGGAGAAAATTACCTCCAGGGGGAAGAGAGTTAGCAAAAAGATGATTTCAATGTACACATACAGACTTGACGGAATTACCACAGGTCCAGAGCTATAAGTATTTCCTAGTAATAATAGACCATCTAAATTATGGGGTGGAGGAATAGCCAACAAGGAAAGCAACTGCAGAGACTGTAAGCAAAATTTTATTAGAATAAATCCTACCCGGATATGGAATAATTCATACTATTGACTCTGATAGAGGTCCTCATTTTACAGCTAAGATATTACAACAACTAATCAATGCCCTAAATATAATCTGGAAATTTCATACTCCATGGAGACCCCAAAGTTCTGGGAGGCGAGAAAGAATGAATCAGACTCTCAAGAGAACTCTTCCAAAATTAACAGAGGAAACAATGATGAATTGCTTGAAATGTCTCCCTCTGGCACTAATGAGAGTAAGGCCTAAAGCAAGGGCAGATATAGGAATTTCACCTTAGGAAATGATGGTTGTTTTACATTCCTAACTACTTCAGGAAATGCTGGAACATACGAAGAAGGAGAAAGGGCTGTGAGAAAATATAGAAAGGCTATAACCTGCACTTCAGAAGAATTAAGAAATGAGGGATATCTTCCTCAAACTACTCCCATTGATTTCAAAATCCACCAATTCCAACCTGGTGACTGGGAATTTACCAAGACCTGGAGAGAACAACCGTTATTCCCAAAGTGGGAAGGTCCATTCTGAGTTTTACTGATGATGGAAACAGCTATTGGAACACAGCAAGGAGGATGGGCACATGTCACCCGAGTGAAAGGGCCAGCTTCAGCACCCGAGGGACTCTCCCTGACCTCAGCTAAGTAACACTAAGCTGATTCCAAGGAAGAAGACATCAGAAACACCATGAGAAGACACAGAAGTTATGAGGTTTAATGGAACTTTGTTAGATTTATTGTTAAATACCTAATTGAAAGTTTGTATTTTTTTTCCCCTATTTAGGGGGGTTAAATTCTATAAGTTTTCAAAGAAGTGTTTTAATCTCTGGTATTTTTTAATACGGATCCTGAGATTCAGGAAAAGATGGAGCATTCTCCCATGCATCTAACAATCTGGCCCTGACAGAAGAAACAGGTTGATACAAAAGGGAAGGAGAACTCCTGCAGCAGGAACTGGGAAGAATCTCCCAGAAATAAACAAGGAAAGTGGGGGGCAAGACCGGATCAGGTTATATTCTTACCACAGATTCGCTGATCCTCTGTGGAGGGGAGACATGGCTGGGAGAGGAGCCTGTACCAGACTCTCACTGCTCTGGGAGAAATGCCACCATCCTGTGTATGCAGGAGATTCTTGGACCGCTGTCCTTAGAACCCACACGTATCCGAGCTCCCCAATTGTATCAACTTGTTGTTGTTAACAGCTTGTATAGAAGACGGAAAAACGTCTTGGCTATACGAAAAAAGAGGGAATTTCAAACAGAAGGTAATGAGGGAAGGTCCTATGAAAGAAAAATGGAACTGTACAGAAAGGAGACTGAATGAAGGAAAGGTGAGACATGGGGTTTATGATCCAGGTTTATTGAAAGAAAGCTGCTACTACAAGAACATGGAGTAGAAACAGCCCAGAACTCCGAGTTTGCCACTGAGATATATAAGCAATACCAGAAATTGAGACAACTATACACCACTGAAGAAGAAACTAATTAAGATACTGTCGAATATGTTGATGCAGGCTAAAGCCTGATCAAAGTTTTAGAGGGGGGAGTTGTTATAAATGGGTTCAATTTGTGTTGAATTGGGGCTGGGTTGGGAATTGTTGTTTTGGGGTGAGTTGATGGGTGTTTGTTGTGGCTCCTGGGGAGGGGAGGTCCAGGCTTTGGTGGGGGCGATGGTCGAAGGCGTTGATTGGACAGGGGATGTGACCAATCATTCGATGCCTCGAGAAAATGATTGGTCCAGAATGAATATCCATAAGGACTAATGAGATCACCGGAAAACGACCAATCAATGTATGGATCCAAAAGCCACCAATCCTGGACCAGAGAGGGGTTATAAAATGAGGGTTTTGGTAGGGTTCGGGGTTTTTCCACTCTGTCTGAAGGGGCCTACATTTTGGGGGAGAACCCAGCATGTTTGAGTCACTTTCTAATCTTTGCGTTGTTGCAAGGGAGTTTGAGCCTATCTCAAACTCCCCGTCCTCTGTAGTTTGTTTTAATAAATGAGAGGCTTTTACCATCTCAAAATCTGACCTCGTTCAAATGCATAACAGGGCCCTTGGTGTGTAAATCTCTCGTAAAGAGTCAGATTTTTTGCAGGGGGTGTCTTTTCTTCAGTGGTCCCCAAAGATGATCTTGAGGAGGATGGTGGATATTTTCACACGGACTCTAAAACACCCTGTGCTCCTTTCCGTCATTGAGGCCCCTTGTACTTGGCAGAGGGGCGTGGGGAGGGAGAAGGCTGTGAAGAGCAACTTTGGCATCTGCCTGGGCCTGAGGAGACCAAGGCAAGCACCAGTGGCAGGGTTTGTTCGCCTCCTTTGATCACAGGACAGAGCCGGATCATGTCTGTCCAGCTGAGAACCCCAAATGTCTCTAAGAGAGCTGTGATTTCAAAGGCCTTTATGCACACATTAATGCCATCTTTCCTCTCTTGTGTATTTGAACTCTTGGCAAGATGTGTTTGCCTCTTGCTTGCTGGAAGCTGCTCTTCTCAAGGGCCAGCACCCAGCTGGGCTGTGCGGGCCGATCAACCAGGGAGAGCCCTTTCCTGAGCACTTGGCCGGGGCTTGGTGAGTCCAGGGCTGTGTCAGAAACCCGGGCCATTGGATTCCATCCAACCGGGGGCATCTTGGCTGGGGAGGTGGCAGCATGGCCAAGAGCCCTTTGTGACATGCTGCAGCAAGGTCACCAAGGAACCGAGTGGGACAGGGTGTCGGAGCAGCCCTTTGTGACACGCGCTGACATAGGTGCTGGCAGCGCCGTGGCCACGCCAGAGCGCTCGGTGCTCGCGACGGGAGAGGACGGGACAGAGCGGTGCTGTGAGGAGACCCCACACAGCCAGCTCGTTCCTTGCCGACCCGGAGCATTTCCGAGGTGTTCCTACTGCGGCTGGTCTCACGGGCAGACCTCAGAACTCGGTGAGTCGGAGCATTCCGAGGCAACTCCCATCCCTGGGCAGGTGCCCTCGTGTCCGGGCCGTGCGACTTGGTGACCTCCATCTCTTACCAGGAGCCTCCTGTCATTGTGGCCGGAGTTCTCCAGAACAGGGCACAGGACTTGCTCTCCGGCTGTATTCCCGAAGCTCCTGTGTCGCAGGGGCCTGCAAAGCAGGACTGCGGCACTCGCTGACTCAGACCTTTGACGGGGCATCTGTCTCGAAGGTGCCCTCGAGGTCAGAGAGCGGGATGGCGGGCAGAGTGCTCCGCCTCCTCAAGGGGCTTCGGGGGAAAAATGGCCCTGCAGCTGCCCCAGCACAGCAGCAGCCTGCAGAGCCAGAGCAGTTGCAGCCACTGCAAGACGGTGAGTGGCAGAGCTGGGCCGCAGGGCAGGTGCCTGCAGCTGGCCTGGCCCCATCCCATCCCATGCCATCCCATGCAATCCCATCCCATCCCATGCCATCCCATGCCATCCCATGCCATTTCATCCCATCCCATGCCATCCCATGCCATCCCATGCCATCCCATGCCATCCCATGCCATGCCATGCCATGCCATGCCATGCCATGCCATCCCATCCCATCCCATCCCATCCCATCCCATCCCATCCCATCCCATCCCATCCCATCCCATCCCATCCCATCCCATCCCATCCCATCCCATCCCATCCCATCCCATCCCATCCCATCCCATCCCATCCCATCCCATGCCATCCCATCCCATCCCATCCCATGCCATCCCATCCCATCCCATCCCATGCCATCCCATCCCATCCCATCCCATCCCATCCCATCCCATCCCATCCCATCCCATCCCATCCCATCCCATCCCATCCTATCCCATCCCATCCCATCCCTGTGGATGCGGCAACAAAAAGGAAGGGACAGGGGCTTGGGCTGCCACCCCAGTGGCTGTGCTCAATCCCTTTGGGCAAGCAAGGCGCTGTCCCTGCCTGGGGAGCGCAGGGCTGGGCTGTGTTCTCCGGCCTCTCCCGTGGCTCCTCATCTCTTACTGCGCTCTTTGCCAGATGCAGCCAAGGACCGGACTCAAGAGCAGGAGCCCGCCCATGGTTGCTTCCGCAGAGCAGCGCAGGTACCTGCGGCCGTCCCCACCTGGGCCAGGCCTGCTGGCAGTGCTTGGCCATGCCCCGTGCTTGGAGCAGACCATGGAACGTCCCTCTCTTCCCGCCCTCCCTTCTGCTGCAGGCACTGCGGAGGCTCCTGCGCCTTCGGCGCAGAAAGACCGGCGGCACCGCCACCGAAGGCAGGGCCCAGCCCGACTCCGGGCCCGGCCAGCTGCGGGCAGAGGCTGTTGCCAGCTCAGAGGACGCTGTGCTGGCAGCAGCCTCTGAGCAGGTCACGGCCAAGGGCAGGGTGGAGGCTGACATGGTCCTGACGGAGGGCATGGCCGCCACAGCCTGCCAGGCTCAGGGCCTCATAGTCACCGAGGCAATGCCCACGCTGACTGGGACTCCTGCACCTGCTCTGGAGTTCTTCCAGCAGGGCTCTGCTTCTCCACAGCAGGTAAGCAGCCTGGGGCCAGGGCTGAAGGCCTCCCAGCATCACGTCGCCCCTCAAGCTATGTCTGCTAGGACCCCTCAGCCTTGGAGGCTATTCCGGTGGGATGGGAGGGCAAGCACTTCTTGGGGGAAGCTGGCCATGTTGCTCCCTGGAACAGCACTCCAAGTCTTCCCCATGCCGCCTCCTCCAGGTGCTAGCCACGGTCGGCGACCTTCTGCAGAGGCTCGCCTCCAGCACCAGTATGGACGCCGGGCTACAGATGGCGATTCTGAGCCTGGCTGAGCAACACCCTGCCCACGTGGTGATGAGCCTCCTATGCTGTGCCCCAGTGTGTGACAGGTACAAGGCACAGCTGCCTCGAGATCTTGGTGCTCAGCGGCCCGTAGAGTCCCTGGCCCTGTACAGCCTGTCCCGCGGGGTCTGCCAGACAGGCGGAGAGCTGCGGGAGCCCCAGGCCCCTCTCTTTCCTGAGTCTGCAGCCATGCTCCCTCCCAGCTCTGCAGGAAACTGGGGCTCTGTCACCCGGCCCCAGCACGGGGCACGGTGCTGACGCACAGCTCTGCTCCCACAGTGTCACCGCGCTGATGTGGAGAGCCATCGGCACATCAGAGGTGGCCGTGGAGGAAGTGCTTCCCGTGCTGGTCTGTGCCATCGAGGAGCAGCCAGCGTACGGCAGCTTCTACTGCCGCGGGGACAACGAGGCCATCTTTGCCCTGGCTGTGAGTTTCAGGAGCTGGCCTTTGCTGGCCCTCCAGGTCGCTTCTGCAGCAGCTCTCCACGCTCTCACCAGCCTGCAGCTCCCTGCCTGGGCTGAAAGCCGGCCTAGGGGCAGGCTCAGGGGCAGCAGGACGACTGCTCTCCCTGCGTCTACCCTCAGGCCCTGCCTCACAGACACCCTGGCACTGAGCGCTGCCTCGGGCTGCTTTGTCTCTTGCAGGCAACTCTGGTGCTCTGGAAGATTGCCCCCATGTCTGAGTGGCATTTTGCCATTCTCCTTCATTCTCCCCAACTCTTGGTGGCTCTGCTCTGGCAAATTGTCACCAGCACAGAGCGGATGCCAGGGGAGGTTGGGTACCGGAGCTTCTGGAGAGTGTGCCGGGAGGAACACGGCCTTCCCAGCCAGCCCAGCAGGTGCCAGTCGCCCTGTCCTTCCCACGCCCTCGTGGCCAGGGCCAGCGCTCCCAGAGTGACCTGGCCTTTGCTCCACACACAGGATTGCAGCGCAGACCATGAAGGCTCTGCTCTCCACACTGGGCTTCGACAAGAAGCTGGTGGCTCTGGAGCACAAGCAGGTCTGGGAGAAGCTGCTCTGTGCCGACACCCAGTACGATGCAGCGGCTCTGCTGGCCAGGTGAGATCTCCTACTTCTGCCACCACCAACAGCATTTGTGCCCTGTGCCTGCAGTGCCCCACACAGTCCCTGGGCTTTTAAGCGAGAGGGCCCTGTCAGCTAGGGAAGGCCAAGCAGTCTGGAAAAGGCTGGGAGAGAAGGAAGCCCAGGAGCTGCTACATTCCAAAGGGGCCCATGTGCCCTTGCAGAGTTCTGGGGAAAGATCAGACCTCTGCGAGTCCCTCCCGGGACAGGTGTGCTCGTTGGCTGAGTGCCTTGGTGCCTTTGTCCTCTACCAGGGAGATGCGCTGTGCCTTGACCCCCTTGTGTCCCTTCATGGCCTTGCACCTGCTCAGCCTGCTGGTCGAGAAGCAGCCACGCTGGCATCTGCCTGCCCTGGCCTTCTTTGTGGAGGTGAGCCTGATGGCCAGCGCTGCCTGCCTGAGCTGCCTCCCAGCTCTGGGGCCTCTCGTAGCTGCAGCCGCCTGGGACGCTGCCCGCGCCCGCTGCTGCTGCTGCCTGGGCCCGACCCTGTGCGGCTGCGGGCTCGTGCCGGCCGGCTCCCCTGACACTGCCCTGCTGTGCCTTTCAGCTCCTGGAGTGCCTGGACTTGAGCACATACGGTCCCAGTGCCCTGCTGCTGCTATCCAGGCTCCTGCCCAGCCAGTGCAGGGCCAGGCTGCGCCTGGCACTCAGAGGCCTCGTGGTGCTCAGCCAGGAGCCCTCGCTGGTGAGAAGGGGGCAGCGGCTGAAGCCCCGCTGGCAGCGTGGGGCTGGACATTGCCCACCTCTGGGCCTGGCTGCCCTTTGGCAGCAGAGGCAGCTGCTCCCAGCTCTCCTGCCTCCCGCTTCCGCTGCCCCAGTGGCCCAAACAGCTGTAGGTGCTGCGGCCCTTCATGGCTTCACAGCACGGCCTTGTCTTGCACACAGGACGGAGGAATACGCGGCCTGTATCCACACCTGGTGGAGCTGCTGGCTGACGCAGATGCAGAGATGGTCTGCATGAGCCTCTGTGTGCTCACGCACGTGCTCCAGGACAAAGACCTCATGCTACCCAGCGTCACCGCCCTGAAGCTGGCTGAGCCACTCCTGCCACACTTTGAGAGCGTAAGTCTCTGTGCCCCCCGCCAAGGGCACTGGACGCTGCCTGGAAACTCGGTGCTCTCTGCAGTTTTGGGCCTTTGCCCCAATGGGCCGGGAGTAGTTGGTGCTTAGGTCTTTTCCTTTCCTTCCAGGACAACAGGCACGTGCAGCTGCTCTCCATTCAGCTCTTCTGCCAGGTAATGGAGCTGGTAGTGGAAGAGAGGGAAAATCCTCTCACGACAAGCGTCAGCCAGAGCCTGCTGCCTCTATTCTTGCACTGGCACGATGAGAACCCGCACGTGGCCGAGGTGAGGTTTTGTGCGATGCTGCCACAAACCTTGCAAGGGGCTTTGGCCACCTCCATCCCGGCGCCTCACCGGCTCCAGCCTGCCCTGGCCATGGCACAGGGACACGGGTCCCATGTCCCTGGCTCTGGTGCCACCTGCGGGTCTCTGCTGCTCTCCAGGCCTCTGGCGAAGCCCTGCTTTGTGCAGCACGCTTCCTGAGGAGGAGGGACCTCGAGGAGCATCTGAGGAAGGAGCAGAGGATGAAGTTCGCCGAGCGCCTGGTAAGGACAGCCCGGCAGTCAGAGCCCTAACCCGGGTGCTCACTGCGAGGGGGCTGCCAGAAGCGGCCCTGCCCGGAGCCGCTCCCGGGCCGGCCACCCTGCACTCCCCACCCTGCTTCCTGCCCCGGGCCGTGCGGGCCGGCTCGGCCGGTGCTGGGCTCAGAGAGTGCCCAGCTGAGGGGCAGAGCCCGTGCCAATCATTCCCTGCTGGCGCTCCCCACAGCTGCTGCAGGACGAGAGCCGAGCGGCCGAGCACCTACACTGGGCGCTGCCGTACCTGCAGAGCCCACAGAGGTCCGTGCGACAGGCGGCCGTCAGGATCATCGGTGAGCCACCAGCCCGGCGCCCCTCCCTGCCCCTGGCCCAGCCCCTGTCCGGGCAGTGGGAGCCGCGCCCGGGACGCTGGAGCCGCGCCCGCCCTCGGTGCTGCCGCTGCCCTCCCGCAGCCGTGCCCTGGGGCGGCAGCAGGCGGCAGGGGCCGGCAAGAGCCCTGCCCGGCCAGGAGGGCGTGCGGCCACAGGGCTGGCAGCGCCCGTGTCGGGCAGCTGTGCCACCTGGGGCCACCACGGGGGCTCTGTCTTGCCAGGGCTGGCCGGAGTGCTCATGACCGGGCAGAAGGAGGAGCTCCAGGTCCTCACTGAGGGTGAGTCAGGGCAGCCGCGGGGCAGCGAGGACCGCCGTGGGCAGCTGCACGTCCCGGCCCCGGAGCTATGCAGCATCCGTGGCTAGCACCGTCCGGCCGAAGCCCTTGTCCTCCCGCTCCCTCCTGGCCATGGCAAGAGCCGGCTGGGATGGCCCTGGCAGGAGGCTTTCCTTGGATTCTCGCAATGTGGCCTCTGACCGTGCCTCTGTTCCTCTCTCTCCCAGCTCTTCAAGCCCTGAAAGAAGATGAGAGCCCCTCGTGCACCAGCGTATTGATACAGCTGACGTTCGAAAGAAGATCTGCAGCACTTCGTTCGTCTGCTGGATCAGTTGCACCATCATCCTTTGGAGATTTCCAGTTCCCACTGAAGACGGGAGCACCTGAGGAGCACGATGGACCAGCTGGAGCTCCAGGCTCAGCTCTTGCTGCTCAGAGCTGAGCCTGTGGGAAGCTCCAGGAGCTCCTGCCATCTCTCTCCCTCTTGGCACCTCCTTCCCTACAGCCCTCCAGTCAAGCCCATCCCCTTTTTTGTCTCTCTGCTCACCCCTTTGCTTCACTTTCTCCTTATAAACAGTTTGGGTTTTTCCAACCCTAAGGTGGGAGCACCTACAGAGTAGAATGCACCAGCTGGAGCTCCAGGCACAGCTCTAGCTGCTCAGAGCTGAGCCTGTCAGCAGCTCCAGGAGCTCCTGCCATCTCTCTCCCTCTTGGCAGCTCCCTCCCTGCAGGCCTCAGGCCCTGCCCATCCACTCTTTACCTCCCAGCTCACCCCTTCCCTTTGCTTTCCCTTAATAAACACTTTGAGTATTGCACTTGACTCACGTCTCCGTGGAGCTGAAGCGGCGCAAAACCTGAGCCCGGGGACACGCAGGGCCCTGCTGCCCCTCTCCTCCACGCTGCCTTCTGTGCACCGACAGAGAGGAACAAGGGCACCTCAGGCTGCAAAGGTCCCTGTCCTGCTGCTCCAGCTGCACAGAGCCGTGCAGTTAAAGGTCGTGCTGAGCACTCTGAAGGGGACAAGGAGCCTGGGCTGTAGAAGAGCCAACTTGAGGATGCTCTGAAGCCAGCCCTGAGGGTGTCCATGGCAAGCATCCACCGAGGGCAAAGGAGCTTGCAATGCCGGAAGGTTTCACAAAGAGCTTCCTGAAAGCACAGCAATGCTCCATCCCTACACAGGGACAGGAAGAGGGCAGAAGCAGACACCAGTGTGGCCTAGCAGTGAGCTTTGGGTGGGCCTAAAAGCAAACAGAGCAGCAGCAGCAGGGAGGGGCTGAGACTCAGAGGCGGGGCCGTCCCTGTGGCCGCAGCCCTGTCAGGCAGTGCCTGCACGCTGGGTGTGGCTCTGCTCTCCCCAAAAGCGAGGAACCGCAGCCCCTGCCTCAGAGCCAGTCAGAAACTCAGCCAAGCAAGACCAGAGCCGCGGGATGGGATGGCATGCCCTTCCCGTCTCTCTGGAGCATGGCTGCAGTCTTCCTGCATCTGTGTTTGGGCTGTTTTGAGCCCAGAGCCGGCCAGCTTGTGCTCTGCTGTGCCAAGAGTGTTCTGGGCGGGCAGGAGAAGGGCTGCGTGCACAGTGGGGAAGGGGCTGACCAGAGCCTCCTGTGGGAACAGGGCTCCGCTTCCAGGCTGGGAACAGCCTGCTTTTGCTGCCCTGAGCGTGGGCAGGAGCTCAGGCACAGGCAGAAGCAGCTGGAATCTCTTGTTTCTAGGGGACCCGGGGCTGCGCACCACAAGGGACATGGGGTAACAGACGGCGGGGGAAGGAAGATGAGTTCGAGCTGAAGTGCCTGTGCTGCCAGGAGCAGAAGTAATTCAGCCTTGCCAGGGTTTCTTAAGTGTGTGTTGGTGTTCCCTGGGAAATGTAGGCATTCGGGGAAATGCCCTTGGAAGAGAGGGGCTTGATTCCCAAGCAAAGTGCTTCCCCAGGAGCCCCGAGTGAGGTAGTGAGCTGTCTCCCTTTGGCTCCCTGCGCGCCTTTCCGTCCTTGAGGCCCCTTGCACTTGGCAGAGGGGCGTGAGAAGAGAGAAGGCTGTGAAGAGCAGCTTTGGCATCTGCCTGGGCCTGAGGAGACCAAGGCAAGCACCAGTGGCAGGGTTTGTTCGCCTCCTTTGATCACAGGACCGAGCCGGATCATCTCTGTCCAGCTGAGAACCCCAAATGTCTCTCAGAGAGCTGTGATTTCAAAGGCCTTTATGCACACATCAGTGCCATCTTTCCTCTCAGGTGTGTTTCAACTCTTGGAGAGATGCGTTTGCCTCTCGCTTGCTGGAAGCTGCTCTGCTCAAGGGCCAGCACCAGGCTGGGCTGTGCGGGCCGATCAACCAGGGAGAGCCCTTTCCTGAGCACTTGGCCAGGGCTTGGTGAGTCCAGGGCTGTGTCAGACACCCGGGCCATTGGATTCCATCCAACCGGGGGCATCTTGGCTGGGGAGGTGGCAGCATGGCCAAGGGCCCTTTGTGACATGCTGCAGCAAGGTCACCAATGGACCGAGTGGGACAGGGTGTCAGAGCAGCCCTTTGTGACACGCGCTGACATAGGTGCTGCCAGCGCCGTGGCCAGGCCAGAGCGCTCGGTGCTCGCGACGGGAGAGGACGGGACAGAGCCGTGCTGTGAGGAGACCCCACACAGCCAGCTGGTTCTTTGCCGACCCGGAGCATTTCCGAGGTGTTCCTACTGCGGCTGGCCTCACGGCCAGACCTCAGAACTCGGTGAGTCGGAGCATTCCGAGGCAACTCCCATCCCTGCGGCAGGTGCCCTCGTGTCCGGGCCGTGCGACTTGGTGACCTCCATCTTTCACCAGGAGCCTCCTGTCATTGTGGCAGGAGCTCTCCAGAACAGGGCACAGGACTTGCTCTCCGGCTGTATTCCCGAAGCTCCTGTGTCGCAGGGGCCTGCAAAGCAGGACTGCGGCACTCGCTGCCTCAGACCTTTGACGGGGCATCTGTCTCGAAGGTGCCCTCGAGGTCAGAGAGCGGGATGGCGGGCAGAGTGCTCCGCCTCCTCAAGGGGCTTCGGGGGAAAAATGGCCCTGCAGCTGCCCCAGCGCAGCAGAAGCCTGCAGAGCCAGAGCAGTTGCAGCCACTGCAGGACGGTGAGTGGCAGAGCTGGGCCGCAGGGCAGGTGCCTGCAGCCGGCCTGGCCCCATCCCATCCCATCCCTTACCATGCCATCCCATGCCATCCCATCCCATGCCATCCCATCCCATGCCATCCCATCCCATGCCATCCCATGCCATCCCATCCCATGCCATCCCATGCCATCCCATGCGATCCCATCCCATCCCATGCCATCCCATCGATGCCATCCCATCCCATCCCATCCCATCCCATCCCATCCCATCCCATCCCATCCCATCCCATCCCATCCCATCCCATCCCATCCCATCCCATCCCATGCGATCCCATGCGATCCCATCCCATCCCATGCGATCCCATCCCATGCGATCCCATCCCATGCAATCCCATCCCATGCGATCCCATGCGATCCCATGCGATCCCATGCGATCCCATCCCATCCCATCCCATCCCATCCCATCCCATCCCATCCCATCCCTGTGGATGCGGCCACGGAAAGGTAGGGACAGGGGCTTAGGCTGCCACCCCAGTGGCTGTGCTCAATCCCTTTGGGCACGCAAGTCACTGTCCCTGCCTTGGGAGCTCAGGGCTGGGCTGTGTTCTCCGGCCTCTCCTGTGGCTCCTCATCTCTTACTGCGCTCTTTGCCAGATGCAGCCAAGGACCAGACTCGAGAGCAGGAGCCCGCCCATGGTTGCTTCCGCAGAGCAGCGCAGGTACCTGCGGCCGTCCCCACCTGGGCCAGGCCTGCTGGCAGTGCTTGGCCATGCCCCGCGCTTGGAGCAGACCATGGAACGTCCCTCTCTTCCCGCCCTTCCTTCTGCTGCAGGCACTGCGGAGGCTCCTGCGCCTTCGGCGCAGAAAGACCGGCGGCACCGCCACCGAGGGCAGGGCCCAGCCCGACTCCGGGCCCGGCCAGCTGCGGGCAGAGGCTGCTGCCAGCTCAGAGGACGCTGTGCTGGCAGCAGCCTCTGAGCAGGCCACGGCCAAGGGCAGGGTGGAGGCTGACATGGTCCTGACGGAGGGCATGGCCGCCACAGCCTGCCAGGCTCAGGGCCTCATAGTCACCGAGGCAATGCCCACGCTGACCGGGACTCCTGCACCTGCTCTGGAGTTCTTCCAGCAGGGCTCTGCTTCTCCACAGCAGGTAAGCAGCCTGGGACCAGGGCTGAAGGCCTCCCAGCATCACGTGGCCCCTCAAGCTATGTCTGCTAGGACCCCTCAGCCTTGGAGGCTATTCCTGTGGGATGGGAGGGCAAGCACTTCTTGGGGGAAGCTGGCCATGTTGCTCCTTCAGACAGCACTCCAAGTCTTCCCCATGCCGCCTCCTCTAGGTGCTAGCCACGGTCGGCGACCTTCTGCAGAGGCTCGCCTCCAGCACCAGTATGGACGCCGGGCTACAGATGGCAATTCTGAGCCTGGCTGAGCAACACCCTGCCCATGTGGTGATGAGCCTCCTATGCTGTGCCCCCACGTGTGACAGGTACAAGGCACAGCTGCCTCGAGATCTTGGTGCTCAGCGGCCCGTAGAGTCCCTGGCCCTGTACAGCCTGTCCCGCGGGGTCTGCCAGACAGGCGGAGAGCTGCGGGAGCCCCAGGCCCCTCTCTTTCCTGAGTCTGCAGCCATGCTCCCTCCCAGCTCTGCAGGAAACTGGGGCTCTGTCACCCGGCCCCAGCACTGGGCACGGTGCTGACGCACAGCTCTGCTCCCACAGTGTCACCGCGCTGATGTGGAGAGCCATCGGCACATCAGAGGTGGCCGTGGAGGAAGTGCTTCCCGTGCTGGTCTGTGCCATCGAGGAGCAGCCAGCGTACGGCAGCTTCTACTGCCGCGGGGACAACGAGGCCATCTTTGCCCTGGCTGTGAGTTTCTGGAGCTGGCCTTTGCTGGCCCTCCAGGTCGCTTCTGCAGCAGCTCTCCACGCTCTCCCCAGCCTGCAGCTCCCTGCCTGGGCTGAAAGCCGGCCTAGGGGCAGGCTCAGGGGCAGCAGGACGACTGCTCTCCCTGCGTCTACCCTCAGGCCCTGCCTCACAGACACCCTGGCACTGAGCGCTGCCTCGGGCTGCTTTGTCTCTTGCAGGCAACTCTGGTGCTCTGGAAGATTGCCCCCATGTCTGAGTGGCATTTTGCCATTCTCCTTCATTCTCCCCAACTCTTTGTGGCTCTGCTCTGGCAAATTGTCACCAGCACAGAGCGGATGCCAGGGGAGGTTGGGTACCGGAGCTTCTGGAGAGCGTGCCGGGAGGAACACGGCCTTCCCAGCCAGCCCAGCAGGTGCCAGTCGCCCTGTCCTTCCCACGCCCTCGTGGCCAGGGCCAGCGCTCCCAGAGTGACCTGGCCTTTGCTCCACACACAGGATTGCAGCGCAGACCATGAAGGCTCTGCTCTCCACCCTGGGCTTCGACAAGAAGCTGGCGGCTCTGGAGCACAAGCGGGTCTGGGAGAAGCTGCTCTCTGCTGACACCCAGCACGATGCAGCGGCTCTGCTGGCCAGGTGAGATCCCCTACTCCTGCCACCACCGACAGCATTTGTGCCCTGTGCCCACAGTGCCCCACAGAGTCCCCGAGCTTGGAAGAAAGAGTGCCTTGTCAGTGAGGGAGGGCTGAGCTGACTGGAAAAAGCTGGGGAGGAGGAAGCCCAGGAGCAGCCGCCTCTCAAGGGGTCCATGTGCCCGTACAGAGAGCTGGGGAAAAAATAGACCTCTGCCAGTCAATCCTGGGACAGGTTTGCCCACTGGCTCAGGGCCTCTGTGCCTTTTTCCCCTACCAGGGAGATGCGCCGTGCCTTGACCCCCTTGTGTCCCTTCATGGCCTCGCACCTGCTCAGCCTGCTGGTCGAGAAGCAGCCACGCTGGCACCTGCCTGCCCTGGCCTTCTTTGTGGAGGTGAGCCTGATGGCCAGCGCTGCCTGCCTGAGCTGCCTCCCAGCTCTGGGGTCTCTCGTAGCCGCAGCCGCCTGGGACGCTGCCCGCGTCTGCTGCTGCTGCTGCCTGGGCCCGGCCCTGTGCGGCTGTGGGCTCCTGCCGGCCGGCTCCCTTGACACTGCTCTGCTGTGCCTTTCAGCTCCTGGAGTGCCTGGACTTGAGCACATACGGTCCCAGTGCCCTGCTGCTGCTATCCAGGCTCCTGCCCAGCCAGTGCAGGGACACGCTGCGCCTGGCGCTCAGAGGCCTCGTGGTGCTCAGCCAGGAGCCCTCGCTGGTGAGAAGGGGGCAGCGGCTGAAGCCCCGCTGGCAGTGTGGGGCTGGACATTGCCCACCTCTGGGCCTGGCTGCCCTTTGGCAGCAGAGGCAGCTGCTCCCAGCTCTCCTGCCTCCCGCTTCCGGTGCCCCAGTGGCCCAACCAGCTGTGGGTGCTGCAGCCCTTCACGGCTTCACAGCACGGCCTCGTCTTGCACCCAGGACGGAGGAATACGCGGCCTGTATCCACACCTGGTGGAGCAGCTGGCTGACCCAGACACAGAGATTGTCTGCATGAGCCTCTGTGTGCTCACGCAAATGCTCCAGGACAAGGACCTCATGCTACCCAGCGTCACCGCCCTGAAGCTGGCTGAGCCACTCCTGGAACACTTTGAGAGTGTAAGGCTCTGTGCCCCCTGCCAAGGGCACTGGACGCTGCCTGGAAACTCTGTGCTCTCTGCAGTTTTGGGCATTTGCCCCAATGGGCTGGGAGCAGTTGGCGCTTAGCACTTTTCCTTTCCTTCCAGGACAACAGGCACGTGCAGCTGCTCTCCATTCAGCTCTTCTGCCAGGTGATGGAGCTGGTAGTGGAAGAGAGGGAAAATCCTCTCATGACAACTGTCATCCAGAGCCTGCTCCCTCTGTTCTTGGGCTGGCACGATGACAACCCGCACGTGGCCAAGGTGAGGTTTCGTGCGATACTGCCGCACCCCTGGTAGGGGACTCGACCACCGCCTGCCCAGGCGCCTGGCAGGCTGCAGCCTGCCCTGGCCATGGCACATGGCACATGGGTACTGTGGCCCAGGCTCTGGTGCCAACTGCAGCTCTGTGCTGCTCTCCAGGCCTCTGGCCAAGCCCTGCTTTGTGCTGCACGCTTCCTGAGGAGGAGGGACCTGGAGGAGCTGCTGAGGAAGGAGCAGAGAATGAAGTTCGCGGAGCACCTGGTAAGGACAGCCCGGCAGCCTGACCCTGGTCCTAGGTGCTCAGTGCGGGGGGTTGGCAGCAGCGGCTGTGCCCGGCGCCGCGCCTGGACCCACCAGCCTGCGCCCCCCACCCTGCTCCCTGCCATGGGCAGCGCGGGCCGGCTCGGCCGCTGCAGGACTCAGGGAGCGCCCGGATGAGGGGGAGAGCCCGCACCGAGCCTTCCCTGCTGGCGCTCCCCACAGCTGCTGCAGGACGAGAGCCGAGCGGCCGAGCACCTGCGCTGGGCGCTGCCGTACCTGCAGAGCCCACAGAGGTCCGTGCGACGGGCGGCCGTCAGTATCATCGGTGAGCCACCAGCCTGGGGCCCCTCCCTGCCCCGGGCCCAGCCCCTGTCCCGGCAGTGGGAGCCGCGCCTGGGGCGCCCGGAGCCGCACCCGCCCTCGGCGCTGCCGCCGCCCTCCCGCAGCCGTGCCCTGGGGCGGCAGCAGGCGGCAGGGGCCAGCAGAAGCCCTGCCCAGCCAGGAGGGCGTGCGGCCACAGGGCTGGCAGCGCCCGTGTCAGGCAGCTGTGCCACCTGGGGCCGACACGGGCTCTGTCCATCCAGGGCTGGCCGGAGTGCTCGTGACCGGGCAGCAGGAGGAGCTCCAGGTCCTCACTGAGGGTGAGTCAGGGCAGCCGGTGGCAGCGAGGACCGCCGTGGGCAGCTGCACGTCCCGGTCCCGGAGCTGCGCAGCATCGGTGGCTAGCACCGTCCGGCAAAAGCCCTTGTCTCCCGCTCCCTCCTGGCCATGGCAAGAGCCAGCTGGGATGGCCCTGGCAGGAGGCTTTCCTTGGATTCTCTCAGTCTGGCCTCTGACCGTGCCTCTGTTCCTCTCTTCAAGCTCTTCAAGCCCTGAAAGAAGATGAGAGCCCGTCGTGCACCAGCGTATTGATACAGCTGACGTTCGAAAGAAGATCTGCAGCACTTCTTTCTTCTGCTGGATCAGATGAACCGTCATCTTTTAGGGATTTCCAGTTCCCATTGAAGATGGGAGCACCTGCAGAGCACGATGGACCCGGTGGAGCTCCAGGCACAGCTCTTGCTGCTCGGAGCTGAGCCTGTGGGAAGCTCCAGGAGCTCCTGCCATCTCTCTCCTTGTTGGCAGCTCCCTCCCTACAGCCCTCAGGCCCTGCCCATCCCCGTTCTTGTCTCTCTGCTCACCCCTTTGCTTCACTTTCCCCTTAATAAACAGTTTGGTGTTTTTCCAAAACCCTAAGATGGGAGCACCTGCAGAGCAGGATGCACCAGCTGGAGCTCCAGGCACAGCTGTCGCTGATCAGAGCTGAGCCTGTTGGAAGCTTCAGGACCTCCTGCCATCTCTCTCCTTGTTGGCAGCTTTCCCCCTGCAGCCCTCAGGCCCCGCCCATCCACTCTTTACCTCCCAGCTCACCCCTTCCCTTTTGCTTTCCCTTAATAAACAGTTTGGGTTTTTTGCTTGAACCGAGTCTCCGTGGAGCTGAAGAGGTGCAAAACCTGAGCCCGGGGACACGCAGGGCCCTGCTGCCCCTCTCCTCCACGCTGCCTTCTGTGCATGGACAGAGAGGAACAAGGGCACCTCAGGCTGCAAAGGTCCCTGTCCTGCTGCTACAGCTGAACAGTGCCGTGCAGTTAAAGGTCGTGCTGAGCATGCTGAAGGGGACAAGGAGCCTGGGCTGTAGAAGAGCCAACTTGAGGATGCTCTGAAGCCAGCCCTGAGGGTGTCCATGGCAAGCATCCACCAGGGGCAAAGGAGCTTGCAATGCCGGAAGGTTTCACAAAGAGCTTCCTGAAAGCACAGCACTGCTCCACCCCTACACAGGGACAGGAAGAGGGCAGAACCAGAGACCTGCGTGGCCTAGCAGTGAGCTTTGGGTGGGCCTAAATGCAAAGGGAGCAGCAGCAGCAGGGAGGGGCTGAGACTCAGAGGCGGGACCGTCCCTGTGGCCGCAGCCCTGTCAGGCAGTGCCTGCATGCTGGGTGTGGCTCTGCTTTCCCCCTACAAGCGAGGAACCGCAGCCCCTGCCTCAGAGCCAGTCAGAAACCCAGCCAAGTGAGAGCAGAGGCAGGGGACTGTTCCCATCTCTCTGGGCCATGGCTGCAAAGCCTGGGCTGTGCTGAGCCCAGAGCTGGCCTGCTTGTGCTCTGCTGTGCCAAGAGTGTTCTGGGCGGGCAGGAGAAGGGCTGCGTGCACAGCTGGGAAGGGATTGATCAGAGCCTCCTGCGGGAACAGGGCTCCGCTCCCGGGCTGGGAACAGCCTGGTTTTGCTGCCCTGAGGGTGGGCAGGAGCTCAGGCACGTGAAGAGGCAGCTGGCAGCTCTTGTTTCTAGGGGACCCGGGGCACCACAAGGGACATGGGGAAACAGACGGCGGGGGAAGGAAGATGAGTTCAAGCTGGAGTGCCTGTGCTGCCAGGAGCAGAAGTAATTCAGCCTTGCCAGGGTTTCTTAAGAGTGTGTTGGTGTTCCCTGGGAAATGTAGGCATTTGGGGAAGTGCCTTTAGAAGAGAGGGGCTTGATTCCCAAGCAAATTGCTTCCCCAGGAGCCCCCAGTGAGGTAGTGAGCTTTCTCCCTTTGGCTCCCTGTCATGAACCGTCCTTACAAACGGGATTCCTGATGGTTTGTGGGTTGATCTCAGGGTGCAAAAAGGACCCACAAGGTGTAAGGGGCTTTGCAATGATAATCAAAACAAATGCACCTTTTTTTTGAATGAACACAGCAAAATGTGATAGAGGGTTTAAGGGAGAGAAATTGATAGAGAAATAGAGAGAAAAAGAGGGAGATACAGCTAAAAAATCCAGAGACAAAGTCCTGTGGTCCCGTCCAGTTGAGGATCTGCCTGTCCCGTCCAGTTGAGGATCCATCAGGGAGATCTCAAAACCTCTAGCTAACTCAGAGGTTTTTATTATGAGAACTCTATTGGAAATTGCAAGGGGGGAAACAGATACAATAAAGAACAGATGTAACAGATAGTCCATGTTCTCAGCAGGAAACCAGAGCCATTGTTTTTGTGGTCAACTGCCCACACCTGCAACATCCATTTTGCCTCCTCCCTACACACCTCCCCCTGGATTGGGCTTTCAGTCCCAGTCCTTGGAAAGTGTGAGAGAGGCCTTTCCACATCAGGATTTCACATCTCAGTTTTTTTTCTGGTGGAGAGGCTCCTGTCATCTCAGTTGTCAAGGTGGT
This sequence comes from Haemorhous mexicanus, assembly GCF_027477595.1. Lineage (NCBI taxonomy): Eukaryota > Metazoa > Chordata > Aves > Passeriformes > Fringillidae > Haemorhous > Haemorhous mexicanus. Next base: position 9,507,830 of record NC_082381.1, read on the forward strand.
TACAAACGAGCAAGAGGACTCTTCTTTGGGGGACCACCCCCAAAACTCAGGAGAAGTCCAGCCAGGCCCAGAGGTAGGACAGCTTCCAAGGGTATTGTTGCAAAAAGGGCACAGTGCCCTCTTCTTCTTCTCCTTGGGCTCAGTGTAGCACATAGCAAACTCACCGATGAAAACAAGAGCTTAGCAATGCTCTCAGGTCTCGGGGCTGTTATAGATGGGGTTCAATTTGTGTTGAAAAGGATAGATATTATACTTCCTTTTGGAATTAATTTTAACATTTCACTTTTCGTAGATTATAAAGGTTCATTTGAGTTGACATTTTTATTCTGAAACCCTTGTGAATCTGCCATATTTATTTTGCTTCCCACACTAAATACTTTTTTGAGCCACCATTTTTTTTGTTTTGTTTCCCACCAAAGATGCCTTCTTTGTTTCATTTCCCACGTCAAACACTTCTTTAGGTTGCTAGCTTTTTCTTGTCTCTTACGATAAGGAACTTGTTAAAGTAACCGTTATTATTACATTTTCCACAAAAATTAATATTTGTTTTCTCTTTCTCATTAATAACTAATACTTATCCCTCATTAAAAAAAAAAAAAATTGTAATTGCTTTGTAAAGATGAGACAGTGTGCTGGAAAAAGTGCCAGCAGGAAGAGAAACTGAAAGGAAGCTTGGAAGAAAATATCTGCTAGTAGTCCTTTAGGTGACCTTTTAATATATTGGGATACTAATGAGGGAATGAAGGATCTAGATAAAATAGAAATGATAAGATACCCTACAGAAATATGGCCTAAAGAGAGTATTGCTGAAGGGCTTGTTTATTAGCCCTGGAACAAGACCAAAAAGAAAGATGGCTATGTATAGCTTGAAATAGATATGTTAATACCTGAGTAGAAGCTTGAGAGGAAGAGATTAGGTATGCTAAATATTGGTTAGAAAGGGAGAAACAGGAAGAGGAAAGAAAAGTATATCAATTATCCAGGGAAGAAGAAAAAGAAGAAGCTAAGCTACCAGAAAGGAGGTGGGATCCTTTAGACCATCTTGCCTTGCCTCCCCCTCCTGATCCCTTAGATTACCTCCCGTTACCTCCTCCTCCACCTCCTCCCATAGACCACCTTCCTCCTCCCCCTCCAACCTTGTACCCCTCGGTACCCTCTCACAAGGTGGATGCCATTTCAGTATCTACTCCCACAGGAGTTCTAAAATCACCTCAACCTTTTCATTCAAGCTGTCCTGCTCCCGGCATCCCCTCTTCTGTATCACCTCCCCTCCCAAACATACCAGAACCTGCCTGTTCTAGTAGTCCTTCCGTTTCACAGACTCCCTCCAGTTCCGTCAAGTACCCAGACACCGGTCTCTAGTACCGCTCAGAGTATCCATACCCCTCAGTCTTGGCTCCCAAAACTTTCCAAAATACACCTCTTTACTTTTCCCCCATACTTCAACCCATAAGCCAAAGTGCCTCTTCCCCTATTCTTATTCCTGGAACATCACAGAACATTCCTTTTCATTTGTCCCCCTTACCCCTACATACTGAGAGCCCAAACCAGGAGGAAAGCGAACAAAAGGTCAGGGAATGCAAAGGGCCTGTTGTTGTAAGAATCTAGAGGAAAAGAACTTAATTGAACCAGATGAGCAGGTAGCAAGCCACTAATATAATACAAGGTTCCAAGCAAAGAAAATTCAAGATGAAGGTGGGAGGACTGAAAAAGTCTTTCCTCAAAGGGAAGGGCCTATGGGGCGAGCCAGAGGCGGTATTGGTTTTGTGAATGCCCCATTAACTGCCTCTGAGGTTAGAAATTGTAAGAAAGAAATTAAACCTTTCTTAGAAGACCCCACAGGCATCTCACAGCAACCAGATCAGTTTTTGGGACCCAATATTTACACATGGGAAGAATTTAATTCAATTTTAGAACTATTCTTTTCCTCAGAGGAAATACAAATGATTCGTGCAGCAGGCATGAAAATTTGGGAGAGGGGGAATCGAGGTGGTCTCAGAGGGGAAGAGAAGATGCCTCTCAATCCACCCAACTGGGGCCCGAATCAAGAGGAGGGAAGAACAAGTATGAGACAATACAGAACCCCAATTAGAAGAGGGATAAGAGAAGCCGTCCCTAGAACAAATAACACTAAACTGGCATTTGACAGTCATCAGAAACAAGATGAGTCACCTAGTGCCTGATTAGAGTAATTCCAAAGCAATTTTCAATTGTATTCTAGTGTTGATCTGGAAGGTCCAAAAGGACAAGTACTAGCCCAAAGTCAATTTGCAACAAAAGCCTGGGTAGACGTCAGGAGAAAATTAGGAAAGCTGGAGAATTGGCGAGAAAAAGGAAGGAATGAGTTATTACAGGAGGCACAAAAAGTATATTTAAGGAGGGAGGAAGAAGAAGACCAGGACAAAAGCAAAATCATGGTAGCAGTGGCTAGGGAAAGTGCAGGGTTCAGAAGCAGTGAATCAACGGGAGCGAGAAAAGGCGAGTACGCAGGGCCTCGAGGAGGTGAATTCAAAGAACGACCAAGTAGCAAGAAAGAGCCCAATAGAGATAGCAGAACATCTGGGGTGGAAGAAAGACCACCTTGGGCAGATATCATATGTTTTTCTTGTGGAGAAAAGGGACACAGCAGGAATTTTTGTAGGAAATGAAGAATAGGTGAAGCCATCGCACAAGAACAGGACACCCTCGGAAGAAGGCCAACAGGAGATGACTATAGGGGTGTCAGGGGCTCTACGCTCTGAGGGATGATATGGGTCATCAAAAGGAGCCTCTGGTAAACTTAGAAATTGGCCCTCAGAGCGAAGAAATTGAATTTCTAGTTGACACTGGGGCAGATGGTTCAAGTGTTTCAAAAATCCCTAAAGGATGCAAACTAAGGAACAGAGGATATAAAGTTCAAGGGGCTGAAAGCAACCCCTTTGAAGTACCCATCACTGAAGAAGTGTCTATAAAAGGAAGCTTCAGAGAAGGCTGTGCAGTCTAAAGATGAGAAGTACCTGAGGGAAAACTTATGGTAGCAAAGATGATCGTTTTGAGGGCAGAAGATGAAAAGGGAATAAATCCGAGGGTGTGGGCAGAAGAGGGAGGCCATGGACTGTTAAACATTCCACCCATAGAAGTTCAAATGAAACCTGACCTTCCTCCAATAAGAATTAAACAATACCCGATTTCTGTGGAAGGGAAACAAGGACTGACACCTGTCATTAAAAACCTGATTGAAGAAGGAACTCTGGAACCATGTCTGTCCCCACATAACACTCCTATATTACCTATAAAGAAACCAGATGGTACACATGGGTTAGTCCAAGACCTACGAGAAGTCAATAAGCAAACCGTTACCCGATAGCCAGTGGTAGCCAAGCCATACAACTTGTTCAGTAAAGTACCATCAAAACATGCATGGTTTAGTGTTATAGATCTGTGTCATGGTCTGAGCTTGGCAAAATGCCAGTGCTTCTATGAGAAAACTTCTTTTCTTGGTATTTGCTGTGAGATGTGATTAGAGACAGAGGAGAGAAGGCTCTAACTTATGACTGAAAGGAAAAAAAATCTTTATTAACATAAAACTACAGGGAAAACACACACAGAACACAGGATGAAAACTTTCTAAATTTTTTCTTCTTCTCTCCACTAAATTTCCTTATTCTGTTACTACTTTTGGATAATTAATTCTCAGTTCTTTGAGAAGAGAGGAATCTTTCTTGCACTACAGAGAGAATCTTTCTTGCACTACTTTCTTGAACAGAGATTATTTTCTTCTTCTTCTTCATCGAAGACGGAGGGCACTACTACAACTCTCTTCTACTCTTCGTCTCTGTTCACACACTTTCACATCACCGCACTCTCTTGGCTCTGAGCTATTGCCTCCCCCTATGGTTCAGTCTCTGTGTCACAGGAACTCAAGGGTTCTGTCTATAGCTATCTAAGAAAAGTCTAGCTAAAAGCTACTCTATCATTTCTTCTCACCTAGAATTTTTCTCAACTTTTTCTCCATCTCACTAACTCTAGGAGGAATCAGCATTTGCAAGGTTTCTATCGTCTTAAGAAGGGTTAAAAGTCCCAGGCTCTGCTGGTTTGGTTCATGAACTCTCACGGCTGGCTGCTTTGCTGGGCACTCCCTCTCTCTTCTTTCACTCCAGCCGCGCTATCACAAGCACAGGCTGCTCTCTCTCTCTCCCTCCGGGGGGGGAATGGGGGATGGCTGCCCGAAGCCCTCGCAGTGCAATGCTCTTTTACACTTCGGCCCAGGCCTGGCTTACTTCCTTCCGGCTGCATGGCTCCCCTCCCCCCTGCCCAGCTAGGAGCTGGACAGGGGAGGTTTCTTTTGGTCCAGGGCTGGAACTCAAAAAGGAACTTCTAGTGGGAGTTCACAGCTTTTAACTCCCTGTGTTCTCAGAGGCGTATCTATGCTCTCAGTGGACAAACTAGGTGCCAATATTAAAATTTGGACACCGATTGGCGTGACTACACTACCTTAAAAAAAACTATTTCTTCTCAAACCACGACATTCTGAAAGATGCTTTTTGGTCCTGCCCACTTGAAAAAGAAAGTAGAAAATGGTTTGCATTGAATTGGGAGGATGAGGAAAATGGGAGGAAACAACAGCTGCAAGGCACAAGGTTACCTCAGGGATTCACAGAGTCACCAAATTTGTTTGGCCAATCTCTAGCAAAAATCATAAAACAATTTACAGCCGAAAGAAAATTCCCAGGTTCTACAGTATGTAGATGATTTGTTAATTTTTGGGGAACCAGAAGAGGAGGTACAAGCAACAAGGGTTAATCTACTGAACTTCCTGGGGCAAAAAGGGTTAGGAGTATCCAAAAAGAAGTTACAGTTTGTTGAACCTGAAGTAAAATATCTGGATCACATAACTGGGAAAGGATACAAGAAATTAGATGCTGATTGAATTCAGGGCACACTATCCTTACCAGCACCTAAAACAAAAATGGATGTCAGGAAATGACTTGGATTAATTGGATACTGTGAACTATGGATAGATGGACACACAAAATTAGTTCAATTCCTAGATAACAAATTGCTTGAAGATGAGCCTATAAATTGGGAGCGAAGATGATGAGAAACAGCTGGAAGAATTAAAGGAAAAATGAGCAACTGCCCCAGGGTTAAGTTTACCGGATTTGGATAGACTCTTTGAACTGTTTGTTGACGTAGAAGAAGGACTAGCTTCTGGTGTCGTTGTACAAGAACGGTGTGGAGTGCGGAAGCCCACTGCCTACATCTCAAAATGATGAGAGCCGGCTGTCAGAGGTTGGCCTGCTTGTCTCCAAGCGGCAGCTGCAGCTGTAGTTCTCCTAGAAGAAGGTTACAAGTTAACTGGAGGTAACAAAATCAAAGTGTATCCTCCCCATGATTTAAAGAGTACCCTGAGTAAAAGAGCATGTCAGTGGATTTCAGACAGTAGACTTTTAAAGTATGAACTGCTTTTAAACAACAGTGAAAATATAGAATGAGCTACAACAAGAATTCAGGACCCTGAACAGTTCTTCTATGGAGAACCAAAGGAATATTGGGAACATCACTGTCTGGAAACTAGAGATCTACAGATAAAAGTCAGAGAGGATCTGTTGGAACAACCTTTGTCTGAGGGAGAAATACTTTTTAGAGATGGTTCATCACGAGTAGTTGATGGGAAAAGAGTATCAGGATATGCCATAGTAGATGGACATACAATGACAGTTGTGGAAAAAGGAAAGCTTCCTGTGAATTGCTCTGCACTGTGGTGTGAGATTGATGCACTATTAAAAGCACTGAAATGGTTGGACAAGAAGAGTCGCACTATATTCACTGATTCTAAATATGCTTCTGGGGTAGTAGGTACCTTCGGGAAAATCTGGGCAGAGAGAGAATTTGTTAACTCAAAAGGAAAAACCTTAATTCATGAAGGCCTCAGAAGAGCAGTGCTAGAAGCTTTGAAAGGGCCTACAGAAAAAGCAGTAGTACACACAAAAGGACACCATCGAGGTCATACTAGAGAAATCAAGGGAACAGCTTGGCAGATCTAACTGCAAAGAGGGCAGAACTGGAGAATTCAGAAAAGATCCTCAAACTAAATGAAATAGGAGATGAGAACGAGGAAGATGGAGGAAAGGAGGAGATCCTTCTATTTAATGAAAAAGAACAAGAAGACTTACTAAAACACGGTGCAGAAAAAATGAAAAAGGAGGATGCCAGAGGGTAGACAAGTATTAAACAAAGCATTAACTAGGAAGATATTAGAGGACCCACATGTCTCAACCCATTGAGGAACTCAAGCTTTGTGTGATCATCTTAGGAGAACTTATGTATGCATTGGGGTGTGGGAAATTGCCAAACTAATAACCAGAGAATGTATGATATGCCAGAAGATCAATAGAAAAGTAAGGAGAAAATTACCTCCAGGGGGAAGAGAGTTAGCAAAAAGATCATTTCAATGTATACAAACAGACTTGACGGAATTACCAGAGGTCCAGAGCTATAAGTATTTCCTAGTAATAACAGACCATCTAACTTATGGGGTGGAGGCATAGCCAACAAGGAAAGCAACTGCAGAGACTGTAAGCAAAATTTTATTAGAATAAATCCTACCCGGATATGGAATAATTCATACAATTGACTCTGATAGAGGTCCTCATTTTACAGCTACCATATTACAACAACTAATGAATGCCCTCAATATCATCTGGAAATTTCATATACCATGGAGACCCCAAAGTTCTGGGAGGCTAGAAAGAATGAATCAGACTCTCAAGAGAACTCTTCCAAAATTAACAGAGGAAACAATGATGAATTGCTTGAAATGTCTCCCTCTGGCACTAATGAGAGTAAGGCCTAAAGCAAGGGCAGATATAGGAATTTCACCTTAGGAAATGATGGTTGTTTTACATTCCTAACTACTTCAGGAAATACTGGAACATACGAAGAAGGAGAAAGGGCTGTGAGAAAATATAGAAAGACTATAACCTGCACTTCAGAAGAATTAAGAAATGAGGGATATCTTCCTCAAACTACTCCCATTGATTTCAAAATCCACCAATTCCAACCTGGTGACTGGGTATTAACCAAGACCTGGAGAGAACAACCGTTATTCCCAAAGTGGGAAGGTCCATTCTGAGTTTTACTGATGACAGAAACAGCTATTGGAACACAGCAAGGAGGATGGGCACATGTCACCCAAGTGAAAGGGCCACTTTCAGCACCCGAGGGACTCTCCCCGACCTCAGCTAAGTAACACTAAGCTGATTCCAAGGAAGAAGACATCAGAAACACCATGAGAAGACACAGAAGTTATGATGTTTAATGGAGCTTTGTTAGATTTATAGTTAAATACCTAATTGAAAGTTTGTATTTTTTTCCCTCTATTTAGGGGGGGTGAAATTCTATGAGTTGGCAAAGAAGTGTTTTAATCTCTGGTATTTTTTAATACGCATCCTGAGATTCAGGAAAAGATGGAGCATTCTCCCATGCATCTAACAATCTGGCCCTAAAAGACAGAAGAAACAGGTTGATACAAAAGGGAAGGTAAACTCCTGCAGCCGGAACTGGGAAGAATCACACAGAAATAAACAAGGAAAGGGGGGGGCAAGACCGGATCAGGTTATATTCTTACCACAGATTCGCTGATCCTCTGTGGAGGGGAGACATGGCTGGGAGAGGAGCCTGTACCAGACTCTCACTGCTCTGGGAGAAATGCCACCATCCTCTGTATGCAGGAGATTCTTGGACTGTTGTTTTAAGAACCCACACGTATCCGAGCTCCCCAATTGTATCAACTTTTTGTCGTTAACAGCTTGTATAGAAGACTGAAAAACGTATTGGCTATACGAAAATAGAGGGAATTTCAAACAGAAGGTAATGAGGGAGGTCCTATGAAAGAAAAATGGATCTGTACAGAAAAGAGACTGATTGAAGGAAAGATGAGACATGGGGTTTATGATCCAGGTTTATTGAAAGAAAGCTGCTACTCCGAGAACATGGAGTAGAAACAGCCCAGAACTCCGAGATTGCCAAGTCAGCCACTGAGATATACAAGCCATACCAGAAATTGAGACAACTATACACCACTGAAGAAGAAACTAATTAAGATACTGTCGAATATGTTGATGCAGGCTAAAGCCTGATCAAAGTTTTAGAGGGGGGAGTTGTTATAAATGGGTTCAATTTGTGCTGAATTGGGGCTGGGTTGGGAATTGTTGTTTTGGGGTGAGTTGCTGGGTGTTTGTTGTGGCTCCTGGGGAGGGGAGGTCCAGGCTTTGGTGGGGGCGATGGTCGAAGGGGTTGATTGGACAGGGGATGTGACCAATCATTCGATGCCTCGAGAAAATGATTGGTCCAGAATGAATATCCATAAGGACTAATGAGATTACCCGAAAAACGACCAATCAATGTATGGATCCAAAAGCCACCAATGCTGGACCAGAGAGGGGTTATAAAATGAGGGTTTTGGTGGGGTTCGGGGGTTTCCTCTCTGTCTGAAGGGGCCTACATTTTGGGGGAGAACCCAGCACGTTTGGGTCACTTTCTAATCTTTGAGTTGTTGCGTGGGAGTTTGGGCTTATCTCAAACTCCCAGTCCTCTGTAGTTTGGTTTAATAAACGAGAGGCTTTTACCTTCTCAAAATCTGGCCTCGTTCAAATGCATAACACGGCCCTTGGCATGTAAATTTTTCGTAAAGAGTCAGATTTTTTGCAGGGGTGTTTTTTCTTCAGTGGTCCCCAAAGATGATCGTGAGGAGGATGGTGGATATTTTCACACAGACTCTAAAACACCCTGTGCTCCTTTCCGTCCTTGAGGCCCCTTGCACTTGGCAGAGGGGCGTGGGGAGGGAGAAGGCTGTGAAGAGCAACTTTGGCATCTGCCTGGGCCAGAGGAGACCAAGGCAAGCAGCAGCGGCAGGGTGTGATTGCCTCCTTTGAACACAGGACAGAGCCGGATCATCTCTTTCCAGCCGAGAACCCCAAACGCCTCTCAAAAAGCTGGGATTTCAAAGGCCTTTATGCACACATTAATGCCATCTTGCCTCTCTTGTGTATTTGAACTCTTGGCAAGATGTGTTTTCCTCTCGCTTGCTGGGAGCTGCTCTGCTCCAGGGCCAGCACCAGGCTGGGCTGTGCGGGCTCATCAACCAGGGAGAGCCCATCCCTGAGCACTTGGCTGGGCTTGGTGAGTCAAGGGCTGTGTCAGACACGCGGGCCATTGGACTCCATCCAACCAGGGACACCTTGGCTGGGGAGGTGGCAGCATGGCCAAGAGCCCTTTGTGACATGCAGCAGCAGGGTCACTAAGGAACCGAGTGGGACAGGGTGTCAGAGCAGCCCTTTGTGACACGCGCTGACATAGGTGCTGCCAGCGCTGTGGCCAGGCCAGAGCGCTCGGTGCTCGCGACAGGAGAGGACGGGACAGAGCGGTGCTGTGAGGAGACCCCACACAGCCAGCTCGTTCTTTGCCGACCCGGAGCATTTCCGAGGTGTTCCTCCTGCGGCTGGCCTCACGGCCAGACCTCTGGACTCGTTGACCCGGAGCTTCCCAAGGTATCTCACATCCCTGCGGCCGGTGCGCTCGTGTCTGGGCCGTGGGACTTGGTGACCTCCATCGTTCACCAGGAGCCTCCTGTCATTGTGGCAGGAGCTCTCCAGAACAGAGCACAGGACTTGCTCTCCGGCTGTCTTCCCGAAGCTCCTGTGTCGCAGGTGTCTGCAAAGCAGGACTGCGGCACTCGCTGACTCAGACCTTTGACGGGGCATCTGTCTCGAAGGTGCCCTCGAGGCCAGAGAGCGGGATGGCGGGCAGAGTGCTCCGCCTCTTCAAGGGGCTTCGGGGGAAAAATGGCCCTGCAGCTGCCCCAGCGCAGCAGAAGCCTTCAGAGCCAGAGCAGTTTCAGCCACTGCAGGACGGTGAGTGGCAGAGCTGGGCCGCAGGGCAGGTGCCTGCAGCCGGCCTGGCCCCATCCCATCCCATCCCATGCCATCCCATCCCATGCCATCCCATCCCATGCCATCCCATCCCATGCCATCCCATGCCATCCCATCCCATCCCATCCCATCCCATCCCATCCCATCCCATCCCATCCCATCCCATCCCATCCCATCCCATCCCATCCCATCCCATCCCATCCCATGCCATCCCATGCCATCCCATCCCATCCCATCCCATCCCATCCCATCCCATCCCATCCCATCCCATCCCATCCCATCCCATCCCATCCCATCCCATACCATACCATCCCATCCCATCCCTGTGGATGCGGCCACCGAAAGGAAGGGACAGGGGCTGAGGCTGCCACCCCAGTTGCTGTGCTCAATCCCTTTGGGCACGCAAGTCGCTGTCCCTGCCTGGGGAGCTCAGGGCTGGGCTGTGTTCTCCGGCCTCTCCCGTGGCTCCTCATCTCTTACTGCGCTCTTTGCCAGATGCAGCCAAGGACCAGACTCAAGAGCAGGAGCCCGCCCATGGTTGCTTCCGCAGAGCAGCGCAGGTATCTGCGGCCGTCCCCACCTGGGCCAGGCCTGCTGGCAGTGCTTGGCCATGCCCCGCGCTTGGAGCAGACCATGGAACGTCCCTCTCTTTCCGCCCTTCCTTCTGCTGCAGGCACTGCGGAGGCTCCTGCACCTTCGGCGCAGAAAGTCCGGCGGCACCGCCACCGAAGGCAGGGCCCAGCCCGACTCCGGGCCCGGCCAGCTGCAGGCAGAGGCTGCTGCCAGCTCAGAGGACGCTGTGCTGGCAGCAGCCTCTGAGCAGGCCATGGCCGAGGGCAGGGTGGAGGCTGACATGGTCCTGACGGAGGGCATGGCCGCCACAGCCTGCCAGGCTCAGGGCCTCATAGTCACCGAGGCAATGCCCACGCTGACCGGGACTCCTGCACCTGCTCTGGAGTTCTTCCAGCAGGGCTCTGCTTCTCCACAGCAGGTAAGCAGCCTGGGGCCAGGGCTGAAGGCCTCCCAGCATCACGTGGCCCCTCAAGCTATGTCTGCTAGGACCCCTCAGCCTTGGAGGCTATTCCTGTGGGATGGGAGGGCAAGCATTTCTTGAGGGAAGCTGGCCATGTTGCTCCTTCAGACAGCACTCCAAGTCTTCCCCATGCCGCCTCCTCCAGGTGCTAGCCACGGTCGGCGACCTTCTGCAGAGGCTCGCCTCCAGCACCAGTATGGACGCCGGGCTACAGATGGCAATTCTGAGCCTGGCTGAGCAACACCCTGCCCATGTGGTGATGAGCCTCCTATGCTGTGCCCCAGTGTGTGACAGGTACAAGGCAGAGCTGCCTCGAGAGCTTGGTGCTCAGCGGCCCGTAGAGTCCCTGGCCCTGTACAGCCTGTCCCGCGGGGTCTGCCAGACAGGGGGAGAGCTGCGGGAGCCCCGGGCCCCTCTCTTTCCTGAGTCTGCAGCCATGCTCCCTCCCAGCTCTGCAGGAAACTGGGGCTCTGTCACCCAGCCCCAGCACGGGGCACGGTGCTGACGCACAGCTCTGCTCCCACAGTGTCACCGCGCTGATGTGGAGAGCCATTGGCACATCAGAGGTGGCCGTGGAGGAAGTGCTTCCCGTGCTGGTCTGTGCCATCGAGGAGCAGCCAGCGTACGGCAGCTTCTACTGCCGCGGGGACAACGAGGCCATCTTTGCCCTGGCTGTGAGTTTCTGGAGCTGGCCTTTGCTGGCCCTCCAGGTCGCTTCTGCAGCAGCTCTCCACGCTCTCCCCAGCCTGCAGCTCCCTGCCTGGGCTGAAAGCCGGCCTAGGGGCAGGCTCAGGGGCAGCAGGACAACTGCTCTCCCTGCGTCTACCCTCAGGCCCTGCCTCACAGACACCCTGGCACTGAGCGCTGCCTCGGGCTGCTTTGTCTCTTGCAGGCAACTCTGGTGCTCTGGAAGATTGCCCCCATGTCCGAGTGGCATTTTGCCATTCTCCTTCATTCTCCCCAACTCTTGGTGGCTCTGCTCTGGCAAATTGTCACCAGCACAGAGCGGATGCCAGGGGAGGTTGGGTACCGGAGCTTCTGGAGAGCGTGCCGGGAGGAACACGGCCTTCCCAGCCAGCCCAGCAGGTGCCAGTCGCCCTGTCCTTCCCACACCCTCGTGGCCAGGGCCAGCGCTCCCAGAGTGACCTGGCCTTTGCTCCACACACAGGATTGCAGCGCAGACCATGAAGGCTCTGCTCTCCACCCTGGGCTTCGACAAGAAGCTGGCTGCTCTGGAGCACAAGCAGGTCTGGGAGAAGCTGCTCTGTGCCGACACCCAGTACGATGCAGCGGCTCTGCTGGCCAGGTCAGATCTCCTACTTCTGCCACCACCGACAGCATTTGTGCCCTGTGCCTGCAGTGCCCCACACAGTCCCCGGGCTTTTAAGCGAGAGGGCCCTGTCAGCTAGGGAAGGCCAAGCAGTCTGGAAAAGGCTGGGAGAGAAGGAAGCCCAGGAGCTGCGACATTCCAAAGGGGCCCATGTGCCCTTGCAGAGTTCTGGGGAAAGATCAGACCTCTGAGAGTCCCTCCCGGGACAGGTGTGCTCGTTGGCTGAGTGCCTTGGTGCCTTTGTCCTCTTACCAGGGAGATGCGCTGTGCCTTGACCCCCTTGTGTCCCTTCATGGCCTCGCACCTGCTCAGCCTGCTGGTTGAGAAGCAGCCACGCTGGCATCTGCCTGCCCTGGCCTTCTTTGTGGAGGTGAGCCTGATGGCCAGCGCTGCCTGCCTGAGCTGCCTCCCAGCTCTGGGGTCTCTCGTAGCCGCAGCCGCCTGGGACGCTGCCCGCGCCCGCTGCTGCTGCTGCCTGGGCCCGGCCCTGTGCGGCTGTGGGCTCCTGCCGGCCGGCTCCCCTGACGCTGCCCTGCTGTGCCTTTCAGCTCCTGGAGTGCCTGGACTTGAGCACATACGGTCCCAGTGCCCTGCTGCTGCTATCCAGGCTCCTGCCCAGCCAGTGCAGGGCCAGGCTGCGCCTGGCGCTCAGAGGCCTCGTGGTGCTCAGCCAGGAGCCCTCGCTGGTGAGAAGGGGGCAGCGGCTGAAGCCCCGCTGGCAACGTGGGGCTGGACATTGCCCACCTCTGGCCTTGGCCAGACTTTGGCAGCAGAGGCAGCTGCTCCCAGCTCTCCTGCCTCCCGCTTCCGCTGCCCCAGTGGCCCAACCAGCTGTGGGTGCTGCGGCCCTTCATGGCTTCACAGCACGGCCTCGTCTTGCACACAGGATGGAGGAATACGCGGCCTGTATCCACACCTGGTGGAGCAGCTGGCTGACCCAGACGCAGAGATGGTCTGCATGAGCCTCTGTGTGCTCACGCACGTGCTCCAGGACAAAGACCTCATGCTACCCAGCGTCACCGCCCTGAAGCTGGCTGAGCCACTCCTGCCACACTTTGAGAGCGTAAGTCTCTGTGCCCCCTGCCAAGGGCACTGGACGCTGCCTGGAAACTCGGTGCTCTCTGCAGTTTTGGGCCTTTGCCCCAATGGGCCTGGAGTAGTTGGTGCTTAGGTCTTTTCCTTTCCTTCCAGGACAACAGGCACGTGCAGCTGCTCTCAATTCAGCTCTTCTGCCAGGTGATGGAGCTGGTAGTGGAAGAGGGGGAAAATCCTCTCACGACAAGCGTCAGCCAGAGCCTGCTGCCTTTATTCTTGCACTGGCACGATGAGAACCCGCACGTGGCCGAGGTGAGGTTTTGTGCGATGCTGCCACAAACCTTGCAAGGGGCTTTGGCCGCCTCCATCCCGGCGCCTCATAGGCTCCAGCCTGCCCTGGCCATGGCACAGAGACACGGGTCCCATGTCCCTGGCTCTGGTGCCACCTGCGGGTCTCTGCTGCTCTCCAGGCCTCTGGCCAAGCCCTGCTTTGTGCGGCACGCTTCCTGAGGAGGAGGGACCTCGAGGAGCTGCTGAGGAAGGAGCAGAGGATGAAGTTCGCCGAGCGCCTGGTAAGGACAGCCCGGCAGTCAGAGCCCTACCCCGGGTGCTCACGGCGAGGGGGCTGCCAGAAGCGGCCCTGCCCGGAGCCGCGCCCGGGCCCGCCACCCTGCACTCCCCACCCTGCTTCCTGCCCCGGGCCGTGCGGGCCGGCTCGGCCGGTGCTGGGCTCAGAGAGCACCCAGCTGAGGGGCAGAGCCCGCGCCGAGCATTCCCTGCCGGTGCTCCCCACAGCTGCTGCAGGATGAGAGCCGAGCGGCCGAGCACCTGCGCTGGGCGCTGCCGTACCTGCAGAGCCCACAGAGGTCCGTGCGACGGGCGGCCGTCAGGATCATCGGTGAGCCACCAGCCTGGCGCCCCTCCATGCCCCTGGCCCAGCCCCTGTCCCGGCAGTGGGAGCCGCGCCCGGGACGCTGGAGCCGCGCCCGCCCTCGGTGCTGCCGCCGCCCTCCCACAGCCGTGCCCTGGGGCGGCAGCAGGCGGCAGGGGCCGGCAAGAGCCCTGCCCGGCCAGGAGGGCGTGCGGCCACAGGGCTGGCAGCGCCCGTGTCGGGCAGCTGTGCCGCCTGGGGCCGCCACGGGGGCTCTGTCTTGCCAGGGCTGGCCGGAGTGCTCATGACCGGGAAGAAGGAGGAGCTCCAGGTCCTCACTGAGGGTGAGTCAGGGCAGCCGCGTGGCAGCGAGGACCGCCGTGGGCAGCTTCACCTCCCGGCCCCGGAGCTGCGCAGCATCCGTGGCTAGCACCGTCCGGCCGAAGCCCTTGTCCTCCCGCTCCCTCCTGGCCGTGGCAAGACCCAGCTGGGATGGCTCTGCCAGGAGGCTTTCCTTGGATTCCCACAATGTGGCCTCTGACTGTGCCTCTGTTCCTCTCTCTCCCAGCTCTTCAAGCCCTGAAAGAAGATGAGAGCCCGTCGTGCACCAGCGTATTGATACAGCTGACGTTCCAAAGAAGATCTGCAGCACTTTGTTCGTCTGCTGGATCAGTTGCACCATCATCCTTTGGAGATTTCCAGTTCCCACTGAAGATGGGAGCACCTGAGGAGCACGATGGACCAGCTGGAGCTCCAGGCTCAGCTCTTGCTGCTCAGAGCTGAGCCTGTGGGAAGCTCCAGGAGCTCCTGCCATCTCTCTCCCTGTTGGCACCTGCTTCCCTACAGCCCTCCAGCCAAGCCCATCCCCATTTTTGTCTCTCTGCTCACCCCTTTGCTTCACTTTCCACTTATAAACAGTTTGGGTTTTTCCAAAACCCTAAGGTGGGAGCACCTACAGAGTAGAATGCACCAGCTGGAGCTCCAGGCACAGCTCTAGCTGCTCAGAGCTGAGCCTGTCAGCAGCTCCAGGAGCTCCTGCCATCTCTCTCCCTCTTGGCAGCTCCCTCCCTGCAGCCCTCAGGCCCTGCCCATCCACTCTTTACCTCCCAGCTAACCCCTTCCCTTTGCTTTCCCTTAATAAACAGTTTGAGTATTGCACTTGACTCACGTCTCCGTGGAGCTGAAGCGGCGCAAAACCTGAGCCCGGGGACACGCAGGGCCCTGCTGCCCCTCTCCTCCACGCTGCCTTCTGTGCACCGACAGAGAGGAACAAGGGCACCTCAGGCTGCAAAGGTCCCTGTCCTGCTGCTCCAGCTGCACAGAGCCGTGGAGTTAAAGGTTGTGCTGAGCACGCTGAAGGGGACAAGGAGCCTGGGCTGTAGAAGAGCCAACTTGAGGATGCTCTGAAGCCAGCCCTGAGGGTGTCCATGGCAAGCATCCACCGAGGGCAAAGGAGCTTGTAATGCCGGAAGGTTTCACAAAGAGTTTCCTGAAAGCACAGCAATGCTCCACCCCTACACAGGGATAGGAAGAAGGCAGAAGCAGACACCAGTGTGGCCTAGCCGTGAGCTTTGTGTGTGCCTAAAAGCAAAGGGAGCAGCAGCAGCAGGGAGGGGCTGAGACTCAGAGGCGGGACCGTCCCTGTGGCCGCAGCCCTGTCAGGCAGTGCCTGCACGCTGGGTGTGGCTCTGCTCTCCCCACAAGCGAGGAACCGCAGCCCCTGCCTCAGAGCCAGTCAGAAACCCAGCCAAGCGAGACCAGAGGCAGGGGACTGTTCCCATCTCTTTGGGCCATGGCTGCAAAGCCTGGGCTGTGCTGAGCCCAGAGCCGGCCAGCTTGTGCTCTGCTGTGCCAAGAGTGTTCTGGGCGGGCAGGAGAAGGGCTGCGTGCACAGCTGGGAAGGGATTGATCAGAGCCTCCTGTGGCAACAGGGCTCCGCTCCCAGGCTGGGAACAGCCTGGTTTTGCTACACTGAGCACGGGTAAGAGGTCAGGCATGTGAAGAAGCAGCTGGCAGCTCTTGTTTCTAGGGGGCCCGGGGCTGCTCGCCGTAAGGGACACTGGAAAAGAGACACAGGGGAAGGAAGATGAGTTCTAGGTGGAGTTCCTGTGCTGCCAGGAGCAGAAGTAATTCAGCCTTGCCAGGGTTTCTTAAGTGTGTGTTGGTGTTCCCTGGGAAATGTAGGCATTTGGGGAAATACCTTTGGAAGAGAGGGGCTTGAATCCCAGGCAAAGCACTTCCCCAGGAGCCCCCAGTGAGGTAGTGAGCTGTCTCCCTTTGGCTCCCTCAGCTCCTTTCCATCCTTGAGGCCCCTAGCACTTGGCAGAGGGGCATGGGAAGGGAGAAGGCTGTGAAGAGCAGCTTCGGCATCTGCCTGGGCCTGAGGAGACCAAGGCAAGCACCAGCGGCACGGTGTGTTCCCTCTTTTTGATCACAGGACAGAGCCAGATCATCTCTGCCCAGCCAAGAGCCCCAAATGCCTCTCAGAGAGCTGTGATTTCAAAGGCCTTTATGCACACATTAATGCCGTCTTCTCTCTCTGGTGTGTTTGTACTCTTGGTAAGATGTGTTTCCCTCTTGCCTGCTGGAAGCTGCTCTGCTCCAGGGCTGGCACCGAGCTGGGCTGTGCAGGCCAGGTACGGGGGAGCGGCCTTCTCTGAGCACTTGGCCGGGCTTGGAGAGTCAAGGGCTGCGTCAGACACTCGGGGCATTGGATTCCCTCCAACCGGGGGCACTTTGGCCGGGGAAGGGGCAGCCCTTTGGCACGCATCAGTGTAGCCAAGGGCCCTTTGTGACATGCTGCAGCAGGGTCAGCAAGTGACCAAGTGGGACAGGGTATCAGAGCAGCCCTTTGTGACTCAGGCTGACATTAGGTGCTGGAAGCACCGTGGCCAGGCCAGAGCGCTCGGTGCTCGCGACGGGAGAGGACAGGACAGAGCTGTGCTGTGAGGAGACCCCACACAGCCGGCTCGTTTCTTTGCCAACCCGAAGCATTTCCGAGGTGTTCCTCCTGCGGCTGGTCTCACGGCCAGACCTCAGGACTCAGTGACTCGGAGCATTCCGAGGCATCTCCCATCCCTGCAGCCGGTGCCTTCGTGGCGAGGCCGTGGGACTTGGTGACCTCCATCTTTCACCAGGAGCCTCCTGTCCTTGTGGCAAGAGCTCTCCAGAACAGAGCACCAAACTTGCTGTCCTGCAGTCTTCCCGAAGCTCCTGTGTCGCAGGTGCCTGCAAGGCAGGACTGCGGCACTCGCTGACTCGGACCTTTGACGGGGCATCTGTCTCGAAGGTGCCCTCGAGGTCAGAGAGCGGGATGGCGGGCAGAGTGCTCCGCCTGTTCAAGGGGCTTCGGGGGACAAATGGCCCTGCAGCTGCCCCAGCACAGCAGCAGCCTGCAGAGCCAGAGCAGTTGCAGCCGTTGCAGGACGGTGAGTGGCGGAGCTGGGCCGCAGGGCAGGTGCCTACAGCTGGCATGGCCATAACCCATCCCATCCCATCCCATCCCATCCCTTCCCTGTGGATGTAGCCACGGACAGGTTGGGACAGGTGCTGGGGCTGCACCACCAATGGTCGTGCTCCATTCCTTGGGCACCCAGGTCACTCTCCATGCCTGGGGAGCGCAAGGCAGGGCTGTGTTCTCCGGCCTCTCCCGCAGCCCCTAAGCTCTGCTGTGCTTTCTGTTTTCCAGATGCAGCCAAGGACCTAACTCGAGAGCAGAAGTCCGCCAGTGGCTGCTTCCGCAGAGCAGCGCAGGTACCTGCAGCCGTCCCCACCTGGGCCAGGCCTGTTGGCACTGCTCGGCCCCGCCCCGCGCT